>NC_052017.1:58169430-58539430 GCF_015832195.1 Motacilla alba alba | reverse complement strand
GCCTTCAAGCCTTTCCCATAACCCTGAGGGTTTGCTTCAAAAGTAATGCCACAAAGGGTCTCAAGACATGAGGCAACAAAAGTATTCCTGAGGTAAAAAATGCCAGCTGAGAAAAGCCTCTGTTTTCTTTTGGTGGCAGCTGATTGGCTCCCTGAGCACTTACTGTAGAATCACAGAATGGTTTGGATTGGAAGGTACCTTAAAGACCATCTAGTTCCAACTCCCCTGCCGATGTCAGGGACATTTTTCACTAGACCAGGTTGCTCAGAGCCCCATCCAACCTGGCCTCGAACACTGCCAGGGATGGAAACAACTTCTCTAGACAAACTGTCCCAGTGCCTCACCACCCTCGCTGTCAAGAATTTCTTCCTAATGTCTAATCAAAACCTATTTTCTTTCAGTTTGAAGACCTTCCCTCTTGTTGTGTCACTACATGCCCTTGTAAAAGCTTCTCTCCATGTTTCTTGTGGGTTGGTTTCAGGTACTTGAAGGCCACAATTCAGTCACCTCAAAGACTTCTCTGAGCTAAACAATCTGAATTCTCTCAGCCTTTCCTCATAGGAAAGGTGGTCCATCCCTATAATCGTCTTGGTGGCCTCCTTTGGACTTGCTCCAACAGGTCAGTGTCCTTCCTGTGCTGTGGACCCCAGATCTGGATGCTGCACTGCAGGTGGGTCTCATCAGTGCAGAGTCCTCTCCCTCACCCTTCTGAACATGTTGCTTTTGGTACACCCCAGGATGTGAATGGCTTTCTGCCTTAACATTTTTTGGTTTGTTTAAAAGGAATGTATAATCAATTCAGCATGCAACTGGAGCTGTGACTTCCAGGTGTAAGGTGCAGTCATGGCTGTTCAACACATTCTAGCTCTAAAGCACTTCACTCAAGTGAGCTGCTGCTCTTAATGGGCATTTGTAGGATCAAGGTCTTCATAAGCCCCCCAGTTGTTTTTGTCAAGTTTCAAGAGTGGGCAGGGGCATTTTCTTTTAGAAGAGGAAAATACTGGTAATGGAAAGTGCAAAAACTACTTGGAGGACAGGGCAGGTGAAATGGCCTAGTTATTTCTTCTTCTTTTTTTAATACCCTTTGTTTTTATGGTTGGCTTTCCACAGAAATTTCCTGCCTTGTTTCACGTTTCATGTTTTTGTCTGTGATTTTGAACGAGTGAAGAAGCAGGGGCTAAAAAACACACTTTGGGTTTGAAGGGGATGTAAGGCTAAATGCTGTTAGAAAGTTTTTGCCAGATGTTTGCATTCAGAGATTTTTTTAACAAAGTAGGTACATTTTCTTGAAAAGTATGATGTAGTTCAACTAAACTCTTACACTAAAATATTCCTAATTCATGTCACCTAAGAATCCACTGGTTGGGACAAAAGGAATGGCCTCCGACTTACAGTAGATTGGATGTAAGTCCTAGCTGTGACATGGGTAATGCTTTGGGAAGGACTGAGTTCATTTTCCAAGACAACAGGACACAACAACTTTTGGCACTGCTGCCTCCCAGTTATTCACCTATGACCTGGTGAGCATGGCTAAGATGGCACACATAGTGGGAGGAGAGGAGACATTCTTGCCTCATTCCTCTTAAATCAAGAAGTAAGGTGGAAGAGATGTCAAGTTGTTATCACCAAGGCATAGTTTTCAGGAAAAACATTTTTATCCATGATACAAACTCCAAGCCAAAATTAAAAACTTCTAAAGTAAAGAACAAAAAAATCCCTTGGGATCCTATCAAATGTTTTCTTGGAACCAGGACTGTGAATTAGGCTTCTATTTTGTTCCACTGAAGGTAATGAATAATATTTAATAACCTCCTTATGTTATTCTTGGCCTACCTCTGGAGGGGTTACCCTGGCTGGTCAGCGTGGATAATGGATGTCAGAAAAGGTGCTAGGCTATTTGTATATACCTTGGCAAAGATTTTACCATCCCCATTCAAGAGTGATATGGGTCTTCATGAAGTGTACGATTTTACAGCTTCTTCAGGAAAAATAGCTGCATTTAGGAGAGATAGAAGAAATAATTTGGAAGGCTATCTATGAGGTGCATAAAGGGGATAAGCAATTTCTTTAACTGTCAGCGTAGTCTAATCTGAATAGATTTCTCTTCTTGAGATGGCATCCGATATCAGAGGGGTTGGCCACTGCCCCACCAAAAGTGCTGCAAAGCCTCAGCCTGCTCTTCAGCACTTCCTCTCATCTCCTGTTTCCCTGCACAGCTTCCACTGACCATTGGTCCTTCAGGAACTGGTGGGGAGAGTTGTGCTTGTATAGAAGAACATTTGCTGAGTACTCAGTCCTAGACAGTGGGAAATCACTCATTCAGCACCTGAGAAATCAAAACTCTTGGAGGTCCTTCTCTGAACAAATAAATATAACCAGTGTAAAGTACCCCACCACTGCCATTAAAATGGTTGCCTGTAACATCACCAAATGGCAACATAAACCTCTAAGCTGCTTTCAACCTCAGCTGCCCCTTCCTGAAATTTTATTTTTAATTACAGAAAATTGAATTAAACCTGCTCAAGTTGAAAAAAAAAGTCACTATGATTAGCGGCATATCCCATATTTTTCTTCTTTCTTCTGTTTTCAGCAAATGAACAAATGCCTAGGTTCTTTGGATTGCCTAAATGGTGTTTCTTGTCTCACTACAGAAATTTTGGGCAGCGCATGTAAGGATACAGACCACTCCTGTTCCTTTGAACAGCTGTATCCTTTGATTTAGGGTTAATTCTGATTTTTCTTGTATCAATAGTTGGTGTGAAATAATAGCTACCTGAAACTCTTTTGCCCTCCTTTGGAAAGAACTTCTTACTGCTGCACTGAAGCCTGGTAATCAGTTGTCATATCCCCCCACAAGTCTGAAACTTTTATTTTTTTGTCTAAGTCCCCTAGAAGTTTCCCTGCATTTCATCATGTTATGTTTTAGTTACATTGACATTGAAAAAAATCTGCTGTTTCAGCTCCTCAGTTTGTTGCTGATCTCCTTTTTACAAAAAGAAGGAAACACTGTTCCAAGCCTCACTTCAGCCACGGTTTCCATGTATTCCCCTGCAAGAGTCACCCAGCCTTTCAGCTAAACGAGGAATTTGTCTGAGATCACAATTTTTGTCTTTTTCATCCTAAGTGGAATTTACACCAAATTTTGCTAGTTTTGCTGTTCAGCAGCTGTAGCTGCTTTTCAGAGCAGTCCTCACCATCCCACTTGCAGCAAGTCGCTCAGATGCCATGGGCTCTGAAGCCAAAATGACCAAAGCGTCTGCTTTCTCCTAGACATTAATCTTGATCAGTTTGGCCAGGCAGTCAGTAAGAACTATATACCTTCCCAGCAAGTATTAAGGGTCCTGCAGTGACAGTATTTGACACCTGGGAAGCGCAGCTATCCATGTACATCGCAAATCACAGGTACGAGTTCGCCGTTGCTCCAGGTATCACCGGTGACCATACAGAAAGCGTACCAAATGCTCCAGCTGAGCCCAGAGCTTTACAGCCTGTTTAGTGACTGGCGTTTTTATGCACATCTAGGTAGATTGGGTAGATAGGAATATAGCACTGTGGGGTTTTTATCCATGAGGAAAAGACTTTTGCTGAGTGCTCACTGGCCACATTACCAAAGCCAACTGTGTTTACAGGCAGCTCCTCAGACTCTCCAGATCCCAGGGCTGCTTTCACTCCACATCACCTCTTGCCTCCCTCCATGCCTTACCACAGTCCTTGTACTGTAGCCAGCAGGAAGCCAACAGGTCTTTCCTGAACACTTCAACCCCTTTTTGATGCTGCCTGCTCCCTGCAAGGGGTGACTCCACTGCCCCATTGGCCGTGGGGCTCCTTCCAGCTGCCACCCACTGCTGCCTGCGCCTGTCAGCGTCCCCCACCTCCCTTCAGGAAGAAAAGGAAAATAAGAGGGTGTGAATGATTGGACTGTCAATGACATTAGAAATTCCATTCTGGCAGTGCACTAAATCTTCCTTAAAAGCTTTGAAGAGCTTCCTGAAAATACGAGCACTAAACAGCGTGGCAGGCCCAGGCCAGGGCCCACCTCTCTCTCCCATGCTAGGAGCAGTCCAGGCTAAGAGCAACCTGCCCTGCCCAAAGACACTGCCCTTCCAACTTGGTTTAAGCACTGTCCCCTCCTCTGCTGCCTTTCCTTTTCTGTCTCTGGAAAACTAAAATGGCTCAGTCTTAAGTAACACTGAGTCAGCCCTCGGCTTCCCAGGTGTACACAGAGACTGTGAAGCTGAGTTATAGCTACACAGCCCAGGGACTGCACAGTCTGGGAGACCTAATTCATAGCAGCTCTTGGGCTACACCCTTATATTCAAAATACATGAATCAGGTCTTGAAAAATCATTGAATTCACCTAATGATCATGAGATTTAATAAAAATAAACACAGTTTCTTTCTACTTGCTTTTAAAAATTATTACACTTTTATACTTCTAGGTGGTTCTCAGATCAATGTTCAAAGGTCCTCTGCATATCCATGAGGTCTGCAAGCAGAAGTAAATCCAGGAGTTTTAATTAAGAAATTGAATACTGGAAGATTTGTGGTTAAATCAGGAGCACTGTCAGCCTTGAAATCATAACAATTTACATTGCTTCACACACCCCAGTTTCACAGCATTGCTACCTAGTGCCATCTTCAGTGTGAGCAGAGCACCTGGGAAAAGAAAGCTAGGCTGGAAATGGGACCTTTGCTTGATGTCTTTGGTGAAGAGGGGAAGTCATATCACATTGCTCCTAGACACCCTGAATGTGTGATGCTGGCAAGTCTAATTTTCTGGTGCAATACTTATTGTCTCTACTATGTGAAGAAACCACCTAGTATCTAAAATGCCATAAACACAGCTGTGATTCTAGAAGAGCTTGTTCTAAATAGGCTATGAGAGCGGAAAAACCTATCTGCTTCTGTAGCTTTGGGGGCAGAGAACAGAAAATGTAGCAAAACAAAGGAAAAAAAATTAAAGGGAAATTCCCCCCCTCTTTGGATGGATGTCTCTCCCCAGAAAAACCGAAAGCACTGAAGTCTCAGTGATATGGATTCCTTACAGGATAAGACAGGCTGGCGTGTGAGCCTTACTCCTCAGGTTTTGTACAAGTGAAATTTCAACCAGGCCTTCAAATGTCACTTAATTGGAAGGTGGAATTTTTGTAAAGTGTCTGAATTTGGTCGGACAAGTTTCCTGAAAATTAGAAAGGAGCTCAAACTGTACCACTGCAAGCCAGTTTTTAAATAGTTCAGACTCAAGTCTAGTTGATTATCTTTTCTTCCCTCTTCCTGTCTCCCATTAAGGACTTGGACTCTGCATGTACACTATAAAAGATAGAAGAAAACTGAAAAATGCATATTTGGAACCTGTTTGGGCTTTTGGAAACCCCCAATGTGCTGAAATACTTAAACTTTCCTTGCTAAGTACTCTTCAGGAACTTGAGGTTTCTGGTGTTGGTTTGAGTCCAGAGTTTGGTGACACACACACACACACAAAAAGAGACCTTCATTCAGTCTTTGCTGTTAAAGCCTTTTGAACAATGGGCAGACCCTCATGCCCCTAAAATTACTAAGTTTGTATATTTTGAAGTTTGTGGAGTGACACAGAAAGTATAGGTGAAAGAATCATTTTAAAGTACAGCCCCAATGGGAGGGTCTGTACAAAGACTGTGATTAGTTAACATGAGGAAAGCAACATCATTTGAAGTATGGAGTTTGTTTTGAGTGTTTTCCCTGTGGTCATTTCCATAACTGGTCAGAAAACCAGCTCTGATCAAGGAATGCTTTTATTTAACTATGTCCTACTTAATGGAGATGTAACAACCCAAAACAATTAAATTAAAGTAATTATGTTTCAATAAACATAAGCTTGGCACTTCAGACTGGAAGTGGAACCTGTACCCTGAGCCAATTAGGAGCAGTGAAATGAACAGGAGACAGTTGATTGTAGTTTGTGGAGTGCATTTATTAAACCAGTAACAAATAATCTATTAATCTTTCTCTAAACATCAACAACATAAAAGAGTTCCTCACCTCAAAGTCAATTGCATTAAACAATTTCAGACAAACAAAATGAGACACCAGAAGTTTTGCATGTCGGGATATGATTTATAGACTGAATTAACTGCTTTTGTGTGATGAAGGGTGTAATTAAACTCCAGTGGCAGCATGTGGCCACAGCAAATGGCTTGGCAGAGAGCAGATCTCTGGAAGCCAGCTCACCAGGAAGAGGTTTTGTGTTGCTGGTGGCACCAGCAGGTCAGCGGGAAAGCCTGTTCCCTGGGCAGGCTCCTTCCCACCTTTGTGATGCACAAAGGAAACTTGTGGGCTTACCAGAAGCAGGCATGCCAGAAGGTACTGTACCAGTGAGCAAAATATAAATGCCTTTGTAAAAACAAAACCATTTCACTAAAGCCTTCCGACCAATACTAGGAATATCACAGGGGGAAAATGGCAAGGGAAGCAGTCAACTCACAAATGGAATTACTTTCTGAATATGCTTTACCTCTAGTGCTGGTGTTGCCAAACTGAATGATCTGGGGAAAAGCTTGTGTATTTTACCTTGGCTTCCTTTCCTTCTCAACCCTTTTTCTTCAGCCAGGTCTCTTGGTTCTCTCTGTTGCTTGATGAAGTAAAGGAGAGAGAAGCATTTATAAAGCCGTAATATTGTGAATATTATACAGAAAAATGGGAAAGGCAGTTGGTATAGGTGGAATTTCAGAAAATGTTCCTTTTCTGCTAGGCAGAATCCCTACATAGCCAGCCCCATGCTAAAACCCACAAAGTCTGCCAGAGCAACGGGATGCACAGGTAGCCAGGGCTTCTACATAAAGGTATTAAATGGGCTTATTTGCAATCTGTCTGCTCAAGCAGATGATGTCTTCATTCATTTAGCACCATGCAAGGACACACTGCTGCTGTTGCCGCTGGCATTTTCAAGATTTTATCTACATTGCTTTTAGTTCATTAAGACAGGTGATCTCTTTCATATGGCAGGCAAAATCAGCTTAAGCTTGTTGGTAGTAAATCATAACCTTCTGCTTTATTGAGAAAAAAATGAAGCAATCTAATGTTTTATTGTTCTGAAGTAGCAATAGAAACATTTCTGTGTCTATTTATGCAAGTCAATACATTTTCAGTGTAATGCAGTGTTATTTCAAGTGATGGAGTTAAACTTCAAATTCTCTGTGTAAGTAACTCTCCTGTTTACACTGGTTCTTCCTCATTACTTTTTCTTTCTCTAAATCCACATGCTTTTGCCTGTTTGACATTCTTTCACTCTCTGTGATGACACGTGGAAGATCACTGGAAGATCACTGGACACTTATAAAACCTCTTTTATGAGCACAAGCCTGCTGAGGAGTGGCTTAGGGAGCTGGGGGTATTTAGTCTGGAGAAAAGGAAGCTCAGGGGAGGCCTCATCACTCTCTACAACTACCTGAAACAAGGCTGTAGCCAGGTAGAGGTTGGTCTCCCAGGCAACAAGAGAGAGAACAAGAAACAGCCTCAAGGTGAACCAAGAGAGATATCAGATCTTTGGAAAAATTTCTTTACTGAAAGGGTGGGCAAGCATTAGGAGAGGCTTTCCAGGTAAGTGGTGGAATCACCATCCCTGGAAATGTTTGGAGGGCATGTGGATGTGGCACTTGGGGACATGGTTTAGTGGTCAACACAGAGGAGCTGGGTTAAGAGTTGGATTCAGTGATCTCAGAGGTCTTTCCCAAAATTAATTATTCTATGATTATGAGACAGTGGTTATGACAGCTGCTGAGGAGCTTTGGAGGAACATCTTGCAGAGAGACTTGGAACACACTGCTCTTCTCTCTTATCCTTTTGTTTTCTAAAATCTCTGGTTTGTAAAAGTCAGTTTGATTCCCTGACTGCTATTGTCACAGCACCTAAACCCACAGATGCTGAAGGCAAGTCAGGCTGCTGAGACAGTCACACGAAGTGAGAAAGGGGTACAAGCTGCGCCTTACACCGCCTCAAGGAAGCAGCTGCAGGTTAAGCTCTGAGCAGATGCAGCTGGAAGGACAAGAGCTGCAGCTAGCCCAGGAGCTACCACCAAGGCTTTCTTAATCATAGCCTCAAGTTACTGGCTGAACGGCTCCTGGTAGGAGCTGCTGTGCCTCGTGTGAGGAAATGGTTTTGTTAAAAATGGTGGGTTTGAAGGGTAGCCAGAAACTCCATAACACAATTTCCAAAAGAGCTGATCCAAGAGCAAGAGAGAGAAGGGTTCATTATCAAGATTGTTGTGTGTGGTTTCCATTCCTCTTTTTTCAGTATCTGTCATCATTTATTGGTTAAGACTTAATAACTAAAAGAGAGTATAACTTGGCAGTCATTGCCAGAACTCCAAAAGCAAACATTACTGCTGTTTTTTTAACCACAGGCAGCAAATCTTTTCAAACAGCAGCCTGACCCCAACTCTCCTCTCCCCAGCATCTCTTCTGCAGTGGGGCAACTGAAGTAGCCCATGACTAGCCAGGCCAGGGGCAACAATGCTTTAGCCCATGAACCCTTAAAACAGAAGGTATGACTGACTTTAAAAATATGCCTTTAAAGATTGGTGTTTGTGTCCTTCACAGAGGTTTTAATGTATTTTAATCAGACAGTTACACAGACACTTTAGCTAGCCCAATAAAATTTTGAATGGCAGGGTAGGGCTGTAGGCAATCAGAACTTTATTTCTAGGTCTGTGCAACCAATGGCAAGGAACTTACTGCAGCTTGATTTTAAACAGACCCCAGTCCTCTCTGACTGCAAAATGAGCTAAACACAAGTCCACTCAGTTTCTGCTATCCTGCAAGTTCAAACCATGTGGTCAGGAGCTCTGGAGTCTCATTTGGGTTTTAGTACTCTTGTGAGTTCCCTCCAGAAACTAATACAGAAATTCTTAGAACCCAAAACTGCTAATATGAGGCCAAAAAAGCATCAAACCACCCCAGAGGCAACCTGAATCAATGGCTGCTTTCCCAACTATAGCCCTTTTTTTCTCAGCAGCATAAGTTCCTCATAGCAATATGGAAAAAAATTGTCACTCTGCCTTCTGGGTTGTTGAATGGCAAGTCATTTGTTGCAAGACTCTGTAGTGACAAATGCAATAATTGCCAAAGCTTCTTAATGTTACTATTGTGCTGCATCTCATTTTGGTTCCAGAAATTCTGACTCTTTATCTTAATTTGGACTGGTCTTTGTTTGCCAATTCACTACTCTTATTTACACCACGGGGATGCTATGCTGTATCCCTGCAATTTTGTCAATTAGTACAGTGGTATATATTTTGCATTTAATTGAATTTCATATACCTCTAACAAGGCTGCTGATCTCATCCCAATGCAGTAACTGCCTTGATATGAAATTTCATTGGAAGAATGTTTTCTGCCTGAGAGCCGTTCATATATAAATGAGCTTCTGCAACCAATTAAAACATTAAGGAACCTACAGTTGAATAAATATCAGTGAAAATTTAAGAACGGAGTGGTAGTTTTCAGCCAGTTTTATGGAAAGTCAATAGGTATCCGGAGGTCCAATTACAGGAAATGTTTTTGCAGTATGAAATAAAATTATAAGAAATAGAGAGGTAAATGAGAATGTTACAGGCACCTAGCATGCTTCTGGTCTTGGCATAATGAATTAATTAAGAAGAATCAGTACTAAATCGTAAAGATGAAATTCCTGCTGTGCATTGCACCTCTTTAATTCTGGCATAATTTTGTAGACTTCAGAGAAATCACATTGGATATAAAAGTGAGAAACACGGAAAACTCACACCCTGTCAAGCCAAAATGTACTGTCCCTTTTTGGCTAAATGTCCTCTTTCTCCTGCCTATTTAGTGCAGTTCAGAGGCTGGTTTGGAAGCCGATGCCCCTGTTAATAAGGAGCAGCAAGATAAAGGGACACATTTTATTCCCACTAAGCTACTTTGGGGTGTCTGAGCAATGAGGCACCTTCTTTATTTGGCTGTGTGTTTCAAATCAACCAAGGAGATCAGTTCAGTTGGTAAGAGCATGGCAAGGTCATGGGTTCAATGCCAGTATGGAATATTTACTAAAAAATTGGACTAGATGACCCTTGTGGGTCCCTTCCAACTCAGAATATTCTGTGGTTCTGTGAGGAAGTCCGCTGTTCCTCTTCTAGATTCATTTTGGGCCATTTAGTCTCTCTGACTTTCTGCTTCTGTGATTTCCCCTGTTTCCTTGCAGACAACCTGCCAGCCAGCCCTGCCTGCAGCACACATGGGACAGCATTGTCACTCTCCCCCATCTACCTGCTGTTTGCCTCAACAGCACCTGCAAGCCCTGTTTGCTGTTTAGACACCAAGCAGTGCACCTCTAGGTCTGCCAAGTGTGCTTGGTAAAACCTACTCAGCCGTTCATTTAAATACTTGTTAAACAGGAAGCTGCTGCTGGAAAGTTGAGTGCTGGTTTATATTTAAACAAATAGTGGGAACAGGCATGAGTGTCATTTTGTGATGTAGTGGAAAATTTGAATGACTTGCATTATCCCACAAGTAACCCCTTGAAAACAAACCTGAGAGGCTGCTAAGAACCCTGCTCAAACCTGCAAGCTTTTGCATTGGCAGCAGCAGTGAAAGGGTTAACTTGCACAGTTCTTTCACTGCACACGTAGGCGTTAAAGGAAAAGTGATGCACACGGTGTAGCATTGGTGTTTCCCTTGTGATTGAAGGAAAGTAGTTATTAAGGTCAGCCATGCTTATTTTTGGCAGATGTGGAGCCCCTTTCAGCCTGAACACTCCTAAGGAGTGTAGATAAGGTCAAGAAAGTTGCATATTTTGTGAGTGAAGTAAACAGGGGCAGCAAATGTTGGTGCGTTGAGCACCTCCTTTTAGTATCTGTGGACTATCAAGACTTATGATTTTGATCTAGCCTCTGTCTCCTGCAGTTTGACATCAGTATTGTCAGGGATGGCAGATGAGGTCAGATGCAGCTTTGGGGGTCTCCTGAAAGTTTGTGCCATCCAGGTTGATGCCAGGATGCACAGGTGTGGGAAGCCCAGAGAATCCAAAGTGCAAAAAGGGTCAGAGCGCCTGGGTCTTTTAATGTTCTGTGAAGGCATAGCTTTGTATTTGTGGGGTTTTGCCATCTCCTTCTGTTCTGCAGGAGATTTTTGGCTCCTCTGGTCTCCCTGCATACATTCAATAGGGCATCCATCAACAGAAAGTGCATGAACTCTCAAAAGGCAGACCTCTCCATGGCTGTCACCCAGTGACGAGAGGTGTGATACTCCTTGACAGTGACAGCCACAGTTGTTTATACAGCTGATGGCTCCTGCCAAACTTCACAGCACAGCCAGGAGAGTTTTCCTGAGAGTGCATTTGAAGACGTGCATGGGGCTGTCACAGAGACACGTGGTAAGGAGAAAGCGGTAGAGAGCCTTACAGTTTTCCTGGGTGACCAAAATGGTTAGCAGCTCTAGTCAGCTTCCCAGATGTATCATCATGTTTTTCTAGTCATCATCAGACTTCATTCTTCAAGCTTTCCTATTTGCCTCTCTCACTTCATGGTGACAAGTGCCACATAAACAATCCTATTACTAATAGACATAATGTATTATATTTATATATCTTTATGATTCATATGTTGTATAATTTAAATAATTACCATTTGAATTCCTTTTTCTAGTTCACGCTCCACAAATGAAGGTGGTTATTGATGATCCAATGCCAAGAAAATACTTTCAGTTCTAATCATTTTCTCATGACTTTTTCTAATAATGTTTCTTATGCTTGGACATGCACAAGTATTACAATATTTTAAAAGGATGCACGTTTTCTTCAGTGTTAAAAGTCCTCTCCATTTAACATTTAATATGTTCTTGTCTGCTGGCATGTTAGAGCACAAAAATGCATTGCAAACTACAGACCAAGTCATTTCTCCTGTGAATACTTTAAAGCACCAAAATAATTTTCTGGTCTTAGAAATGTGTCCTGAAGAGAATGCAAAGTGACTCTCCATACAAGGGGTAAGATGCTACTGAAACTCCTCCACAGCCAGCCAGCATCTGTGCCTGCACATGATGTGCTTCCTCCCAGCATCCTGAGCAAGCACTGATCCCTTTTCTCTCCAGAGCCCACCCTGATCCCAAGATAGGTGAGTGAGGTAATGCAGCTGCCTTTCATGACTGTGACCCAAGAGGGTGGTGGTGGGTTTGGGCTTTTTTGTAAGATTTTGCCAAAACAGAAAGTCAGAATTAGCGTGTGCAAAACACATCTAAACAATGGAACAAATACAAATTAGAGTACCCACCCACAGCGCCTAATACATAACCTGTGAGTCATGCCCAGGGCCCAGTGTGAGAAATCTGTGTAGGTGGGTTTTATTTGGCTTTCTTTTTGATTGCAGTTGTGCTTCTCTCTAGCTAATAATTATTGCACTCTGAACTAATAAACATAAGGATCTGAGCTTTCCAAGATGTTCTAGTAGTACAACATGTCATTTGCTAGACTTAAAAGTTTGACCCCTGTGGAAATGCAAAAGAGTTGTATCTCAGGACCCTAAATTCTTTGGTGCTCATTTGAGTCCAGAAATTAAAACTGAGATACTAAAGCAGTGGGATGAACCGAGTTCAAGGTGTAGTGACCAAAACAGTCACCATTAGGAAGTTACGCAATCACCTAAGGAAAACGTGAGAAGAAATGGACTGTGACAGTCTCCTGGGGATACAAGGACACATCACAGACATCACCAACAGTAATGGCTGCTTTCTCATGAGGCTCAGCACAGATGCCAAAGGTTTCAAAGGTGTGGAGCCTGAGCCGCCTTCTCACGCCCAGTGATGGTCCCTCCAGGTCAGGGCTGGGGCTTGCTGGCAGGGCAGCGCCGGGAAGCGCACAGCGCCGCTCCCTCCTCTCTGATCAACCCCTGATAAACAGGGAGAAGCCCAGTCCACAGAGACATAAACTTGGCACTTTTCCTAAGCGCTACACTTCAGAAACATGAATAATGAAAAGGCGCATAGAAGCCTAAGCAGTTTGTAAATGCAATACGACTTTCAGGGGTTTCATTTTAATTACCCTGAGAAACAGATTTTTCTGCGCTCCACAATAAGGAATATTTTTACATTATTTAAAGTGAGTTTTCCAACCAGCCTCTGAGGGCCTCAAGAAGTTCCTGTGTGTTAATTGCTGCTGGGTGTCTCAATGCCACAGACATCTGAGATTTCCCAGAATATCTAAGAGGACATTAGCTGTAATTTAGTAGCCATGAGTATTGCTTGATGCCATTGTTGCAGGCAGACGTTGTAAGAAGGCAATGAAGTTCTAAGCTGAGGTTTTTTTAAAGTGCTCATTGCTAGCCTGACATTGCCACCATTATTCATTTTTCTTGCAAGCATCAGTGGGAAAATAATTACAACTTTTTAGGGACAGTGAGGCACTTTTGAAAATCCTTAGTTTACTGCTTCTGCAGTGCTTCCATTTAATTTTCCCCCTTTCTTCTTTATTTCTAATGTTTCCACACTCCTCCATCTCCATTTTGCTATCATGCCAGCCTTTGATTTTAATGTCCTCTCTTTTTTTCTTACTGTCTCTTGGGGTATTCTCCTAGGGTTGTTTTCCTATTACACTCATAATTGTCCATAGATGAGGCGACTATGAGCCATCCTCACATTGTGACAAGCCACAAAAATCAATAGTTCCCCCACCTCAGCTGGAGCCTCCTTTTCACATCCTCACTTAACCGTACTTTATTTTAATCTTATTTAATTGTTCATCTGACCATTAACTCATCTGTAAACAGCAATGCATAACAAAGAAGATTTATTTCTAAAGTAATTCTAAAAAGGCAGTTGTGTTCTCAACCAGCATTTATTCCAGGAAACTTCAGTGAATGGATAGACTTGCTCACATCTACTGTTGCACCAATTCAGTATTCAATGAGATCAGGCTAAGTTTGGTGGTTTCTGACCTATGGAAATGCTATGCAAGACACACAAACACATTTAGGACTCCTGCAGTTCATGTTTAAGATTATGGTGAGAACAGCCCAGCTTTTCTAGTGGCATGGCAAATGCTAAATGGTATGAGTCACTCAGACCCCTGACACACTGCAAAAATGCACATTAGAGGGAAGCCGCTATTCAATCTCTTGGGCTTGTGCAGCTTTCCTTTCTTCCATCCTGAATAGGAACAGAGCCAGCAGTGACTAGTGTTTCCACAAAGTCTCAAGTCATGGTCTAGACTCAGCAGTTTTGGAATGGACTGTAAATTATCCTCTGCTACCCAACCCAGCAGATACCACAACAAGGAACTTGCTGGGTCTTCTAGTTCCTAATGAGATTTTGGTGTTCCAGATGAATTAAAATTCTTCTGAAGCCATAGCTCTGTACATCCTCAAACATTTATTCACAGCCTGTAAGTTCAATGAAAATCTGATAATTTATTACAAGCTATGGAAGCTCCTTTTCCTTTGAACATGTTTCACACCCATGCATTTTCTTTCCGCATTCCACTCAAAGTGTTGTATGCTTATTAGTTTTTTCTTGGAAAGAAGAGTCACTTGAAGGAAGATAAGTACTTGGCAGTTTTCTCTCAGGCCATGATAGACAGCTCTTCTGTGCACATGCAGCTTGTTTACTCATGACCTCCTATACTTCACATATTCAGAGCTCTGTCTATTGTAAAAACAGAAAACTGAGATCTCTGTTGAACTGAAAACTTTAATTTTTTTTTTCTTTTTAACTACTATTTGCTTGGAAAGGAGAAAACTCTAGTGCTGCCTGAAAATCAGAAAGGCATAGGAAAAAAGGTCACATGTGTAGTCACCTCTGCCAGATGCAGTCCACAAGTAGCTCCATTATTCTTAGCTCCATTATTCTTAGCTCCATTATTCTTAGTTGTCCTCTCAGTAACCTCTACCTCTTGTGCATAGAAGCACCTGCTTCTCTGACAATTTAGCCTCCAGGGGAGTTATAAGAACCTCCTCAGCCACTGTGTGGGGACTGCAAGTCCCAAGAGCCATTTTCATTTGGAGCACAGTTCTCCTTATTTTAATAAGGTGATAAGTTTAATGCAATGGTGTATTAGACAGAAGAAAAGGAAAAACTACCTTTTTCTCTACATTTGAGGTGTTCCAACTGACCACAGGAGCAAATGCAGGGAATAGGGCTCAATGGAATTATGGAGTGCTACCAAACTATTCCAGTGAAGTGTTTTCCAGATGTGCTGAGTAAGACTTTCATTGCCATGAACTGATTACTCAGAGTTCAGCAGATTGTAGAGGTTCAGATACTACAAATACAAAAGTTTAGGGCAGTTTTGACAGTGATGTACAAGGAAAGTGAGCAGGTCTCATATTTGCAAATCGCATTCTGCTTTTACTCTAGACAGCAACATTATCAGGGTTTGGAAGTGGTGTGTCACCTGAAAAATGTTTGGTCTGAGTTTAATTTCACACATGTGAACTCCAGCAAGGCCCAGAGCACCCAGCCTAGCAGGGTGGGTCTCTCTGATGTGGCATAGCTCCCCAAAACAGCAGCCAGCTAAAAGGATTTAAGCAGCGCCACATGCCTGTCTGGGCTGTGGTGTCTGAAAACGAGGTGTGCAGAAAAGGGCCTGTGGTTTTAGTAATGTCACTGGGGATGTGTGATTGAACGCCTCACTGTGGACAAATACATCTGGACCATCCATTTACAGCTGCAGACTATCTTCTCCCAAACCACCTCCAAACTTCTTGGCCTTTCTTGTACCCTGCTATTCATTCCTGTTGTTACCTGCTTTTTCACCTTCCCTGAGCCTACTTGGAGCCAGTTGTTACCACTTTGATGACTGCTGGAAGGGATCAGCACAGCTTTCTTGACATCTGTTTACTGATGCCCATTTTAGTCCCTCCCAGCTGGCAGGCTTGGCAACATGCATTGCTGAAGTGTGGAACCAAATATTTTCCACTGGTTCACTGGCAGCAGAATAGATGTCACTCAGGTGTTTCAGCCACTTTACATTGGAAATCCTGTATTCTGCCACTGTAGTCTGTCACTATCTGAAACAGCTGGATATCCCTTGTATTTTGATTGTTCTTTAAATCTCATGAGCTTTCCCAACCAAAAAATTATTATTCAACTGAAGTAGATTTGAAAAAGGCAGGGACAGAAAGTCTGAAGTCAAGTAATGTTACTTTGAGTCCATCACAGTTTAGACATCATGGCTTCTTGGTAGTACACTAAGTACAACCTAGTCCAGTAGGGTTATTCAGTTTGTGTTTCTCTGGGTTTTTTTTCAGAAGGAGCAGAGCCAAAGCCCTGATCATAGGATCAGGGCAGCAATATGTCGCTCCTGACGTTCAAGGTCAACATCTGAGCTGGATAACTGGCATCATCAGCTACAAGAATACTTCTGTAAACCAAGATGATGCTGTTACTCTGGTAAGGAGAGAATGTGTTTTGCCACTTCCCGTCATCCTACAGAAGCCTTTCACCCTACCAGTGCCAAGCCACTGTCTCAGCTCCAAAACACTAGCAAAGGTTAGTGAACAGAGGTTCACCACAATGCTAAGCACACTATTTCAGGAAGGTCACACCTTTGGAACCTCCAAACCTTTTGCATCTCCTGAAGAGAAAACCTGACAGAAATTCTGAGATAAATGTCTTTGATTTTTCAGTCTGCTACTCCTGCCTGAGAGCAACGGCTCTCTCTTACCTACCTTGATGGAAGAAAACTGGAGTTAGGCCTCAGGGCTTAGTATGCCACCTGTGAAAGTCTACCAAAAAACTGAGTGCCTCTTAAAATGTTTCTCCAGCTGTAGACCCTCAGGCTCAGATTTGGCTAGTCCTGCACAGAGGAACCTCCTACTTCCCTGATTTTCTTCCTTCCTGGGTCCAGACAGAAGATATTTATTAGGAGATATTTACTATGATTCTCTTGTTTCACATCTATATGAAGAGTTAGACAGCTAATCTCATAGAAGGGAAGGATTTACAGTTCCCATCTTCAGGACAAAAATAGAACTAAATAAGGAAAAGGCTCAAACTGAAGTAGGACTGTTCAGTAAAAGGGTTTCTTCTCCATTGTCAGTCAAGTGCAGACTAAGATAATACCCCTGTCATCTGCATGCTCACAAATCAACATTGAGCTGCCTCAGTCAGCTACAATTACCCCTATCACCATGGCATGAGGTATCTACCCTTGGTTTGTTTCTTATCTCTTATGACACATCAGAATTTTCAGAAATATAGTATCTTTTGGGTTCTTTACTTTTCTCTTGTTGCAAATTAATTAAACTTCCTGCTACCTCTCCTGCAACCCAAGTTAAAATATGAAACAAATCTTAGACACTTCCTGGAAATTCTTAGCTCATCATTTCTTCTGAGTTGCACTTTGCTTTCCACTGGCTACTTCAAAGTTATTTCTTACAGACCATGGCTCTCAGGTGGTAGTGAAACATCTTGGATAAAGCACCATGACAGTTGTATTCTTCTCTATTTTAATTGTTTGTTTGTTTGTTTGCTTCTTTTCATGGCTGCTGCTTTCCAAAATGAATATTCTTCTAAAATGATGGGGAGAAATTACACTTTGGGTAACCACTGAGGACAGGAAGCTTCCTATTTGGACAGAGCTCCCATTCAGTGAAATTTTATTTAATAATGAAATACAGTCTCAGATGAGCAAAGAAGTGTAAATACCAGCATGATTCTTCAATTAGGGCATAACTCACATTGACCTGAGATTAATTTTTTACTTTCAAAGAAGCTGTAGGGTTTTAGATTGTCTGTAAAACACATATGGCAGGCCTTTCTTCTTCCCATTTAATTAAAGCTAACACAGTGGTCTGAATTCCTTTTATCTGCCTGTTTCTTCACTTGAATCCCGAATTTTATACATTTTTCAATGGAAATGCTTTAGACTACCCTACACAGACCTCTAATATTTTACCATTCCTATAAAAAATATCTATCTCAGAGATGTTTTGGTTTTTAGAACTATGATCAGATAAAGCAGCATTGTTCAGAAACTGTTGCTAAATAAAAAAGAATGGGCGGTGCCCTGTTTGGCATCTATGCAGCAAGTGATGTGTGATTTATTATTAGCGAGCCAAGTATAAGAGAAGATTATCATATAAAGCAGTACCAGACTACGGGCTCTGTCATGAGTTTTATTTGCTGCTGCTCCCACATTCTGGAGGGATGTGCAATCCAAGTCCTGGAGGAATTTTTCATACGCTATGATGAAGTAATTAGAGTGCCCCAGGAATGTGGAGCAGAGAACTGCTTCCTGACACAGCCCTGCTCAGGCTGTTTTTCTCTCAGAAATGGGTAACCAGCCCTCCATGTTGTGCAAGTGCATGCCACAAGGAGCGTGGAAGTGACCTCAGCTTATTTCCGTCTGTGCACCATACAGCAGAACTCAGTCGATCCCCATATTAGCTAAAGTGAGCTTATTAAAATTCCTGTTGACAGTTATGGTAAACTTCCTACTGACTTTAATGGGATGTGGATCAAGCACAGAGGCCACCAGGATCCAGAACCAGCAGTAATGCAATGATCCATTTTTCCTTGGAGTTTGAGTGCATGCGGGTTAACACGAGCCAGCAGAGAGGGCTGCAAGCACCACAAGATTAACGCAAGCTTTACCGACGGATGAAATATGGAAGTAGTGTCCCGTGGTGATGAGTGTTATGGAAAACTCTAAGACAGGCAGAATGAAAGAAAACACAAATGTAGAAAAACAAAGTCTCGGTCTGTGCGATTACTGAATACGTGTTAAGAACAACCACAGAGTGCTGGAGACCGGGGCTGACCCAAAGCCAAGGAGGAAAACACAGAGGCATGGATAAGTGCCATAAATCACTCTGACAGGCCTATCATTAGATCTGAGGGAAAGACCACCTAGAAGGCCAGAGAGAGGGACTCACCACGGCTGTCTTCTGCTGGAAAGCATTACTGCTGGAGATACGCTCCTTGCTGTAGAACTGCAGCTTTTGTGAACAGTTAATAATAGTGCTTCTTTCCAGTTAGTATAAAGCAGGAATTGTTTCCCATGTGATAGTAGAACTATTTAACTTTGTTGACTGGCCTGTCATAACCCAAGAGTGAAGAGTTATGAGATCATTTAATTATCACTTCAGTATTTAACTATCCTGATGAGCTACTAAAAAATTACTAGATGTGTTTTCTCACAGCTTGGAAACATAGTGCCTATTTTCCTTTCAAGGAGTGGTTATGACCTCCAGAACAGATAAGTTTTCCCTGATGGGGATAAAACAACTTTTTTGTATCGTGTATCTCAACAGCATTTAAACAAGGCATTTTGTGAGGGAGTGAGTGAAAGACAGAGATTCTGCCTTTTGTCCCTGTGGCAAAAAGTGTATCTGACAAAAATATAATTCTCTTTTACTGTCTGTGTTTCTAAAAGACATCTATTGTAACCTCAGTTTGTTTATTTACTTTTTCATTGGGAGGAAGAAACATTTATTAAAGAGTTCACTTGGGAAAATTGAAACTATAGTAACTTGTTTACAGATGGTCCATTGACAACTGACCAGGCTTAAATTTCATGATTCATCCTAATATGCCATAAATGACACACTAGAGTGTGCAAAGAGATTATCAAACCTTGGCTACTCTTGGTCTTTCTTCTTGAGGTGGTTGAAAAACCTGGTGTTGGTTTCTCATGATTCTTGAAGGTGAACTATGCTCACTTATGAGCATCTTTCCTCCTCTCAAGAAGAAAACAAACTGCAAAATGCAGCCAAGAAGTATCAAAATGCATGTTAGCCTGATGTTTGAAAAGTTTAATCATATTCCTTGTGCGTGGGCCATTCCTGATGCCAGGCAATAAAGTGCTCCAGGCTAGGCTCTATGTGGTTAAGCTGAGTGACACTTAACTTGCATGCACAGCAAATGGTGAGGCAGAGCTGAATATTTCCAACTTCCTCATGTGCACATTACCCAGCAATGGTTTGTTCTGGATCTCTTGTACTAATTATGACCTGAAAGGAATGGTAAGGTGGTGTTTGCTGACTTTCTGAAGCATCAGACCCCTACTTCCTTGGCCAGTTTTTCACTGTACTAAATTCTCCATTTCCAGACTCAAAAAAGAAGTGCACGTGACATGCATCCAGTTTTATCTAGCCGTACTAAGTATAACAAGATCTTAAGGACTGTGTTTTATAAAACAGAGATATTAATTGCATGTTCCTTTCACTCCAAGTATTGAGGGCTCCACTCTTTACCAAACATAAGCTTCCCAGCCAGTGCTGAGCTCTGTGCTGCTGCAGTGCATGTGCTAATGCTGTCACACTCAGCTAATTTAAAGCTAGTTCAGGTGTTGCTGTGCTACACCAGACACCCACAGAGAGATTAAGTATCTGGCAGTTTTTCATACAGGAGTAGAACTGCACCCTGTAGTCTGTAACACTCCATTTAACACTGGTATTGCTTTTGCCACTGGTTTCTGCTAAAACTGAGACACTGGATTAGTTGAAAAATCCTGCCAATAGGCAAAAAAAGACCCAAACAATAGACACTCTTCAGAGTTGACTCAACAACTTCCAGCTTAAAGAGACAAATCAGCATGTGAAGTAACTTCAGGTTTTGTCCCTCAACGCTTAGTATAATGTTGGAGAAAATGAGCAAAATGCACTAACTAGGGGGCTATAAGATCACAAAAAATTGAATAGGAAAGGTGGTTTAGGCCGCCTAAGCGAACTGGGATGTTGTTTCTACTGTCTATCTTTGCCAGTAATCTGTTGTGTGACCTTAAAAGAGTCACACCTCTGAGTTACCAGGTTGAAAAAAAATTGATAAAGCCTCCTTTCAGAGATACAGAAAGACATTTAAAGGACCTCTGTAGCCAACAAGGATAATGTGCTTGAAGTATTTTAAAACTGTGTCCAGTTTTCTGCTGTGCAAGCCTAGTTGTGTCTGTCTCAAGCACTGAAAAGCACCATTTCTATTTGATCAAAGGTGAAAATATTTCCTCATTATGACAGTCCTTGAATTTCATCAGGAGTTACTTTCCCCATTTCATATTAGTATTCCTTTAAAGTAGATGGCAGGGCTTGTTCAAATTGTTTGTTCCAACAATTTGAGCTAAAGATGGACTGCTCTGTCTTGGACAAGCTATAATGCTTTTCCATAGCACGTGATGCCTTGAATCAGATGAAATCCTCCTGCTGTTCCATGAAAGTTGTACCTTAAATCTGTGCATGACAAATCTCCTGTCATATGGATGATTGTTCTGTTTTCCGTATGAGTTCCCAGATGCTGGGAAAATAGGATTTATCTATTTGGAGTGTTTGAGGGCAACAGGATCTCCATGTCTGCCTGACCATCTGCAGTGGTCCTCACAGCTGAGCACACCTGATCTGTTCAGCAATAGTATCACTCCACTGACAGTGGGTCTGTATCTGTCTGGAAAGGAGATCTTTGGACACCAAGTCAAACCACTCCTCAATGTAATAGCTACTTCCCTTAATCCCTTTAGTACATTAATAATTCCAAAATTATCTTTGTCAGTTACAAAATGGTAGTGTCTGGGCTGTAACTCTGGAGCAAAGTGATGGAGGGTGCTGAGTGCCCATCAGTTTTAACAGCAGGGAAGCAGTTAAAACAGCAGACTTTTACTTCAGGTGGCAGTTGTTGTAGGGGTTTTATACCCCAGAGAATATCTGTTGCCAGTCACCACTTCTCATATGTAGAAAGTTAAGCTGAAACTGTCCACAGTTGTGAAATTGTGTGTTAGTGTCAACAGGTAAAACAACATTAAAAGAAACAAACTAAAAACATCAAAGACCAAAAAAAGAAATGAAAACCAGCTGGCCCAGAAATTCTGGTTCTGGCTGCAGGGCCCATCTGAGCTGCCAGCTCTGGGCACACTGAATTCGGCATGTGCTCCTCAACATGTCACATGCACTAAGCCCATCACATTCCTCTTCTGCTGAACCATCCAGACTTCAAAACAGCAGCAAACAGCAACCTCTTTTTTCCTCCAATCAATCTGCTGCAAGACATGTTGTTCTTTTAATCGGATTCAAAATCTTCCTTTTCAAAATAATAGCAACTTGAGATTTGGGCGGAACAGTATTGACACTGGGAGAAGAATGACAAAGCTAAGACCTGCCATCTAGAAGTGGATAGTAAACAATGAAAAATATCTTTAGCAAGTACAAAGCAAAGCTCCTCCTTCCCTATAAACATGAAGTGTTTCATTCTATTTGTAGATTACAATATCATAGAGAGAAGAAAAAAATCTTTTTTTCCTCTTTTGCCCTCAGAGGGTCAGTTTTATGGCATTTGTGCCACTTTTCCTTCCTAGACGTTTGACACACCACATTAATCCTAAAGCTTGATTTTCAACTCCAAGAAGGCAAAGGGACTGACAGTGATGTGGCGTTTGGGCACAGTCAGCTCTTGTGCATAGGCTGTTTGTGGTTCCAGCATTCTTGAACCACGTGGGCTTTCCCAAGCTTCTGCCAGGAGCCTTTGCACCATCCCTTCCAGGGTCTGCACACGCCACTTTTGTTCCCTTCCCTCACACATGCCCCTCTGTCATTTATATATGTTGTAGGGCTGGCAGCTGCAAGTGTTTATTGCTGATGTTTATCTTTGTGTACTGATTGTTGCTCTCTCCTCATGTAATTTTATTGTTTTTCTATCCTTAATGCCTGTTATTTGTTGGCAAAGGAAAGCTACTGAAAGAACAACAAAAAGCGCTCCAGAGCAGAGAAGCGTGCAGTGAAAAGAGAGATTGGATGGAGCCTCTTGTTTCCACTCCACGGACAACGGCTTGCAGTCATTTGAAGTGGGGCATTTTTCCCATAGCTCTTTTTCAAAAGCACATCTTGTCAAGGAGCCAGGCATGGTGCAGTAGCCACTCCAGGCTGGGGGGTGAGTGGGGACCCTGGTGGCAGTGACACTTGGTGGGAGAGAGTGGCTGGTGGCAGCAACATCCCCCCCAGCACACCAAATGCATGTTATTTTCTTATTGCTTGAACATGTGGGCTTGCTCTCTGAATGACCTGGATTTAAAAATCAACTCACAACAATTTTTTGTGATGTCTCACCTCTAGAAAGTCATCAACGCCAAAAAGGAGAGCAATTGAGAGCAAAGAATAGTGCATCACTGACAGAATGGGAAAATGTACTGCCACACAGCTGAGACTGGTGCTTCTGATAAGGAGTGACAGACACAACACCTCACTGCAGGTTTTGTTTTGAACAGCCCTAGGTTACAATGCTTGACCTCAAACCTGGTCTTTTCTGACATTTAGAGGCAATGTGCTCAAGACCATCTTTGACATCTAAAGCCTCATTGATATATTCATCAATGATGTGTTCAAAACCTTTGATTTAATCTCATCACTGCTGATCACCCCAGCCATAACCAGTAAATCCTGTCCTTGCATGTGTGTCTAAGTGCAAATTAATACACCAACCCACATCTTGCAGAAAGAGCATCTGATCACATTGCAGGTTTGATATGTTGGTAGGTCAGAGTTCCTTGCAGAAGTGGTGGAAGACAGGAAAAGAAAGTTAGAAAAGGGTACTGGAAATGAATATGCAGCAACAGACAGTGTTATTCTACTTTATTTCCTGTTCATACCATGAGATTTAGCTTGCCTCTAATGGAAACATCTTTAGGTGAGGGACACAAAGGGATGGAAATCAGACAGTGTATACCAAAGAAGATGATAAACTTCCAATAAAATTTCCAGTGTTGCTTTCTGTTCAATGGAAAGCAAATTTCAGAATGAGTGGTAACACCGCAGCAGAGAGTACTAAACTTTGAAGTTGTCATTAGCAGTGTAGTTGTCTAGAAAATTCCTGCCCTGGTTCATTCCACAATTTCCTGCTCTGGTTAGGCTTTACATTTTCTCACATTTTTACTCACTGTCTTTATTCTGAATCCCTCATTCAGCCAGAGGTTCTTTCAGAGGTTGAACAAGAAGCTCTGAAAAAGTCTATTCCCCTTTAACAATGCTTTTAAGTACAGGGTTGATATTGAGCATATTAGTAATTTCACAGGTAACAGTACATCAACTTAAAAAGTCTTGGCCGTGATTCAGCAACATATCTCTATTCAGCAAAACACTTAAGCACTTTAAATTCTATGGACTTCAATAAGATTTAAGCCTGTACTTAGGAACCTAAACATTTACATAGGGGTTTTTTTCCTTCTTTTCACAGCAGGAATGACTTACTTAGCCTTTTAGTAATTTAAGATGGGAAAGACTGTAATGTTCATCATAGTCCATCCCCATGCAGGCATGCAACATTAAATGAGTAGGCAACACAGAGCTGGAATCTAAGTACACTCACCTTTATTTCACTGTGCTCCAGGGGCAGGAGTCTGAAGTGTCTCTTCCTGAGTCTTCAAGTCATCTCTTCATCATCCTAACACCCCATTTGTCACAAAGCTTCATGTGTCTCCCAAGACCTTGGTATAAGCAGAATTTTATTGTCAAAGCCATTTGAAGTTGAGGAGAAGCCATTTCTCACTTTTTTAATAAATAGAGATACTGTTTATATGAATAAAAGGGAAAAGTACTTTCCCTGGATACTTTTGAAGCTTCCAAAAATAGTCCTAACTGTCAGCCAAAGTTACTGCTGCTGAGCTTCCCCAGGAGAGCATCAGTACATGGTACTGCTGTGTGAAATATTCTTGCTGCCAGTTAAATTGGTGAGAAATCACGTTTTGGTGGTTTTGTAATAAAACAGCATATTTTGTGGCCTGGCCCCTAATTCTTGGCTTATTTTTAAAGAAACAAAAGCTTGTTTCCATAGCTACTAAAATAGGGAAACATCTCTGTAAAAAAATTAGGCCGCAGTCTAGAAATGAGAAATTTCACAATTTTGTCCATAGTGGCATAGTAATTCCATCTTGTAAATAGAGAACCTCATTCTGTTTGCAGTAAAACACTGGAGTTTGACAGATGTGTTTTCCTCTTGATCAGGTTTGAGATGTGTAGGTGGGGGGTTCTCACACAAGTTCCTCTTACTGCAGAAGCACTCTCTATCACAGGACCTAATCCTGCAAGGTGCAGAGTGCTCTCAGTTCCCAGCACTCACATGGAACACTTTTTTAAAACATTTTTTGTTCTTTTGTATCAGAAAAAGCTAGGGTTTTGGACTTGCTGCTGCATTCCTTACCTACTTGAATAATCCCATAGGGCAACCAGATAAAGCAGTAAAAGCTGTGGTAATGTTTCTTTTACTTTTGACATAGTGATAACTGTGAATAGGAATGCCACTCGGACAAGCACTAAGGACCAGGGGATGCAGTCACAGATTCCTGCTTATTATTTTCTGCAATGGAGAGGCTATTTGCACACAATCTTCAAGTCTGGATATGTATAATGTGGAAAAAATATTAAGGAGATCAATATAGCAAAGCAGAAGGAGATCTGCCAGGCACCAGTATCACTGCCACCAATTTGTTTAGAATGACATAACTTCCAATAGTAGATTGAAAAAATCACCTCTGTGTGGCTTTATTTTCAAATGTTTTCAAATATCATACTTATCCACTCACTCTAAAAAATACAGCTTAATGAATGCACACTCATGTGGGAATACATAACTACTTATAGAGCAATAATTTTAAAAATTATTGCTACATTCCAGTGTTCTAAATTTTGTCTTAAACATACCAATATGTGCTTCTATGAATGGGTAAGAGGCACAGAAACTATCAAATAATAGCACCTTCATGAAGCCCCAGAGCACTGCAAAGAACAGCAGTGAGTGCCCTGTAGAGAGAACCCACAATTACTTCTTCACAGCCGTGATGGTCGCTTAGGGCAGAACAGGACCTGCATACTTCTTGAGCCTTCACAAAAGACAGCCTGAGATGATGGGAACCATCTCCTCCAAACGATCCAAAGATCTTATGAAATAATTTCACAGTTCAATTCAGCTTCATTACAAATGGGATTTTTGTTACAGCTGCATCATCATAAGTCAGTCCTTGTGAGATCTTTGGCACGCTACTGCCACTGCACTTCACTTGTCACTTAAGAAAAGCCCCTTTCAGGGAGCAGAAGCCTCCATTATTGCTATCACTTCCTGCTTTGTACAATGGCCTGAGGATTGGTTCTAACTCTATGGCTACTTCATATTCAGAACTCTCTTTCAGTAATATGCATCAGTGCATTTTCTATTAGAAAATCAGTGCATTTTCTATTAGATGTGGATGGTAAAATCGGGTGTTATAGCCAGGGTCACTTACACAATTCATTTACTGCCAACATAAGACACTTGAATGTTCAGCTATTTCTAGCACCCAAGAGAAAACATGGTGCTATAACTGGACTTTACGTTAACTTGCTTAGGTGCTGTTTTTCCACAGGCCAGGTTTGGAACCAGCACTCAACATCTGTCTCTTGTGTCCCATTGACTGATACAGACATTTCTCATTGAAGCACAGTAATTTCATTTGCTCTTTAGTACTTTGTAAGGTAAAACAGAGGTTCCACTTAGATGGGTATGTCAAGCCTGAATGTACAGTAGGCCTGCAGCTCAGGTGCTAACTGTAAGTGCATTTTAATCTGTTTCAGGATTATTTATAAGGTACACCCATAACACCCTTTGGAATCATCTCATAAGAGAGAAAAGACAGTCCATGCCTTAGATGATCTTCTTCTAAATTCTTAAAATTAAAAAAAAAAAGAGCTCAAGCAGCATGTGTGGCTGTTCAGTGCAGTTGAAGACCCAAGGTGGCTTTGGCAAACATTGCCCTGCTGGCAGTCCTTGCTATCAAGCAGAGCTGCCTCCCAAATGCCTCCACTGATGGCTGTTTAGTAGTGTGCTTTGAGGAGAGAGCCTGCATCCAGAGTTTTAAAGGTCAGCACCAATACTTTGAATCCTGTTGGCAGCCAAGGCAGCTCAGAGAGTGCTGGTGTGACATGCTGCAAATTTAAGATCTGATTAATATACAACTGCTGCACTCCTGACTTCCTTCAGGCTCTGAATGATCTCAAGCAATAGCCAAAAGGAAAGCACATTACAGGAGGCTAATCTTGAGGTGAAAAGACTGTGGACAAGCATAGCAAGCTCCATTTAGAGGAATTTTTGTTATTCCAGGTAGATCAAAAACTGTGGAATGGAAATTAAAATGCTTATTCTGAACGTGTGAGCACGTGTGAGCTATGGCTGCTAAGCCCATTGAAGTGATGTGATGTTAAGTATTATGGGGATGGAATGAGTAGCATTTCATTTTTCTACAGCTACTAGGAGTTGGCTCTGACTGCCCTTATGTACCTTCACACTGTCCAAGGGATTCTGATTTCTGCCCTGGACTGGAAATGAATGTTCTGTTTCATTTTTCCTGTTTGCAAGATGGATGCAGAGAGATTTGGTTGGGTCTCGATTGCAGATTGTTGCTATTGCTCCAGCCAGATAGAACAGACACTCAGAAAATAATGTTTTATGCTAACAGACATACATGTTGCCCATAGCAGTAGATAAGTTGTGTATAGAAAGGGGCACCTTAGGTGACATGCAGCTTTTTTGGAATATAATGTCCCACTAATGCTGCCTCAATTCACATATTCATCAAAGTCCCTGAATGTTGCAAGATAAATGAGGGTTTAAATCCTAGGAAGTAATTTGCTGTGTTGCATGAAAATTAATGAAAATCTTGCTGCTCCAATAGTGGCAGACAGAATGGTGGAAAAAATATGTAGGTCTGGGACTAATTAATAAACCAAGGGATTTTAATGCATTGGATAGAACTGAGCCAGAGATTAATTTGGTCCACATTGCACATACTTTGTGCAACAAAGGATATTAAGCTCTCTTATAATGCAGTGTTGTAGGATTCCTACACATTCAATACTAGTTGCACCAGTTTCCACTTCCCCAAAACAGACTTTGGCAGAGACAGTAGCAGAGCTATGGTGCATCATTTTTGCTTTGTATTGAATCTTGCCTGTGGTTTTATTTTCCTCTATAACGTAACAAATTATGGCTACATCTTATCCTTCCTAACAATGAGCAGTATCTTTCCTTATTGCTTTCAACAGATGGTTGCACACAGTTGCTGCTTCAAGACTGTCCAGGTGACAGAATCCAGTCCTTACATAGGAACTCCATTTGATCATAACTTAAATATTGGTAGAAACATCTGCAAAATGCCAAATGTTGCTAAGGCTCTCTGCCCTGTTAGAGGTAAGCCTGTAGGAAAGAAGCATGCTTGTTTGCTCTGGAGACCTGCCCCCCAGTGGCAACACACCCTAGCCAGGCTGGAAGAGGAGGAGAGAAACAGAGGCAGAAGGAAAAGTCAGATTTCACAGACACAAAAGATGATGCCAAAATTAAGTACAGCAATATGGCTGTTGCATGGCACTAGGTAAAATCCTTTGGTTAGGTCTGTACTCACAAACCATGGGCCAGAGCACACTGGAAAATTATCCATAGCACATTTTGACCTGAGCAAATCTCTTCTAGACTTGCAGGCATGTTTTTCAGCCCCAAACACAGACGAGGCAATTTGAAAGTGGCCAGACTGATTTGACTGAAGTATTTCACTATCATATACACACGAAATACATTGCATCAATCATGTTGGCGTCAGGGAATTTGAAATAGCCCATTTTATTATAATTTTATATTAATATAGAGTTATTGTATACTAATTATTCTATGTCTGTACTAATAGGATGATTAGTACAGACATGTCCTCTGAGACCTCTCTGCCTCACTGCATTCATTCTGTAATACAAGGATAATAATATTTGTCTCCCCCACTGCCTAACAAGGATGCTGTAAAAAAATTATGTTCTGTACATGGTAAAGCCTTGAGGATTTGGGGAAAGGATGAGGGGATGCACATTAAACAGCACTTATAATTTTAATCTAACTTTTTCATTCCTTCTAAGTATGCTAGCAGCTGCTTTTCCTACCTAGTACCCAGTAATTTATGTTTCTGATATGGAGTGAAGGGGAAGAGTCCTGGTTAAACTTATTACATTGTCTAAGTGAGAAATAATTCATATAAGAATTAGTCTTTTTATTCTGCTGGACAGCTGCTGCAGAATTGACTGTCTTCAAAGGATGGACGTGGTGTACCATTTGCCTTTATGAAGGACTTAACATGCAGACCATGGGCAGAGGGAGAGGCACACACATGTAATATATATATATATATATATATATATATATACACACAATAAGACCTGCCTATGTAAAGGTCACATAAAAACTATCAGCTATACAAAATAACAAGTTGGCTATCAACTCTCCCTAGGGTCAACATTCTCCAAGACCTAATGAAATCAAGTTGGCAGGATATGAAAGTTATGTTGTTGCTCCCACACGTCTCATGCAAAACTTCAGGAAATTGCATTCATGTTTCTTACACCAACACTCGCAAATGAGATTCACTTTTTCAGTGCAAGGACACTCAGAAAGACATTAAAGAACTGCTATCCTCATCCACTCTGCAATTTCACTATATTAAGTACTGTCTGGAATGGCAAAATCAAGTATATTGGAAAAACACCAGGAAGACAAAGAAGAGGACCGAGCAATTTGTTTGCTGATGTTGAGAAAAATAGGAGAGAGGCAGCAGGTCAATCTGTGCAGACAGGCCCAGGAGAAAAGCCCTGGTGTTGCCCTGTGTCAGAGAACAGGGCTTCTCCAGGAAAAAGAAGGCAGGAGGAGTGCCAACAGGAGTGTGGTCTATGCCCATTCTGTGTGTAGAAGCTGTGGGGAGGAAATATGAGATGATAACATTCTAAACAGGCATCTACATTTCCTAGCATTGTTGGAGTGCTTAAATGTGCTGTGGGCTTTGCTTTCTTTTTATTTTTTTTTCTCTACAAAATCTCTTATCTAGCTGTACTAGGACTTAAAGGAAGAGCAAGCTGAACATTTCCCCTTCCCAGACTCCACAGATACCTCAGAGCAAGAGTACCTTGTGCAGAGATTATGTAGAGTAGAAGAGTCAGGATTTTTTTGTTGCTGTGTGTCCCTTCATTCATCAATTCAGGAAGTTAATGATTTCATTAATTCCACAATCACAATTTAACAAATCTCCCTAACGCTGATACTGCCCTTCTTATGTTTTGATTTTATTCTTTTAATCTAATCTCTTCAGGTTCCTTTGATGGTGAGTTATGTCACTGGAAAGCACTGTCTGGAAATTATTAGTGATATTATGATCCTGTTCAGCCTTGGTGGTTTTCTCGTTTGCACTGAAGCAGACACAGAGTCCTCATATTGTCAGTGATGATACTCAGATAAGGAGCAGTAACAAACGAGTGAACCTGAGAGGAGAGATTAACTTAAACTGCACCAGCTTTGTTGGTGATGCACACCCAGTTCCACTGCATGGAGGAGGGGTCCTTGCCTTGTGAAGCTAGCTTAGCACATGGCTAGCACATGGCTAGCACATGGTCGGGATACACCCCACTGAAATCGCTCTCCCAATCCAAGGGCTACTTATAAATGAGAGAAGTTTAAGTCTGGAACTTTAATGTTTAAGATCATGACAGCACAGAGGCAGCAGCTGAGTGCTCCTGCCTCCTCTGCAGATGCCTGTAGTCTTAAAGTGCTACAAAGTCCTAGCAGTTTGAAGAAACACTCAAGTTCAGCTTCAGTTGCAAGGACCAACACAGAATATAGGTGAAAACTGTGGCTTAGAAGCCACATGAGATGATGATACTTTTTCCATTTACCCTTCAAAAATTTATTAACTGTAAAATGTTTGTGACCCTAGAAATGCTTCAGGAGACTGTCTTGTCATGAAGACTCTGCCTAATGCATGTGAAGTAATCTGCACCTCTTGTTGCTGCCATACCTTGATAGCTCAGCTCATGCCTCTGTCCTAATGGGGCACATGAGGTGGGACAGCCAGGCTCAGAAACTTTTTGTTCTGTGGCCAAGGATTTGGAGCTTGGGGTTTTTTAGGGATGCTAACTTAGAAAAAAAAAAAAATCTTACTTATTCAAATACTAGGTTTCCAGTCTTGAGCAAGCACCTAAAGAACAAGCTGAAAAAGCTGGTTTATAATTGTCATTTATTTCTGGCAAAGCTACGAAACAAAGTGACACTGCTGAGTGTTCAGCCAACTGCTAACTACAGCCATGCTGGAAAGAGGCTGAACCACTGAACCACAAGAGCCACGCTTAATTTGCACACCGAAGGAGGCCACTGAAAATGGACTGGGGAAACCTCGAGAAAACAAAACACTATAATTTTATTTCACAGCTTCATTGTAAAAGAAGCCTAAAAAGTCACTGCTGAAAGTCAGCTTTGCCTGGTGATTTTTCTCTTGTTGAACTGAGGGTTATGTAGCACAGGGCCTAAGTGACAGGAAGAGGAAGGTTTGGAAGGTGACTCACTACCTTTTTCACAAGCAGAGGCGAACACTTGGTAATTATGGGGAATATGAAATTAATACCTAGACAGACTCATAGCTGCCTTTTAATAATAAGTAAGAGTACTTCCTCTGGTGGGATAACACTGTACACTTGAAAGAGCTGTCCTATAAGGAGACTGCATTTTCCCCAGCACTGGAAAGATGCTGAATAGTCATCACATAGCAATACACGTTCTGAGTTTCTGTGCTTCTTTCTCATAACAGACATGAAAAGGAACAATCAAGGCTAATAACAAGTTAGTAAAGAAGGGGTTCCTGCCTTAAGGCATCTGAGAGCTTAGCTCAAATATAATTAAAAACAAGAGTTTAAAGGAAAAAAAAAAATCCTTGTCCAGTAAGCAGAACAATCATAAATTTATCATTTCTGGGAAGATAGAACCTTTCAGAGTATCTGAATATACTTAAAGTAAGCACCTAGCAACCCTGCACACACTTAAATATGCTTGGCCACTAGCCCCAAGCAGTTAATATGTCAGGAGAAAGCAGTCTGGTCTGCTTGCACATGGATGTGGAAAATTTTCACATGTATGTGGAAACAGTTAAAAATCACTGGAAGACAACTCTGATCTTCTCAGGGTGATACCATGCCAGTGCTGACTCTTCTTTCAACTCATCTGACCTTAGTCACCACAGTAACAGGTAGGTCAACAGGCAACACCACAGATTTGCCTGATACTTTTTCAGTTTTGCAAGCTACAATGGTTCTGTGTTTGCAGTCAGCCCTGTCAGAGGCAAGTAGTGAGCACAGCTTTCCAAGCAGTGTGGCACTGCTGATTCCCAGCCAGAGTGCTGCACACTGTCCTCTTGCCATGCTAGGCACAACCTGCACTCCGCATGGCAGCCCCATGTGCAGGGCCCTACAGCAGTCTGCTGGTTGCCTGGAGAAGTTGTGGATGCCCCATCCTTGGAAGTGTTCAAGCCAGGTTGGATGGGGCCCTGAGCAACCAGATCTAGTGGGTGCATCCCTGATTATGGCAGGGGGTCGGAACTAAATGATGTTTAAGGACCCTTCCAACCCAAAGCATTCTATGATTCCATGATTCTATGATTTACATTAATACTAGATGTGAACCCCTGTAATGAGATGTGAAGACCATATCTTCCTACATTTTCAAGATGAAAGAAGTAGTTTCTGACCATACATTAAATTTGTTCCCATATTCAATCGATTAATAAGGGAAGGAAGACAACGACAACTTTTTGAAACCCTGGAAACCCCCTTGCCTCAAACCAGTTGCAACAGGATGGATGCCATCATACAGGTGAAAGGCTTTAGAAATGTTTTAGCTATTCCTCAGATTCTTCTGATTACTTCAACTGTTTGATGCCCACTGCTGGGTGCCAAGGAAGTGACAGAACACTATAGAGAGGAACTGATCCTGCACAGCCTGGCTAATTGATGCAGTCAGGTCATCAATATCTCATACTCATCAAAAGCTATGTAACACAAATGGGGTCTCAAAGTTATGCCAGTCATTAGTTTTTCTCTGCTAGACTCTGATCTGGTTACAAAGAAGCCCACAAGACATACTCTTTTTTGTTCACACACGTATGGGAAATTCATTGAATCATGGAATGGTTTAGGCTTGAAAAGACCTTTAAGACACCTGAATCCAAATACTAACACAGCACTGCCAGGTATCCCACTAAACCATGTCCCTAAGTAGCACACCTCCACATTTTTTGAACAGTTCTAGGGACAGTGATTCCACCACTTGCCTGGGAAGCCTGTTCTAATGCTTGACAACCCATTCTGTGAAGAAGTTTTTCCTCATTTCCAGTCTAAACCTCTACTGGCACAATTTGAGGTCATTTTCTTTTGTCCTATTGCTTGTTAACTGGAGAAGAAACCAACCCCCACCTGGCTACAGCCTCCTTTCAGGTAAATGTAGAGAGCCATAAGGTCCCTCCTGAGTCTCCTTTTCTCCAGGCTAAATAATCCCAGCTCCCTCCGCGACTCCTTATCAGACTTGTGCTCCAGGCCCTTCCCTGTCTCCATAGTTCTTCCCTGGACATGCTCCAACAGCATATATGCCTTCTGCTTCCTGATTGAAAAAGCAATCCAGAGTTACCACCTGTGAACCTGGTCCTGATTTGTACAGTAAAAAGTGTCATAGTTTAGATAATCTGACCTCCTGTCTTATCTGGAGGAAACATGGCTTGACGGAATTCATCCACCCACCGGAAGATGTATTTAAATTTACAAAATGAACACTAGAGATTTTGTAAAGGTGTGTAAAGTGATCTCTAATGAGTGTGTCTGCTCTGTCAGAACCTTTGTGTACTATCGCCAACATCTTGAGGTCCTTCCAATATTATGGAGGGTTTGGTACAGTACCGTGAATGCATTTGGTAGGAAAAAATAGTTTTTCTGGTTGCTCTTTTCAAGGGTCTGCCAAAAATTCTTGAGAATAACACATGGTGATATAGAAAGATCATGAAATATTGTAATCTATGTTGTATCTACCTATACTAGGCACAAACTAAATCTAAGTCTTCAGAGCTGTCAGCTTGAATCATTAGAAGATTATTTATAGAAAACTGATGTACAAGGAGAAAACATTTGGAAGAAAGGCCTATGTTTCTTGCAGCTAATCAATTAATTTGCTGGTGTTGTTGTATGTGTGTATCTCCATTTCCTGTGATAACTGTGCACATTAATCAATTCAAACACACCTAAATGCTCATCTGCATGGCTGATCTCCTTGCTTGCAATACACTTTCAGACCTATTTTTCCTGCATATAAAAATGTTTCCTTCAGAATGTACTTTCCCAAATCACTTTAGATACCTCCATAGACAACCCATGGCATAGATGTCATTTTTGTTACTCTTCATAAAATTTAAACAGTACTCATGATGATAAGGGGTTTCTATGGCTGGTGTGCTTATTAGATCTTCCCTTTTAAAATTAAAAAAATTTAATAAAAATGGTGTTGAAAAACCACCAGGGACTTTCCTTGTATGAGTATTGTAGCTTTTCTTACAAAGATGTTTCAGCAACCACATAAAAACTATTTATGGAAAAAAAAGGAAACAGCACGTTTAAAGCAAGATTAAAATAAGAGTGTGATTGAACTGAACTTCTCTCTTTTTTTTTTTTTTTTAATTCAAAGTTTGTTCTTCCCATATTGTTCAGGAAAATGTGCCCATGTGCAAAAGTATATGATGCTTAATTGGTTCTGAAAGTAGAGTTCATATGTAAATATGTGGTGTGAGAAGACAATGACAAATCTCCCCCATTACTCATCAGGACAGAGCTCTTGCTGATTATCAGTGCAGTTTCCTGAGCTATCACAATTCTGTTGCTCGAAGCCATATTTCCAGAGTACCATGTATCTGTATCTGTACCATGTTTCTATACTTAATTTAGAACAGAATATTTAGAGCTAGCAGCTGAGTTAAGTCTGAGAATGCATTTTCTCCTGCTGGCATTTAGGCTAGACCAGAAGAGGTGGGGGGAGGAAAGCATAAAAAAGAAACCTTAACCTTTTAATATTTAATTCTATATTTTAAAAGCAAAACTAGGGAAACACAGCTAACAGAAATAACCAGAGGAATATAACATTTAAAATTAACTAAGAAAGTGGATTTAGTAATATCTTTCAAAGACACTGTAAAGTCAATGGAGTTGCAGTATGTATCTCAGTATTGCATTTTTTTAAAATATTTTAATAGGTTTTCTTATGGCTCAGTCTCTCTCATTTCCCCCCAAATTCAGCATATGGGGAAGAGTCAGGGAAGTATAAGAGTGCTGACAGATAAAGATTAAACCCAAAATGTATTAAGTTCAACTCAATAAAAAAATTTAGTTTGATCCAAACTCTTGTCTGTCTAAAAATAGTTCTTGCACTCAAACACTTTCTCCCAAATCTCTCCTTAGTGGCATAACTTGGGCATGATATAGCTACCAATCTTTACTTTTGGAAATGTTCTGTTTCATATAAATTATCAGCTACCATTGGTCTAGAAATCGAAGTAGAGCGAAGATAGCAGGGAGAGAAAAGACACCTTGACTCTCTATCCCCCTAGTCAGGAGACACAGCAAAGTTCAGAGTCCAAAGACCTTCTCAGATAAGTATTTAATTACTGATATTAAGTGGAGCCCTCAGAAGTGAGGATGAGAGATTTCTCCCATATTCACCAGTAAACTAGTCACTCAGGCAGTCACCTAGAATACAAGAGACTAAGTATAAGTCCTAAGATAGGGCTAAATTAGAAAAACCTAGGTTAGAAGGTACCCTTGAGAAGTTAATCTGTTGGCTTATATTAAGATGGATCTTGGTGTTTTTCTAAACACTTGTCAACTAGGAAAATGTTACTTAGACAAATTGTGCAGTTCTAGAAACCCACTTTTTAAAATACATATTTCATTAAATATATGCAACATTAAAAATGTTTAAATAAATAGAAATTCTCTAGTCTGAAAAAAAATAAAGATTCAATGGGTCAGACAATTTTCCTGCAACTGACACTTATTAATGCTGTTCTGGGTATTTCCCTGGAATGAGGAAGTAACTGTCATCTTGCCACTAAGGATGTACCCATCATACTCACTGACCACAAGGAATGCATGCAAGATGCCGTTTGGGTACCCATATGAGGAATCTTTATCTGGAACTACAGCTTGAGATACATATATGCATCTATATAGATATATATATATAGATATAGATATAGATATATACATCCACTAAGAATTAGCAACTCACTGAACTACTTCCATGACATCATACTTAGCATATGCAGTAGGTGTAGATATTAATTCAGCCTACAACATGCAGATTTGAACCTGTGAATATTTATCAGGAAGGTCTCCTCGCTGGTTAATTGTGTCCTGCCAAATGCTTTTAAAACATTTTCTATAATGTACGTAAAGCACAAAAGTGGGGGATGTAGTGAAGTTATGTTTAGATCCCAATACTGAAACAAATGACAGGTACAGAAGCCTTCTACTTTTCTCCTCAATGTGTTTCAAATTTAAGGTTAATGTAAAGAATCAAATTGCTATTGGAAGGAGACAAGAAATATACATGTTTCAGTTGATCTACACTTCCACATAAGAAGAAAGATGAGCCAATGATAGGGAAGGGAATGAAGCTGTTAGTGGATTGTCAAAGAAAAGGAAGTGCTGGAGAAGAGGTTTTGGAATTAGGACATTGATAAATATAAGTTCTGGTCAGAAAATCTGGAGGACAGATTTCCCACTGGAAAACTGACATCTTTCAACAGAGGAGCAATAGCTTCAAAACTGTGATCTATAAATGTGACTTCAGTATCTCATTTTGGGCCAGAAGTCCGATCTGCCTGAGGAAGTCTCCCCATCAGTCCTCACCTCCTATGGCACAGTACAGCTGTGCCCAGCATGAACATGGCTCCTCCAGCACTGTGGGAACTGAAGCCAAGATGAGAAACTTGCTCATAGAACAGGGAAACCAAGTCACTGCACTACATTTTCTAAGAGGTACCACTGTGCCACATTCAAATGATTTTGTCTGGAATATACTGGCTGAAATATTGCATTCCCTTATGTTTTCAGGTATATTTCCTTTTTTTTTTCCGGCATTCATTACAGTCATTATTTTCCATAGTAATAAACAGATATTCTTCTCAGGTCTACACTGCACATGCACAAAACAAAAAAAAAAAAAAAACTTCTGTCTTCCACTGCAAACAGATTTTTAAAAAACTCAAGCAACAACCACATTTAAAAACTATACTCAATGGTAAATAATTAAGCACTTCAATTTTTGAAATAATTTCTAGAATTTTGTTTAAGGAGGTAGCAGGCTTCCTGGGCAGTTGAATCAATGACATTTCTTGACTTTGTAAAAAGCTGCTATCTCCACGATGGATCCTTAAGGGTAATCAGTGAAACCAACTTTCTCCTTGATTATCTATCTACCTGCCTGGCACTGACAGAGGGAAGACAAGCCAGAATGTGGCGTCTGAATGTCTTCAGTAAATCATGTGCTTAACCCTTAGGAATCATTCCAGCCACTTTGGAACAATCTTGAAAAAACAGTACAGAAAAGGCAAACCCACTTGTTCCATTGACTCAAGCATTTGCACATATGCTACCTCAACACTGAATATTGTGAATTTGTCATTAGATCACTTCATCTGATACTTGTTTTTCATTGGTTGGAGCTGAAAGTCTCAGTAAGAAAAAGCTTTCTTTCAGAAGTGAGCCTTGCCATTGGATCAGCACATGCTGCATGGTATGTTTTGCAAATGTGTGGCTAATGTGCAGGTGACAGGAAGGGGAAGCAAAGCTAATATTTGTTTCTTTCATTTCTTACTCAGTTCCATCAGAGAAGCCATCTTGCTCAAAGGTTTCCCCCAGTGTTAATCTCCTAATAGCTTGGTTTTCCTCCACCCCATTGATTCATTGGTCCAATCTTCTTCAAATTTCAACAAAGAGAAAAAAAAGGGGAAAAAAAGCATTTTCCCATTCCCAATAGAAATCCCTGTGCTAGTTCTCTGCCTTTTCCTGTCAGAGGCCTATGGGTTAATACCTGATAAAAGGAAAGAGGTAGGTATTTGTCTCCTGCCTGGAAAGAAATTCTTTGCTTCTTTGCCAGGGAAAACATCTGATCCTGTTGCAATGATTTTTCTTCTAATTGGAATGCAAAGATCTTATCTTTTTATTACTCTTTTATTGTTGATAACCACTCCACTTGCTCACTCCCCACAAATGTCCAACTTATATATACAACCAGGGAAGCAGTTCATTTTTCCTCCATTTTAGCTTTAATCATTTGCCTAACAACTGAACTGTGCCAGAGTGGTTCATACATCCCTTCCCTCACCAGCGTCTCTTTCTGAGATGCCTCGTCTGTGTCTGTGTCTCTCTAATTTTCAGGCACAGATTGGGCCAGTGACTGCCTCCTGCTCTATCAACTGCCTGAGGTGTGGGAGACCACTTTATGGGAATTCAGTCACACGGGCCGATGCAAAAATAACAGTAAACGAGAAATTTGCAGTGAAAGGGAAACATTGCATGCAAGTCATACGCCTACTGCTCTCCTAATTTAGTTTCTTTGTGGCTTTGCATCGCCATACGTTCTGTAATGTCAGATTAGTGCGTGGGGAAGCGGCGGCCTCATGGATGGAGCTGAGGCGCAGGAAATCTGGGGTTTATTCTCAACTCTGCCCAGCTCCTGCAGAAGCACAGCTTGACCTGTCTGCTTGCCAGCACACAGGGAGAGCCCTGCTGCTGGCTGCACACTTGCCCTGCTGCTGGGCTGAAGGCTCCCCTCAGAGACATGTCCTGGGAGAGCAACTGTGGGCACCTCCATAGCCTCAGGGTTTCCAGAGCAGCTCCACTGCATCCGGAGCAGGAGGCATTTGGGGACTTCTCATTACCAGGACAGCCACAGATGCCTAAACACTGCCTTTTTCTGTGTAAGAGAGTCCCCCTCTTCCTAATACCAATTTTCTGTCAATTCTGACATATGTGCGAGCATGTGTTTGTGTACAAACAATACCACTTCATCTGTTGCTCTCTTATTACTGTTGTTCTTAAGAACCTCTCCCACCATTGTAGGTTCTCAGCTGCTACCTTAAGTAAGTCTCTTAATGCCCTCTGTGTTTCCTGCCCTCCTCCCTTTTTCTTCCTCCTTCCCATACTCCTCTTCCCTTGGCACATTTTCAGTTCTGGTTTTGACCATCTCTTCCCCTCCCTTCTCCAGCCCCAAAAATGCCCCTGCCACAGGACTGCATTCAGAGTGTGGCACTGGGAAGTGCATGCATATGGATGAACACACCAGTAAAGGATCTGTGCTCCTGATAACTGTGCTGCAGCTGGGCTACTGGTCAGATCTCGACATATTGCAAACCCTCCTGAAGAAAAAATGGCTGCTCTTACATGGTCTTGTAGGACAACAAGCCTACAGGGACTCCATCCTAGCAGCGATTACAGAGATGCTGTCCCCTTCCCCTTCTGCCCCTAATTCCCCTGCCACACAGCACGTCACACTAGCCCATAGCTCATACCAAGGCTGCAGGTGACCCAACCACTGCCTGCAATGGGAATAGAGATCATCACCATCCCTGTGCCTCAAGGGTGTGGCAAAGTTTAATTCCTTAACTAAGGAATGTGTGTGTATGACATGCTCAGGGTCTGTGCAGTTGTGAACTTGCATTATCTCTGGTTTGGGATACTACATCAGGAAACATGAGAATATCAATTGAATATTAGCTGCAAGGTTTGTTCTTGAAGGTGTTCTTGTTCTGCAGTTTGTTACTGCAGTTGGACAGGCACATTTAATATGTATTACTGTTTCTATCTGTGCAAGAAGAAAACCCAGGTTATACATCTGGAAAAGATGAAAGAACTTTTGTATAGTTCTGAGTGAAAAGGTAAATGTTTTTTCTCCGTTCAACTTAGACAATGTAGCTACATCTCATTCTAAATAGATGTTTCTGTCCACTTTCCAGTTATCACTAGAACTGACAGAGAGAGACAATTAAAAAAGAAAAATAATCTTCTCTTCAGATCAAATGGATATTTTCCTAAAGTTACACTGCAAAGAAAACTACCAGGTTTCAGAAATGTTACAGATACAGGCTGAAGCCTAACACTCAGTAAGAGTAACAGTTCTCTCAGATATGGCTAAGAGTGCTAGGTGCTAACTATAGAAAATGCATGTTTCCTCCATTAAGTCTTCCAGTGCAGAAGATCTGTATCAGATCATATTAGTCATCCCAGAAACCTTCTGAAACATAAAACTGCCCTTTATTGGGAAGGGGAGAAAACAGAACTGCTGCTCTGGAGCTTTTATCACACCTCCAGCAGCACTGCTGAACTCTTCTCTTTGTTTATCTGTCAGTGGACTACTGGGACTACTAAACACATGTACATAAGCTTTAAAAAAGTGGCATCACTAACTGATAGATACTACTTGAAGAACCCGTTAGCTTTTGTTTATCAAACTGTCTCCAGCAAGAGCTACACTCTTTGTACAGATTTAGCCATGCAGTCAGTGCAATGCCCTAGCACGGAAATTATAAGTATCAGTAAGATATTGAGAGTCTCTGTGTGTGTGTGTGTGTGTGTGTGTGTGTGTGTGTGTGTGTGTGTGTGTGTGTGAGCAGCAGTTCAAAGCAGGATGTGTTGTCGAAAACTTGAATTGTATGCGGCAATGATATAGACCTGATAAGATTTTACTGTATTGCATCCTGACAAAAATGTCACGGAGCAAGAAACACCATCAGCATCTCACTGTGAAGACCAAACCAGAAAATAGCACCAGTGATGCCCAACCAGTTGAATCAACAACCAGCAGAATGCAGGCTTAAGAGCTTTCTTCAACTCTACCATCACTTTTCTTCAACTCTGCCATCATCTTGGGCATGAGGTGCAGCCAGAATGATGATCCCAGGCTCCCTGCTGCCTCCTCTTGCCCATGCTGGCACACAACCTGCAGGCCAGATAGGGGACCTAATTAACAACTGTGTGGTTTTGTCAGGTATATTTTCAGATGAAACTAATTTCCTGATTTTACCTGAAAAAAAAAAAAATGGGAAGGTGAAACTGGAGAGAGAGAAGGAAGGAAGGAAGGCTGAACTGACCTATATCATTTGCCGCTCTGCTGGTAGGACGTGCTCTGGGACCACACCAGCAGGGACTGTGCCTTAGCACACAGGCCAAAGATGCAATGTCAGGACAAAAACTCTGTAAAGTAAATTCAAAAGCCACTTAGAGTACATCATGTAAACAACCTTTGCAATACAGGTTTTACACTGTGGGAGGAGGTGTGAAATAATTAAATGCAGAGTCAGCATACAAAGAAAGCTGAGGTACATTTCTGAAATATGGCAGCACCTCATGTGCAGCAGCAGCATCGTTTTCTTATTGGTTCTGTGTTTTCACAATCCACTCTATTTCAAAGGAAACCAGTATATCTTTGTTTTTAAAATGGAAAAAAGCAGTACTGGTTTTAATTTTCAGTCTAACTATGCTGTCACACGCACAAGGAACATACACAGACAATTGAAACAGACTGACAATTAAAATCTTGCACTGCCATCCTGTGGTGAATGCCAGTAAAACATGAGGTTGTCCTGCTCATAGAAACACGGATGGTCCTCTCGGAAACACGGACGCTACACAGCAGAACCAGCAACAGCTCAAGCACCAAGAGCTCCATGTTACCCCGGAAAGCAGAGTAGAATCTCCAATGACATTATTTCTCATTATTCCTTCAGCAATGCAGAATCTTCTAGAGACCTTTCAGAAGACACACAACCCATCCCCAAGAATACAGGTTCTTTTAAGGGAAAGTATTCTGGATTAGCAGTGAATAGCACCTATGACACAGCAGGCCAGGTGAGGTAAGCACAGATGGGCTGGAGGGGAAACATCAGAAGTCACTGAGAACTTGACAGGGCTTTAACTGGCAGTCTGGGGAGTACTTTGGGCTTGACTTTGACCTATGAAAAGTATAGTGAAGTTCACTTGTAAATAGGTCAGAAATTCCTGTTCACTAGCTAAATGAATTTTTTTCCAGTGAATCACTACTAGGCTTAAGAAGACAAAAAAAAGGGGGGACAAGCCAAAAGGGCACAAAGTCAGCCAACAAGGGAAAGAGAGAAAAGGAGATGTCATACAAATAGCGTGCAAAGTATGCAGTTGAAAAGTAAAATGTTTACCAGATCTTGACCACAATTGAATTCTGTGCGAGGATAGTTCTGACTTGTGCTATTGCACCTGATGCTAGTTTTTCTATTAGACTATGATTTTGCTCCTATAAAAATGTGCATTTAGTATACTGAATGTTGCCCCAGATGCATACCCTGTTCACTTACTTTTCTAAGACAGGAGAATTTTTGTCAAATCAAGAAGAATAGAGCACATATATTTCTGCAAGAACCAGTGATGGAGCGGTTCATCAGTACAGTGTGACTTCATAGCTGACTTTATCTCCATCAGGGGACTAACCTCATAAACATTTTCATAGTCTAAGACTGTGCACAACAAGAGCTGGCCTCTCCACCTGTGTGATGCACCAAAAGCTATAAAAAGCTGGCACCTGGAGCAGAGAAGATCCTGAATGAGGATCATTGCTAAAGGTTTCTCTCCTCTTTTTTAAAAGTGCCCATCAGAAAGATCAGGGGAAGTCCAAACTTTGTGGTCCTGGGAGCAGATTATAAAAAAAAAAAAAAAAAAAAAAAAAAAAAAAAAAAAAAAAAACCTCAGTACCATCCATACAGCAAGTTTTCAGATGAAGTAAAAGTAGTAAAAATGAAGATTTACCTCTCAGCTTGTGCAGACACCCACATGGCTTCTACCTGTTTGAATATATGATTATGGGTTTATTAGTAATGTGTATGGAACCCCACTTTTCCCAGCTCAGAGGCTCACAACTAATGCTACTGCCATAATTTATGGTTTTTTAAGATCAGCTTATGAAGCTTCCATGCTTCTCTTACATAGCATATGCTATGTCTTCTTTGATCATTTATTGTCCTGTCTTCCTCCTTCTTCTTCAGATGTTCTTCTTTTCATCCCTGCTTTGAATAAAAGAAAATGGTGCTTACCTCACTCTCCTCACCTGGTAATGACTTCTGTATCCAGCATATTCTTCCCCAGCAAACAACCAGACCAAATGACTTTTTTGTTGTCCCTTCAATCAGCAGCTCCCTGAAGGATCACTTTTGATTCTGTTTATCTTCTTTGCCGTGCTATGAGTGTTTTCTTTGCTTAAAAATCACAATTGACAGGTTCCTTCTTTCCCCCTCCATAACTGCTTAGTTTTCTGAACTTTTCCTGATACACAATAAGGGGGGAAGTATTACCTTCAATCCCATTCTGAACTTTGAATTTATCTGTCTCATTCTTCCTGTGTAGAAGAAACAATATGATTTTTTTTCCCAGTTTAGTAGATCTTTTTTCTCCATTGCTCTAAATAAACATTTTTTTCTTGTTTAAGTAAGAGTTATCTTACTCAGTATTTTCAATATTTTATTTTTCTTAAGAACCACCCTAGGGCACTCTGCTAGAAAAAGACAGAGGAGAAAGACAAGTCCTTCTGGGCTGGGGGAGCACTTCAGCCCCACTACCTGCCAGGGACAGTGCAAAAATTAGGATCTGATAAAAACTTAACACTTTTTTTCCCCTCTTTTTCTATTTTGATTTTTCTTTTTTTCTTTTTCTTTTTCTTTTTTTTTCTTTTTCTTTTCTCTTTTTCTTTTTTTCTTTCTCTTTTTTTTTCCCCAATTTTGGCCTGCCATAAAGGGAGGGGCAGGGTGAAAGTTGAAAAATTTGGACTCAATAAACCTTTCACACAACTCTGATAAGAAGAGCAGATGTTCCATTATGGCAGGGCTTTTTGGCTGGTTTTCATCTCTATACATTTTCCAGTGGACGTGAGGGGAAAAGAAATTTTCCCAGCTGCAGACTACTAGACAGCAAAGTGTCTTTCTTAATCACCATCCATGGACTCACCAGTCCCAAAAGCCTGCACAGCACAGGCTGGAAATCACTGCTCTAACATTTTGCAGTCACAAACAGCCTAGGTTATAAAAATTCCCCATCCTGTCTGGTCGATGGCCCAGTCTAGCACTTGAATGAACTTCTGTTGTGATGGCACAGGAAACTCTGTCATCAGCTTCTCTTCTGAAATGAAAATGTTTAGACATGTGTCTCTTCTGCAGAGGAGGAAGGGATGTTAAGTTGTATGCATCCCTGCTGAGGAAAGGGAGAAGTGTTCACTCACGCTTCCGAGTCATGCACTTCAAAATTATGTGGGCTTCAAGATGTGAAGCGTGACTGTGAAGGCATCATGGGAGTAGCCCTAACCTAAGTAAATAATGGTTTACTTTATGACTAAAGACAGCAACCTGTAGGGTTTTCAAGGGCAGGACCAAAAGGATGTGTCTGTGCTGGTGTGTGTATGTGTAGACAGCCACATACCTGATGATGTTCATGCAGTAATCTCCTGTGCAGCTGATCTGGCATGAGCCAGTCTTGATGCTGCTATACAGAAAAACTTCCATGCACAAGTATTTGCACTGCTGAACATACACCTGTTGCAGATCCATCAGTGCAATACTAACCCCACTCACAGAAAAGGAACTGCAGGGAAAATGTAACACTAACAATCACAAATGGTTCGTTTTTTATATCTTTTTCTTTCAGGTTGCCCAAGAAAAACAAAAATTGAAAAGCTAAATTAGTCTCAGCTATATTTCCACTGAGGAGCACAGAGCTTTGCCAAAGATATTTTCTGGAAAAAAAAGAAAAGATCCTCTGTTAACATAGTATGAAGATCACATTTTCAGATAGTAAGAGACAGCTGATGGAAAAGCTGGTGACAGTGCAATTTAAATTGCCTGCTAATTGATTGTTGCAATGCTAATGAAAACTAAGAATTTGCATTATCTCCTTTTGAAGGCGATAGACAACACTTCTGATAGTTCAGTGGGAGTGGGATCAAGCTTCAGATATGCATTTTATTGTATTCTGTGTGTTAAAGTCATTCCTTCGGTTGCCTCTGTAAAAGCCAGGAGAAACCCTGGCAGAAGGTCCTTGGCTAAGAATTCAAGAATCTAGAGTCAGGAAAGGATTGCCACAATGGAAACTTTCCAAACCACTTTCACATGAGGTGCTCACATACAGCACAAGCTGCCTTAGCTTCTGATAGTAAGCCCTGCCAGCTTTTGAGGAGGGTAAAGCTTCCCTTCCTACTGGAATTGCTCAAAATACAGGATGAGGTTATTTAGCTTCCCCAACTGGAATCTGTCACTGGTTATCACAGTGGATACAATAAGGTGTCAAGACCCAGAAGAGCTGTGAGACCTTTTGAATGCCTCCATATTTTTTCATAACATTTAAAAGTGATACCACCTTGCAGACTTCTTGTACTCAGGAATTATATATAAACAGCTATAAACTCCCTGCCATAGGGAATGGCCAATCTGTGACTCCTGAACAACTTCTGCATCACTTCTGAGTAGTTCAGCAACAGCTCCCATAATAACATTACATCATGTAATTGGCAATGGGGCTGTCTAGTACCAGGGCAGCTGGTCCATTCAAATCCCCAGCCACAGGGGAAGCCGAGAGTGACTCTGCCCAGACAGCCTGTGCTGTAGCTGCACACCCGGGCTTCAGGCTGGAGCAGGGTCCATGGGCCACTGGTAAGCTGCTGTCACACCCTGTATGCAAACCATCCCACAGCTCTCCCGGGAGCACAGAGGTGTGGTGCGAGAGCCTCAGGGCTCTCCTCCATCTGCAGATCTCTGTAAGCCACTTGGAGATTTTGGGAGGTTGACCACCTTGTACTCTACACACTCCCAAGAATTACTATGGAACAGGTATTAGAGAGGATTAAGTATGCTGTGACAGGCTTACAGCATCAGTCATCAGTCTGAATAGGAAAACACTCAGCCAAGTCATCTTTAAGAGGCATTATGTAATACATTTTGAATTTTCATTAAAGCTACAACACATAAAGCAGGGTAATGTGTCTTTTATTTTAAAAGAAGTCTTAGCTAAGCATGTTTCAATCTTAAGTAACTACACAGCAGATTATCTTGTTTATCTTCTTAGAAGTCAGCTGTATTTTTACAATGTATGTATTTTATAAAATCAATCATTTTCAAGAAGTGCTTTGCCACAGGGCTCTATCTACCACCCCAGTGCTTTCTCCCAACAGTTCTGTGAAGCTGATATCTACACCATATGCTTTTGTTCATGCTAGGTATTCAAATACAAAAGCATGGTTAAATTCTGATGTCCTTTTTGAGGGGAAGACTGCGAAAAACATCTGCCTCTTGATGGAAGCCATCTGGTATAACCAGACATGAAGTCAAGCATCCTAACACAGTGTGCTCCTTCGGATTCTACTAGCTTCATAGAATTACAGATTCTCCCCCTAATGCCCTCATCACACACCACCTCAGGGATTTTCCCTTGCACCTACCTAGGATTAATTGGTGCAAATATTTTGTAAACCTTTGTCTCAGGGCAATCAATATAACAAGAAACAATAATAATTATTATGTAGATTTCTGTTCTTATTCTCCCATCTAAGCTGTTCATCTGCACAATTACAGAGAAAATCACAAAATAGTTACTGTGGAAGGAGGGGCTGCAGAGGTTTCCTGAGGTGAGCAGTACTGCAGAAGCTGCAGCACACCTTTAGTTTGTTCCAGAGATAAGAGTTAACATATCAAAATTGCTAAGGGGAGATGTGCTCTTCTCACATCATCTCTGACTTGAAGTGTCAGAATTCAGTCACTCCATCAAACCTACCAGTGAGGGATCAAATATTGTCTATCCTTACCCCTCCAAGGAGGTCTGGTAAGACAGATATGACATTGGAACATATAGAAGCTGTGTGGTAGGCCAGCTTTCAAGAAAATGACAGGTTTTAAAGCTGCACGACCTTAAATGTGTGTCTTTGAGTGAGGGGGATTAGCAGGCAAAAGGAAAACAGAGCAACCATCAGTTTGAGATACGTGTAGGGCAAACAAAGCCAGAGCATTTTTGTGCCATGGTTCTGCTCTGCTGCCAAGACTATTTTCTCCACATACAATAATGGGACATTCAGTACCAACAAAGTTTGTTTACCTGAGCTAATCTTCAAACTCAAGGCAAGATTATATTTAGGGAATCTGGACAAAATTGACAGTCTTTCCTGGTTTTCTTAAAGAGGTTATTCTCTAGGGTAGAAATGGGAAAAAAAAACCCCAACAAAAACAAAAAACAAAGATGCCTATGAATATGAATATTAATATGAAGCTTGTTCCTGGTGCTTCATGCTGTGCTAGGAGTGTCCTGTCACTAGTTTCCCACTCACTGGTGCTTTGCCCAGGGGACAATATCGGGAACAATACTGTTTAATATCTTCATTAATGACTTTGACCATGGTGCAGAGTGCACATTCAGCAAGTCTGCAGGTCACACCAAGCTGGGAGGAGAGGGTGACAGGCTGTACTGCCATCCAGAAGGACTTTGACACCCTGGAGAAATGGGCAGAGAGGAACCTCATGAAATTCAAGAAAAGGAAATCCCATGTCCTGCCTGTGGGGAGGAACAACCCCAGGCACCTGGACAGGCTGGAGGCCAAGTGTCTGGAAAGCAGCTCTGCAATGAAGGCCCTGAGGACCATGATGGACACCAAGCTCCCCGTGAACAAGCAAAGGTAAACTTTGCAGCAAAGAAGACAACAGCATTCCATGCTGCACTAGGAAGAGTACTGCCAATAGGTTTAAAGGAGGTGATCCTTCCCCTACACTCAGCACTGGTGACCCCACACTGGGTGTGCTGGGTCCAGTGCAAGAGAGGCATGGACATACTGGAATAACAGGAGCAAAGGGGCACAATGCTACTAAAAAGCTTGAAGCATCTGTCATTTGAGAAGAGGCTGAGAGAGCTGGGACAGTTCAGCCTGGAGAACAGAAGGCTCCAGAGGGATCTTACCAACGTATACAAACTTTTGATAGAGATGGGGGAGGGCTGATAAAGAAGACAAAGACACACTTTTGTCAGTGGTGCCCTGTAAAAGGACAAAGGTCAACTGGCTTGAACTGAAGCATACAAAATTCCACTTAAACACAAGAAAAAGCTTTTTTCACTGTAAGGTTGGCTGTACGCTGGCACAGGTTGCTCAGAGAGGCTGTAGAGTCTCCATCCTTGGAGACAGTCAAAACCCAACTGGACATGACCCTGAGCAACCTGCTAGCTGTCCCTACTTTGAGATGGGGAGCTAGGACTAGATGATCTCCAAAGGTCCCTTCCCACCTCAGCTATTATTTCATCCTTTCCTTGACTATTATGACTACCAGTCTTGATGGAACCAGATTTTGCTAGATTAGGAAGTCTAAAAACTTTTAATAGTGGAATTCCTGATGAAGTCTCCTGATCCTTGAGACTATCTTTTTTTCTTTGCACTCTCGAGGCAGTCATCAGCCTGCTGTCCCTGAGCAAAACAGTATCAATCCACTCTACAAAAGAAAGAAGGCTGGGTGTGAGCTAAAAACACTGAGGTGAGAGTTGAGGAGAAATGCTCCAAGTCAGTGCTTCCTGATAGAGTTTGAAGGTGGCCTCATCAGACCTCAATGGGGGTTCAAAGTTCAGTTTTCATCTGCAAGAGGACAAGGGCATATTGCTTCAGTTCTGATTATTTTTATTTTCATTTCAGATTTTCAGATTTTATTTATTTCAGATCACAAAACAGCAAATAATGCAACATAAGTAGTAGAGAGATGGAATACTATGCAAGAAGTACTCACCTTTTATGAAGTAGCTTTACCACATGTGCAGGAAGGACAACATGAAAAGAACATTAAGAATAATACACAATACAATACGCCATTGTGCCTGTGTACTAGGAGCTGATAATAGAGGCACAGCAACTTTTACTCCAAAATTTCCCAGTTTCTGGTTGTTGGTGATGGTGGCTGCCTCACAACCCAAGCTCATAATGATGTTCATAGCAATGTCTTGCAGGTCCAGTTCCCAACCAGTCCACACTGGTCTTGTTTTAAGGTCTCAATTAATGTTAAGAGGGACAAATTTAGGAGTACCTACTGTTTGGAGACTGTCTGTAGACTGTATGCTGACAGGCTTCTCCCTGTTAAGGAAACTTCCCTGTCCGACCATCCAGGAGCCACTCTGGCATCACCTAATCTGGGACCAAGGCCCCTTTGGCAGCTACATCCCCCATACTCCCAGTCAGACCAGGTTTCCTTTAGCAGAATCTCAGACATTCTGATCCTTAAAACCATGGTGCAATATCAAAATAACAGCTTGAAGTGGGTGCCTCCAAGGAGCGACAAAGGAAACCCTGGGCTTTAATACTCTCTAAGTTCAAGTATGGAAAAGTCTGGAGTCACCAGCTTCTCCTGTATCTCTGGGTTGCCCAGGTCCCCTGGGTGTGGCACAGGTCCCCAGGCCATTTGTTATGCAAAGGGTTGGCAGGTCATGGCCTCTCGACTTGGGCTCAGGTTCAGGTTCCTGCCCCTCCAGTGCTCCACCTGCAGCTCACACTGCACCTGCATGCTGAGCTATGGGCACTACATGTATTCCTCAACATCCCTATCAAAATCCTATCTACTAGCAAGCCAGTCACTCTCTGGAAAAGACTTCTAGTGGAAGACTCTGGTATCTGCTGCTCTGAGCTCTTAGGTCAAGCCGTTAATTCAGGAAACACCAATGAGGTAAAAAGATTTGCTGCACTTGCTACACAAGCACTAGAGATGCTGAGGTAGTTGAGCATTCTCATGGAAGCTCAGAGCATCTCATTGCTCCATAGCAGGCTGCACAGGGTTTGGCACATGGCACATCACCACGGTGAGGTGGCTGCTCTGCCAGGCAAGGGCGCTCTCCTCTTCCACCTGCCCTCCTACTCAGGGGAGACCTGGAGAGTACTGCAGAGTTTCCACAGGCTCCTCAGGGTCCAGGCCTCGGGCAGCACCAGCACGGAGCAGAGTGAGGTGACTGTCCAAATGGGTTCAGCAAAGGTGCAGCCTCACCTCGTGTGCTGTGTGCAGTTTTGGGCACCACAATATAAAAAATATATATAAAGCTCTTAGACAGTGTCCAAAGTTTTGCACAAGGATGATGAAGGGTCTTGAGGGGAAGCTGTATGAGGAGCAGCTGAGGTCACTTGGTCTTCTGTTCAGCCTAGAGGAGACTGAGGGGGGGCTCAGACCATAGCTTCTTCAACACAAAAAGGAGAGGCAGGCATTAATCTCTTCTCTGTGGGGACCAGTGACAGGACCCAAGGGAACAGCCTGAAGCTGTGTCAGGGGAGGTTTAGATTGATGCTCTGGATTTTGCTAGGGTAGAGTCAACTTCATTCACAGTGGCTGGAATGCAACTGTGTTTTAGATTTGTGCTGAACACAGGGTTGATAATTTAGAGATATTTTTGTTATTGCTGAGCAGGACTTGCACAGAGCCAAGGCCTTTTCTGCTTTCCATACTGCCACGCTGGCAATGAATGCGGGGGTGCTTGGGAGGAGACACAGCCAGGACAGCTGAGGTGACCCCAGCTGACCAGAGGGATATTCCAGAACACATGCCATCATGGTCAGTAAATAAAGTGGAGGCAGGAAGGAGGAAGGGGGACATTTGAAGTGATGGTGTTTGTATTCCCAGCTTGTTACATGTGATGGGGCCCGGCTGAACACCTGCCCACGTGAAGCAGTGAATAAATTCCTGGTTTCGCTTTGTTTGTGTGCATGGCTCTTGGTTTTCCCGTTAAACTGTCTTCACTTTAACTCATGAGTTTTCCAGCTTTTACTCTTCCAAGTCTGTTCCCAGTTCTGCTGGTAGGACAGTGAGAAAGCGGCTGCGTAGGGCGTGGCTGCTGGCTGGGGCTAAACCAAGACAGACGGGTAATAGCAAAATAAAAGGATCTTCATCCAGAGGATGGCTGAGCACTGCAACAGGCTCCCCAGGGAAGTGGTCACAGCACCAAGCTTGACAGAGTAGCCTGACCCGCGCGTCCGAACTCGGGATATTCCCTAATTCCGCTTCTGTGACGCCACTCGGGGCCGGCGGGCGGGCGGGCTCGCGGGGGCTGCCGGGAGCCGTAGTTCCTCCCCGCGCCGCCCCGCGGGCCGGGCCGCCCGCGCCTGTGCCTTTAAGCGCGGCCGGACGCGCAGCGCGGCGCCTGCGCGGAGCCGCCGTGACCCTGCCGCCGTCGGCGCCACCGGTGACTATCGGGGCGCCCCGAAACCCCCCCGGCGGCGGCAGCGACAGGTCCGGCCCCCCTGCCGGGCACCCCCGACCCACCCTCCGCCTCCGGCAGGGGCGATGGAGGAGCGGCCGGAGCGGGGCGGCGGACCCGGCGCGGAGGGCCCGGCGTCGGTGGCGGAGATCCGCGCTCCCGGCCCGCGGCCGCTGCGTCTCCTGGAGTGGAAGGTGTCGGTGGGGGCGGCGGTGCAGATCGGGTCGGTGCTGGCGCTCTGCGCCCCGCTGCCGCCGCCGCCCGCCCCGCGCCCCGCCGGCCCCGCCACCGCCCCGCTGCCGCCCGCCGCCAGCGGCGCCTCCGCCCGCCCGCAGCGCGGCGGCCCCGAGCGCAGGCTGCGCGCGGAGCGGCCCGGCGTGGTGCGCGAGCTCTGCGCGCGGCCCGGCCAGGTCATCGCGCCCGGGTGAGTGCGGGCCGGGGGCGGCGCGGGCGGCCTTGGCGGGACGCGGCTTTCGCGCTTCTTCCGAGGGGGCCGGGCCCGGCCCCGCTCACAAAGGCCCTTCCTCCGGGGCTATGCGTCCTCCGGCACTGCCTATGCTGCTGTGCGAGGAGGAGGAGGAAGCGGCCGGGGAGGTGCCGAAGGATCGTGCTCCAGTCCCGTGTTTCAGAGCTGAGCCCTTGCTGTGAGCTCTGTCTCATACAGCTGCGCATCCCTCCTGCTGTGTCGGGATTCTCTAAACACTGCGCTTACTGGTGGCACTGCTTGGAAATCACAAAATCCAGAATGAGTTAGGTTGAAAGCGACCACAGAGGGTAATCTGGTCCAACCTCTCGCTGCTCGTTCAGGGTCGCTCTACGGCATGTTGAACGGGATTGCATCCAGATGGTTCTGGGATATCTGCAGTGAGGGAGGCTCCACAGTCTGGGTAACCTCTTCTAGTGTACAGTCACCAGCACAATAAAGAAGTTGTTCCCCGTGTTCTGATGGAACTTCCTGTGCATCAGTTTCTGCTTACTGCCCCTTCTCTTAATATACTCTTCTTAGTTTGGCGGTTAGGTGGGTGCAAAACTCGGGGAGCAAACAGATCATTTTATGCCCCATGGAAGGAATTTTAATAAGAAACAAGGGTGCGGCAAGGCATTTTAAAATTATTAAGTACCTTATATGTAATATTGGCAGTCTAAATGTTTTTAATACTGTCTATGTTTTAATGTATAAGACTTCACAAATGCAATCAAGATTTTATCTTTCAGAAGAGCAAGGGACTAAAAAGGACTCTTTTTTCCTATAGTTTAGCGATGGGTTTGTCTTGATAAGGCTGAATGTTTGTTGACTTTTAAATTCTTAAATGCCTGATAGTGGGGCGCTCAGATTTCTAGGTGGAGTTGGGCGAATAGCCTGTACCATGTACTTTAAACAGATTTATTCTTTCTCAGCAGGAAACTAGTTAAACAATCTACTTCTTCAGTTTTATGATAGCAAGCTACTTACTTTGATTGCAGCTCTCTTGATTTTTGGGTGGAAGCAGCCAGGCCTAAACTTTCTTGATTGAAATTCACTAGTATATGCAAAACGTCTATGTATGGGGGTGCTCTGAAAGGTTCAAGAAAAAACCGGTCTGATGCATTTTTATATCAGTCAGTCATATAATGTGCTACTGTGGAGGTGCAAGCTGTGTGTTTCTTGCTATAGAGATATCTTTTTCTGAGATAAGACAGTGGCTTTTCTTTTGTGCTGCATCAGCATTCTGCTATCGCATCTGGTGCAGCATGGGCAATCTTTAATACCTGATATAGAACAAAGGTACTGTAAATGCTAGGTCAGACTAAAAAATTTCTTAAAAGTACAGACTGAAATTTTAACATGCCACAGGCATGATGAAATCTATGTTGCTAGCACTGAATAAAAGGGGAGATAACTTTATCTGTTTTTTTCATTGCGTTAGCTAAGCACTTGGAAGGAAAACCAAACTAAAAATATTATAAATGAAAAGTATAATCAATTTGAAGTAGGCTGGGTCTGCTGCTGGTTTAGCGGCGTTTTAGTTTTAGCTTTGCTCAATGTTGACTTCATGGACTGGAATGCTCCAATTTTTATACATTGTTCTTACTGGATTTGTTTAGTCATGAGTCACTTGATTATAATTAGCAAGTCCTTGCTTTGAGACAATTAGAAAATAAACGGTGTTCTTTATTACCGTTGTTCTTGGCTTCTGGAATATCAGTATATTACACAACTGAAAGATTGTAGTTGATACGGACCATTGCTAGGCGTTACGCTTCTGGAATTCTGACTTTTCAGTCAGGTTCCTCTGTTGCTTGTTCCTGTGGTATTTACTGGGTGAGTGCAAGGGAAAAGGTCAAGTGAAGAGGTAAAATAAGCGTGACCTAAGGGTAGTAGAACTGTTCAGCAATTGAAGACATAACTGCATTTCTTTGGTCACTTAAAAGTTTGCTTGGCAAACATTTAATCTCTTGCCTGTGGCTTCCCATTTTGTGGCATTGAAATAATAACATTTCACTAAAAATATTTCAATATGTGTTAAGATTTTGCATTATTGAAACACAGGTGTGATTAAAATAAATAACAGCTGAAATTTATTCATCATCTGCAGAAGATGCCCTTTTTGTAATCCAAACTATCCAGAATGGTAGGTGCCATGCTGCCTTTAGAAAAATGAATTTGGCTGATTTAGCACTGAATTCTCTTTGAACCAAAGATACTTACAAGTATTTGTCAGACCCTAAAACACTGTAGGAGTACTGTTTCTACTCAAAATATTTTTCCTTTTCATTAGAACATGAGAACATAAGTTGATCAAACCTTTTTATTTGAGGATAAACAATATTAGTGGCTGAATTTTCTTCTTTGTCAGATCATAATATTTCTGGAAATAAAGATATCGTTTAGCAGAAGTCTCTCCCAATTAAGAAGACACATTTCTAACTTTGGATTATTTTTCTTTCATATTAAGCAGGAGATGAAATCTTTTGCTGGATGAAAGTAATTTTGCACATTTACAGCACTTAATATTTTTGTAGTGTCATTACCCACTTTTTAGCATTGACGGGGTGCCAACTTTTCCCAGGGAAGAGCCCAAGGCATGCAGGCAGTAGGTAACTTTTGCTTATTCTTGCAGAGGTAGGCTTGCACCACATGTCAGACTGGAACTTGGGAGAGAAAGGTGTCTAACCTTTTATGGCTGTAAATATCAGGGAGTACAGGAAGCAGTCAATGAAAGGCCTTTGATGTTAATGAAGTGTAATTTTGATGGGTAGCAGTAGCAACAAATAAAATGCCAAAAATCCTGCACTGCTCTGTGTATTGTTAGTGCCAGTTAGTCATCAGGGTTAATCACTCTGAAGGTCCTACAGGTATGGCAGGATTCTGGGTTGGGTCAGTATTAATGCTTTGTGCACTTATTTACATAAGCATTTCTAATATAAAATGATTACCCTGCTGATGGGACAGACTATTGCACGGGTCTTGTTTGGTTCGCATTATTAGAGTCTTCTGAAATATTTGTTAACTGTATATTTAATCTGGGTATCTTTGTGTCTTACCATATACCTTTAGTTGTGAAAATTCACATTCTTCTACAGAGTATATTTGTGTTGTAATAAAAAATCTTGTTTAAACTGTCTGGATCCTGGTGAAGCAAAACTTGTTGTTTTTTTATTTTGGAGAAGATAGCAGGAAAGAGGTGGGAATTTATTCTCTAAAACTGTAGATTTTTGTGTCACTGCTTGGTATTTTTTTTGTGCCAGAAACTTGATTATATATTTTTAAAATAATATCTTCTTTTGGTTATCTAATGTCATATAGGTTCAGGGCCTGGTTTACTGTCCACTTAAGGCCAGACCCCAGTACCATGTATCTTACAGTCTTCCAAGGGGGAAAAATGCCAATGAATTGCAATTTATTTTAAAGTGGTGGCACTTTTAACAAACTACAGGAAAAAGCACCTTGCTGTTTGTTAGACACAAATGTTTTCATAATATCTTGGCAAATATTTAATGAAGCTATGAGTCTAAAAAACCCCTCAGTGCCAAACATTGAGAATTGTTGAATAATACTTAACAATCTTAACTTACTGTATCTCTTGTCTAATTCCTTTTTGTGCCTGAATTCATCCCATTATTTTTATACTAAGTTTCAGTATGCATCTTTCTGACTTCCATCTCTTTTTTAAATTTTCCCCTTCTCCTTTCTGCCATGTACTGTGATACCAAGAAACATTATAAGAAGCCTATCTCTCTGGTGTTTGGTTGAACTGGATAGTGAAAAAGATGCAAGCTCTAAATGATGGCTTTTGTCTTTCATTGCCTTCTCTTTTGCCTATTCCTAGGTACCTAGCAGGTTGGAAGCTCCCAGGATAGTTCATTGTACTGAATGGTAGAGGACAAAGTTTCTTTTCTTTACATGGCCTTGTTTTGCAAAACTTGTAGGAGCTCCTCTATCTAAGAGGATCAAGCTGCTCAGTCAGGTTTGGTTGGAAACAGGCGTCAGGCTTTGAATTTACCAGTAGTGTGGTTGTAGCAGCCTTATGTATGCAGTTTTTCTCAGTGTGGCTTTCTTAGATCATGGTTTCCTGGTTGCTTCATGCTAGTATGAGAGTTGGCTGGAAGGGATGCTCAAACTTGAGTGCCTTCAGCTTGCATTGAGTAGGATATTGGAAAACATGTAGTTAAATACAGCTTGGTTTCTCATCCTTCCTACCCAGTCTCCTGTAAAGTGGTCCATAGTCATCAATTCCTTCATTTTGTTCAGTTGCTTCAACAGGAGTATGGTGTAGGGAAAGGGGGAGTAATTTATCCTTTCAGCAGTAGCCCATAGATGGGTCAGATCAAAGTGATTGTGTAAATGCCAGTAGAGTCATGAAGGGCATGTCAGCACTGGGGAATGACATCTTTGAGGTCATGTATGTTCCATTCGGCGTTTTGTATGATAGTCTTTAGTAATGTTCTTTAAGAGGGAATTCCCAAGTGAGGGAATTTTCTGCTCTCTTAGTTTGTACTATGAGTTGCTCTTATTACTTGAGCTCAAGGACTTTTTGCTGTGTGTGAGTGTATGGGCCAGCAGACAGAATGAGACAGCTCATGGTAGTGTTTTATATGTCCCATTGTAGAACTACAAGTGGGTTGTAGCAGTTTTTAAAAAATGTTGGTTTGTAGATGTCTGTGCTGGAAATAGATTGTATTTTTACCCAAATGGTAATGGATTTTCTTTGTTAGTTATTGCAGTCTAGTTTCTTTAGGGTGTTTTTGAGCTTTACTTTAGTACTAGAGTTGTTTAGAAAACCAGTCTTTTTCAAAGGCAAGTGTGCATGTTGTTTCTTCTCAGCAGCTGTGACATGGTTTTCTATAGTTTTTCTCTTCTGAAGAGAAAATGTATGGATAAAAACTCTCACAGGGGGACTACAGTGAGACCTTTAATTTTTATGTTGCACAATACATAGATGTTTGTCCTGGGAAGGGTTGGAAAAGTTTGAGGAAGGAAGAGAGCGACAAGACTTTAGCTTTGAATTGTTTTGAAAGTTTGTCTTGACATACTAGCCTCAAGGTTCAGTAAAGGGCTGCCAGCCATTAATTTTTGGGACCTCTTTTGGAAAATGATAATAGACAATTCATTGTAAGTTGTCACTTATAAAATAGTCTTATGGTATCTGTTTTGTGTAGTTAAAAAATCAAAGGTTAACTTAAGGTCTTCTGCTGTATATGGATAGCTGAATTGGCAGTAGTTGCCTTTTAAAGCAAATAGGGGAGCATGAAATGACTTCCTGGAGAGCAGGTAATGCATTACAGGTTACAGTTTAAGGATCTTGATTATACATTTTGTCTAATTTTGGTTATGCTGAAGTTAGACGGATGGAATTGGAAATAAGGGAAGGATGGAACTGTCACCAGCAGGAGAGACTGCTGGTCTTATAAAGGCTTTGGAAGATGGAAAGGCACCCCTGGTTTTCTTTAACACCATGTTGATGTGTTAAAGGAAATGCTTCATTTTTTAAGACAAGAGTTGGGATATTGCCAGGTCACTATTGCACTAATATCTTAAAAAAAAAACCTCAAATGGCTTTTCTACAACTGTTCTAAGAAATAGTGTAGCATGAGGCAGTGATTTTGATAGAGTAGAATTGAATAATGCCTATTTGTTTGCTTTCTAGTGTTTTCTAGTTTGAAAATGGCATCTAAGACTTCGCAGCCTTTGAAAAGGTGTGAAAGGCAAATGTTCTTGGTCTAAGCTTAGTGGAGTGAATGCTGTGGATTCTCATTCACAGAAGGGCCAATGAGGGGCAAGTGGCCCTAACTAAGGAAAGCATTGCTCAAGAAGAGAACTTCATCAGCTTTACAGCTATTTATCACACTTACCTTTTATAAGCTGAGCAGCTTTCTAAGCTGTTGTCCTCTGCTTTGAGAGTGTGTTGGGTTTCTGGGCTCACATGATGCTGTTATCATATGGTTGTTGTCAAATGTGGAGCTGCTGCTCCTCGTTTGAACACTGTGGTGTAACTTAGGACAGTTTGGTTCATAACTGCTGTTTAGGGTGTTAAAAGTTGTTAATTTTTCCTATGTAATTGTGTTCATCTGGTTTAATAGCAAGTCTCAGAGGAGAGCATGCAGGGTGTAGTGTCCAGCTCAGTTTGCTACAGTATCTATTAAAGGAAAGGATGGGAGGAAGCTGTTGGACTTGGGGATTGTGCATCCTGCAGTAAGCCTCTTCCCATTTTATTTGCTCTTTGGAAGTAACAGACAAAGTGACTGTGATTGCCTAAGTGCGTGGTTTTATTGGGAAAAGTGATAAAATGTTTGGAGAAGGTGTAATAGTTAATAGATGCAGCTTTCCAAGGCAGAGGGGGAGAGATCATAGGATCCTCCCAGATTTCTTTGCACAGGAAGAAGCCCATGTTTATGGCTTTGGTGTCAGCTCTGTGTGTGTTTGTATTTGAAACTCTCAGTCACCTTTCTCTGCTTTGGTGTCCACTCTGTGTTGGTGTTCATCTGTTGCTGTTGGTCTAGATGTGAACCTACAGGTGCAGGAGGCAAACCAGATTTGTTCTGGTAATTATTTACATGAGACCCTGACTTGGGTGTAGGAGGAATGCAGTGGTAAGTTGGTCTGAGATAAGGAGAAATTATGGGCCTTTATCTGAGAGAGAGGTGTATGCCTGAAAAAAAACAAAAATTAATCAGCAGTGGAATTAGTCCAAGACTGTTGTCTGGATTTGCAGCAGTTCATCTGTGAGTACCATTCTTTAGTAACTGATCTCAAAGTTCAAGTGTGGTTTGAGAAAACTGCTGGTTTAGGTTAATTGTTGTTTTGCCAATTAGAAGGCTATACAGTCGCTACTCAGTCAGTTCAAATTTTTGAATAAGTGCCACTTAGGTTGCCAGGGTTCATCGCATAGATTAGGATTGATCCTGCTGTCAGATGGATGTTCAACTCCCAGGTGGAGTTTTGCAGCAGGTATTTGAGAACTGCTGCCTGACTAATACTGCAGTCAGAGAGAAGTGGCAATAGAAAAGCATATTCTCAAAGGTAATGTCAGCATTTGACAACAATAATGGGGGGAGTGGGCTGCAGAACTGTTTATTGCTTAAATGAATTACTGAGATATGACAACCTGTTTTCTTCTGTGATTATTTGAAGTACTTATTGCTAGAGATACAAGTTATAGAGTTACAGGCTTGCATCTTTCTACTTCTGAATTTATTATGTGTGAGCTTCATTATTTTGAAGGGATTCTATGTAAGAGCATTGAGAACTGTATTTTTACCTTCTCCCTTAAAAAAAAAAAATCAGTCTTGAATTCTCATAAGTAATAATACTTCTGGGTTTAAAATATTCCAAATAAAAACACATTGTAAATAATATTTGAAAGATTTACTAGATCTTATGTAAAAGGCACTGCAAGCCCGTTTGTTTGGGGTTTTTGGGACTTTTCTATTATACATTGTTAACTCTTAGAAGTGGCTTTTTGAAACGTGCAAGAAGCTGTTCGCAGATGTCTGCATAGAAGGTGAAGGAGGCTTACCTCCTTACTTGTAATGAAAACTCTTCTCCAGAAGTAAATGGGAAGATTTAAACCCTTGCAAATCATGGAAGTGGACTTAGTTCAAGCTTAAGATGTTTTTTGGATTATAGATAAAACCCAGAAACTCCGGGCCTGTGTTTCTCTTGGCATTTATGACCTTAGTCTCAACCTGAATAGGTATTTTGCCTGAAAAGTGGAAGAAAAAAATTAACAACACGTTAACTCCTAGTTGTGAATAGTCTGTATTTAACAGAGCAAAAATCATCTAAAGACCAGTAATTTCCCCATTAGCTTTGGAGAACTGAGATGATGTCTTCAAGTGTGAACTGTGCTTTCTGTGAGCTACTGCTCACAGCAGTTGTTACCTAGTTGTCTAGGCTAGGGTGTGGGGGTTTTGTTTAGGCTTTGGGGGATTTTATCGAAAGGCCTGACTTTTTTGGGTGGGGCGTTTGGGGTTCATGCATATTTGAAATGCAGCTCTGTGTGTTTGCTGTCCTTAAATATAAGTGGCTGCTGTAGTGGACATTTCCTCCAGCAGCTTGAAGATGCTGTAGGCCATGTTTTGTCTGAAGCAACAAGGGCCATATGTCTTTGTGAATCCTTGGTGTTTTTAATCAATTATTCCAGGACTCTCTCTGCTTCCTCACAGATATTAATGAGAGTTGAATATATAAATCCAGTTGTTAAATACTCTTATATGTTGAGACTAAGGTGATTCAGGCTTTGGAAATATCCTTGCTACAAAACTGGAGTCCTATGTAACAAAGACTGTGGTTTGATGTGAATTGGTCATAAGGGCCTTTAGTAGGGGTTCTAAATGCTGCAGACACACCACAAAATACTGTTCTGGTATAAGCAAACAAAAATGTCAGTGTTTCAGAAATCTGACTAATGAATCTCTAGAAGCAGGCTTTAGGTTGATTCTAACTTCATCTGACAACTAAAGGATTTTGTGCTCATATTTGTTCTAGTTGGTTGATTCAGTAATGGTTGGTATTAATAATCATTGATCTGAAGATGTGTTCATTTGGTATTTTTACCCCTTGACAGTTTGCCAGTAAGACCCCCTTGAGCTTTCTGCCAAACCAGGGCAGTGACTTCTGTTCACTTGCACACTAGCATCTCCTTTTGCTGCCCTAGTACTCTTGGACATCTTCTAATGTGAATTGGAAGGGCATATGGCATCAGATTGAGAGCAGCAGCTTTGAGGGATCACAGTGACAGCTTGGTTTGTGTGTTTCTTGTGGTATTTTATGTCTCTCTTTATACAGACAGGCCTGAGGAAACACAGCAATTACTTGGCTGCCATCACTCTCATGAGATACAAGTCAGTGCAGGGCAGTACCTTCATCTTGTAAATTTGCCCTGTATTTTCAATGCCAATGCATGGTATCTTGAAGCAGACTTTAAGACAATACATGAAACTTATGTTTCCATGACTTGGAGTTGTCCAAGCTAGTCTTTACAGATAGGCAAAATAAATGCTAACAAAGTGGCCTGGTTGCTGTGGAGAGAAAATGTGAGTTGCTTGAACTGTGTCTTGTCTTAGCCCTGTTTGTGAAACATTTGCAGCTTTGATTGGTTACCCTTGCTGGACTGGTCTTACCAGCTGCTTGACTCTAAAACCAGCAGAAAACTTGCTTAGGACTGGTGAGTTCTACCTTGCAGGGTACTGAAATCATCTTTTCTGTTAATGCCAGAGGAGGGGGTGGGCTTTCAGAGGAAACACAAGAGTGGGGAGTAAAGAAAGTTTCTCTGGCAGCATGACAGTGGAGCTGTTGCCTCTGGAAGTGAAGCCAAACTTTAATTAAGGCCATGGTTAATGTACAGTCAGGTTAGACTTGTTCTGAGTAACAGAGGGAACCTCTCTATTCCTGTATTATGCTGAGTATCCAAGATACAGAGCTTTACTGAAGATAATTTTGAAGACATCTTGTGGCCATTGTACTCGTGTGCTGCAGCTGGCCAACCCCTCCTGATGCAGGTAGTAAACTTATTATGGAAAAAAAATCTCAAGAAGTTATTGCTTCTGTTCTTCTGTAACTCTTGCACTCACTGTGGAAGTGTTATATCATGCTGAAAAAAAAGACCAACCAACAAAAACATATTCAAGCAATAATAAAATGTTTAGGGGAATGCTTTTTATTTGCAGTGGGTTCCCTTGATCCAGTAAACTGGTGGCTAAAACTGAGGTGTAGCACAAATAGAAGAACTCTGTTTTGGCTTTCCAGTGTAATTCAGTTACCAGGAGCCAGTGCCATGGTTATGCTTGATACAAAGTTCTTCTGTTTGGAGTCAACAGTAATGACCAGGCCTTAGGACTAGCTCAGGCATTGACTTCCTTTGGTAATAAAAGCAAAACATTCATGTTGGATTTCATGAAAGCTTTCCCCCTTGGTTTTTTTCTTTACCATGCTGCTTACTTAAAGCAGATATTATTAAAAGACTTGGTTTAGAAATAGTGTGTGTGTAAGTACTGGGAGAACAGTGATGAGCTTATGATCAGCTGTCTCCAGAGGCTGTTGGTAAATATCTGTTTTATCATGTTCCTATTCATGATTGTGGCCACAAAAAGTAAAATTTTACGTTAGTGGCACACCTAATTTATGTGTTATTTACAAGTACATCTGGAAGGAATGTGAGTAAGGGCCCAGAGTGGGTTTCCTTATTTACTAGCTCAAGTTTCTTTCGTTGTGCTAAAGAAACCACGTGGGTAGGTCGTGGTTCTGTAGCAGTCATTTAGCTATCAGACTGGGTATTGGAGTGATCTACCACCTCCATGGTTGCTCAGAAAAAGGAGTTTGCTTGTCACAGCTCAGTGGTTCTTATCCAGTTGCTTCACCCAGCTCATCTGCACAGTTGGGACTGTTTGTAAAACTAGAAAAAGATTTTGCATCTTTTGTGGTGGTTTCCTTGGAATGCTGTTGTTGAAGTAGCTAATTAGCTCTGCTTATCACCATGTGGATCCTGAAGAAGATGAAGATGCTGTTAATGTTGCCAGCAGAAAAGTGTGCCCTAGTTCCTCTTATTTGGAGGGGGTGGAAGCAGAAATCTGTTTTTTCTTTTTAGAAATGGAATAGGGAAAGGCTCTGTTCTTCTAAGTGGGTTTCTCTTACAACCAGGAGAAGAGAACAGGCAGAAACCTGAACCTGTGTTTGGTGTATGCAGCCATTTAAAACCAGACATATGCACTTTGATTCAGCTCACTTTTGTCTGATAATTTGCTTCAGTCTTGGCCAATACCTTTTGAAAATCCTTCACTTCAACAGTAAAAGAAGAGCTTCCAGGTGTGAAATTAAAAATGTGAGGTCGTGTTTGTTCCTTTTTAGTAATTAAAACACATGTGCAAAAATTTATTATGCCTGGGCCTTAGCAGAGTTCCAGCTTTCCTTCTGCAGCGCTAAGTAGTGTTGGACTTTTTCCCTGAGAGAAGTCTGCCTAAGATCCTGACAGTTGTAATTCAAACTTGACCATTTGGTTGTATGTTGCTCAGAAGTTTATCAGGGCTCTGGAGTTCTTCCTCTCTCCTTTGGGTTAAGCATCACAGAGAACAATATGACAGAGGACTTTGTATCATGTGCTTTTTGTTTTGTCTCCAGCACATGTAAGTGTGGCCAGGAGTTCTGGTTATGTTTAGATTTTACAGGGGCAAAACTGCTATTTAGTGCTCATGCTTGGTATGAGTTAAGGTACAGAGATGCTGTTTAGGAACAGTATCAATGAGTAATTTAGAACTCTAATTTTCTTATAAAAATCATCACTCTTGAGTGTCCAAATTTGAATCACATCTCAGCCCAGGAGTAAGCCAGCTTCTCCTGTTGCATACCTGGAGTGTGAGGTTACCTTGACTGCAAAGTAGAGAATGTCTAGAAATATTGTGGCTTCTAAGCTGGCACTGAAAGGCTTTTTTTCTTCTGGACTATTGAAAACCAATTTGTTTGGGGTATAAACTCAGGCACTATAATCTCTTAAGCATGTTTCTGTACCATGTACTTTGGGGCACGTTTTTTGGCCTTTTAGGTGTGTCTGTAATTTCTGATTCATACATGGAACACATGGTGAGAATGAAAAATTCTGACATGGTCGTTAGTGTGTATTGGTAGCCTAAAAAGGAGCTTAGCAGTGAATCAAGGTAAAAGACAGAAAGATAGAGAGATTGTCAAAGGGAATGGGGAGAAGAGTCAAATGAAATAATGCAAATGTAGGGGGATGAGGAGACCAAAATTCTGTGAAATAATCCCACAGTGAATTGCTGCTAGTGAAGGGCCACTAAAATACTTTGTCTTGTGCAGTTCTTTTAAAAAGCCAAGAGTCTTGGCTTTTTCTGTTTTTCTTTGTTTTCTGGCAATTTGTTTTGTGTGAAATACATACCAGGTTTTAAAAAAAAGGAGATCTAAGATGCCTGCCCAGGAAGAGCAGGTGTAATTTCCAAGCAGAAAATGACTGCCTATGAGAACGGCATAGATCTGCACATTTGTAAATGGGAATACAGGTAGTACAATGGCTTGTGAAGACTTCATTTGAAATAAACCTGACCTGAATCTAGTTTTTGCTCTCAAAGAGGAAAATAATCCTCACTGGGGGCATGAACTGCAGTTTTGTTGGTAGAGTCATCATTCTTCTGGTTGTTGAAGAACAAGGGACACGCTGTAAGTAAGCAGTTCCAGGTATTATTTACAAACTGATTTTCTGCTTAGAATTCCCAAATGCTTAGTAGTCATATATATGAATGAGAGATTTGGGCTTGCAAAACGGTTTTCTTCATGTTGCAGTCTGCTTATTGCAGTACAGGTTTTAAGCCACACTTCGAACACTACAATCAGTTTATGAAAGAGCTCGGATTTTGTTGGGGATTTTTGCTTTTTGGTTTGGTTTGTTTTTTTTTTAGCTGCTTGACCATTAAACTTTTTTTAAATACTAGGGAGATGCTGTAGCTCATTATCACAGAGTTTATGAAATTTTCAGCAGTAGCTGAACTACTGCTATCAACTTCTTAGAATTTTTTTAAGATAGGAAGTCTGAAAGGTCAGTTTCTTTGTCTGTAATGAAGGAAACAAGTAACTGTTAAGTGTTTGAGAGGAAATAAATAATGATATTTTCAAGACTGGGAATTTTGATGGCTGGATGAGGAATACTTTAGTTGGACTATTCAACTGAAAAGTAGAGTTTGTCTTCTAAAGAGTTTGGAATAGTGAATGTCACACTTCTCTGTTTCCAGCTCTAATTTCTGGTTTGATTTAACCATTGTTTAAAAGAAAAAATAAAATATCAGTTCCTATGTCTTTATTTTAAGATGTGGTGAGTCAAGGCTTAAGGGTCAGAAATTAAAATATTTTTATGAGAAGATTGAAGCAATATATGTCTGCCATAAAAATAATAAGATTGGTATAGAACTTGTTTGCCCCTGTGTTCAGCACTGGTGAGGCTACACCTCAAATCCTGGGTTAAATTTTGGACTTCTCAGTACAGAATGGACATGCTCCAGTACTTCAATGTCCTGAGAAGGACAGTGAAGAATGTAGAGCACATGTCTGATGAGGAGCAGCTGAGGGAGCTGGGGATGTTTAGTCGGGAGAAAAGTAGCTTCAAGGGAGGACCTTATCACTGTCTGCAACTGCCTGAAAGGAGACTGTAGCCAGATGGGAGTTGCTTCTTCCAAGTATCAAGCAATAGGAAGAGAGGAAATTACCTCAAGTTGTGCTAGGGGTGGTTTATACTGGATATGAGGAGAAATTTCTTCACAGGAAGGGTTGTGAAGCAATGGAATGGGCTACCCAGGGAGGGGGTCTAGACACCATCCCTGGAGGAATTTAGGACATGCAGATGTGGTGCTTAGGGACATGGTTTAGTGATGGACTCGGCAGTGTTAGGTTAGTGGTTGGACTCAGTGATTTTAAAAGAGAACCTGAGCTGTTCTGTGTTGTTGAAGTTACATTACTGTGTAGCTCAGTAGGGTATTAATGGGGAGTTGTATGTAGGTGAATGTAAACTGTTTCTGGACAAACAATACTTGTTCTCATTGAACTTCCTTGCTAAACCATGCTTAGAAACTGGCCTTAGTATATGATTCAGTGACTTCTAAAGTTGTGAAAATTAATAATTTGAAAATATAGATGATTGTCTTTTTCGCCGTATTGTGGCAAAAGCCTATATCTTAAGGGGCTGACACTCAAGTCATAACCAGAATTTATTCCTTGAATTAATTCAATCTGTGGGTTACTAATCTACATGTCTGTAATCTGCCTTCTGTAAAATGGAATGCCTATGTCTTTTTCAGGACTGTGTTGGTGAGACTGGAAGGATGCAGCCATCCTGTTGTTATGAAAGGCTTGTGTGCGGAATGTGGCCAGGATTTAACTCAGTAAGTATTGTCGGCTTTTTTTTCCAACTTCTCCTTGCTTCTGATTAGGAATTCAAGCTCTTGATGATCACCTAAAATATCCTGGGCTGGAAGGGACTTGGAGGTCATCTAGTTCCAGCCCTCTTGCCTTGAGGAGGGATAACTTCCACTCAACAAATTTGCTCAGGGTCCCATCCAGTCTGGCCTTAAACAGGGATGGGACATCCGCAGCTTCTCTGAGCAAGCTGTTCCTGTGCCTTATCACCCTCGCAGAGGACAATTTCATTCTTACAGCTAATGAAACATACCCTTTTTTGTTTAAAGCCATTCCCCCTTGTCCTGTCTCTACACATCCTTGTAAATAGTTCCTCTCCAGGTTTCTTTTAGGCCCTTCAGGTTGCTAAAGGTTGTAAAGAGAAGGCTGCTCTGAGGTCTCCACTCATTTGGGATTTAAGAACTGTGCATGCTCTTTTTTCATTGAGGTAATGTAGGGTAACTTAGGTAGAGAATATAAGGAGCATGTGTAGATAGGTAAATTCTCAGCACACTGTTTTTCCATGTACTCGCCAGACTGAGAGTTGTATGGTGTGTCAACAGTGGCTTGCTCAGTAAAACCTGAGAGCTTTATCTGTGCAGGTGCAAATAGCTGAGATGTAATAGCAGTCTCATTCATATTGCCTTGCTTTATTTGTTCTGTGTCTGAATGGGAGCTAGCTTGTCTCCAGTGCTTTCAATTTAAGGCTTCTTAACTGTTTTCAATTTTTTGTGAAATATTCTGCCATGGAACTAAAGGAATTTAAGCCTTGGGCTAAAAAACAAAACCTATTCAAAAGATGATTCTATTTCTCATTTGTTGTGTCTCATTGCTTGGTAAAGAGTATGTTTCTTATGCATAGCAAGTTACTAATTCAACAACTGTTCCAAAACAAGCTGTATGGTTGCCTGGATTTTATAAATTAATATTGCATACTCATTTCGTTTGGCTGGAAATACTTTGGTTTCGTTTTAATTCATGCTCATTGTTAAGAATTATTTTGTGAACATTATCCCACAAATCAGTGCAAATGAACTGAATGTTGAGAGTGGAAGAAGTATCCTGGTTAATGCTTGGATATAACTTTAAATAAAAAGTTAAATATTAGTGTTTTGTAAACAAGTATTATTTGGCAAACCTAGCAAAGTTAGGATAGTCATGAAAAGGGCTTTGTCTGTCCTGAATGAATACTTGATTTGAGGTTTGAATACAGTCACATCTAAATACTGCTCTACTGTTATGGTTTTGTATAGTTAATCCAGACAAATTCAAGGTATCCAGCAAATTAAGTTTTATTCACTTAATACTTCTTACTATATCTTAGGTCTGTGTCTTCGTTGTACACAAAATGGCTTTTGCATCTGAAATACCATGTTATGACTGCTGAGCCTACGTCAGAAGACAATTCAAAAGCATTGATGCTTTTCTTGCTTGGAGAAAAGCAAGTAGTGTTCTTAGTAGTCATACAACCAATGGTCTGAAAACGGTCAATAATTTTTAAGGGCACACTTAAAATGCCATTTAGGGTTAAAGATTAATTTTTCTGAACTCTGAAGCAAAGGATGTAAGATGGTAAAATGTACGGACTTCAGACCAAATAAATGCTTCTGTACCTGGACATCAATGCTGCCATACACTATGATGTGGGGGAAGATACCTCTCTGTCGTTATGTCTGCCTCAACTCAGCTCAGTACAGTTGATCCTCAGCAGTTTGCTTGTCACTAAGTGAAATCTGGTTTAACTCTTGTTGTAGATCTGACATCAAATCTTGTCCTGGATGGGACTAGTACATGGGAGAGTTAAAAGATGTGCATGTGTCACCTAGGTCAAAATTTGTATGGCAGGATTTTTTAATATTGTTGGTCAATTAGATGTCAGAATTCCCAATAAATTGATTGATGTAAGCTAGTGAAAGGGATCCTAGACAGGGTTATTTGCTCCGTTTTCAAGCAATTTTGTACTTGTGTGTGCAGTCACACACACTCTGTCTCACATACATATATGCACACAAGGGTGACGCCTGTTCCATGTTGATATCTGTATATGCACACATCATTTTTTTTCAATGGTGTTTTTGAAGCAGCAGTCAACCATAAGTCACTCTGTGTGCAGAGAGTAACTTTACCTGTCCTTTGCTTGTATTTTTCATACTCCGGCTTGGAAAACAAGTAGATAATTGCATGCTGAGTGATTGCAAAAAAAAATAAATGGAGTAGTTTTAAATTTGAATGGTTTGGTGGTTTGGTAGTTTTCCCAAGTTTTCCCAAAACAAGTTTATAGCATGTTTTTTGATGCAAATCAATACATAGATGTATTTCATCTTAGTGAAAACATGTGTTACGAAACAATTGTATGGAAATGTAACTTACTACAGTGACTTTTTGCACACTTTTTTCTGGTGAGCTTATTTGATCGCAATCTGTTTTGTCTAGTAACTTGCATTAACAAGAATTTGATAGTGTGTTAGTTAAAATAGCTCTTTTTAATCTTTTTTTGGTGGTGATTAGTTTGAGGCTACAGATTTTAGTCTGTTTAACATTTCACTAAACTATTACTCTCTCATGTGATGTTTCTTTTCTCTATGTGATTAGGATACGAAGCAAGAATGGAAAACAGAGCATGCCATTATCCACAGCAACTGTATCAATGGTTCACAGTGTCCCAGAACTGAAAGTTAGCTCTGAGGTAAGTACCATCATGCTTTCTTTGTTCACACCTTTCACAGTAGCTCCACAGTTGACAAACTTAATTACAGTAGTTTTGTAAATGTTGTATGTACTTGATACAGGAAGTTTGGCATTGCTTTGAAGAGGAATTTGGGGTTGAACATTAGTGGCCCCAGGGTTTTGTGAGCTTATCTTAGTGTAGATTGATTTTTCTCATGGTTTATACTGGTGTTTTTTAGAGCTGTATACTGCAAAGATGTCCATTCGACAGCAGCCTGTAAACTTAACAGGTGAAGATTTTTGTCACCAAGAGTGAACAGTTAGTGAAAAGTTCCATTAGCTGACATCTGTTCAAAGCTTACAATGTCTCTGAAACCTAGCTTTAAACTTCACTGTGAAATTGCCCCACTAGATATCGTGAAGCAAGTTTGCTGCAACTTACCTGGATGGTAAAATTATTTCGTTATTTTTCAAATACTCCAAGTGTTCTGAATCCATTAATAGTAAAAACATTCATCTGAGTTATCAAAATATGCTTGTTTATCACTCAGTTTGTGTAGGAGGAAGGAGCATTTTTATTTTGAAATAAGCATTCAGTTTCTCTTCTTTATCAACCTGGTCTCTTTTTAATTTTTTATGTTAGTACTTGATTTTTTTTTTCTTGTAATTCATCAAAGAACACCAATGAGGGGAACTGTGAAGATGTAAGCAGCTACAGGAGTCCCCATCACAGAGGAGTGTTTCAAAGGGCAATTTGCACTTGATCCTTGCTGCTTTGTAGTGCTCTAACTTTAAAGTTCAGCTGTCTTGAGGGTAATGCTGCAACTTGCTATCAGAAGTCAATCAGGTGAACACAGAGCTTCACATGGTATTTGGAAAGTTTGTAAATATGTGCAGAAGGAGTAAATATTTACTGGATTATGAGATCTTAATGTTAGTGCCTGTGTGGCACTGCATAATCTTAGCTTTTTATGTCTGAAGGCATACATTCTGTTATTTGGAGTTCACGGTTGTTGTTTTGATCACCAGGAGCATCAGCTTTATACTTAGTGTGGGGTCTTCAGACATATTGTACTTAATAATGCAAAATTGCTGGACATAGCAGTGAAAAGTTCTCACACCTACTGATTTCCTTTGTGTTAGAAGCTACTGCTATTTCCTGTCAGGACACTGGGCCTTAATTTAAGTCAGTGGTTACTTACTTGTTAGATTTGAAAGATTTGCGTTGAGTTTTTGAATTTTAGGAGTTAATAGTGTCACAAATATCTGAGCGTAGACTTTGAGAGCATTTTCTTTCTGTAAAAAAATTGTTCCACAGCTACCATTGCTGCGGTTTTGTTTGAGGCATCATTTCTTGTGCCATTAGTTTGTAGCAGAAAGGCTTCTCAGGTATACGCAAAAGGTGATAAACCTAACGTATTTCTATGAAGCTAAGCTTAGCAGTGAATATTTCTGTTACAGCAAGCTGAGCAGCTGGGAAGGGAAGATCAACAGCGACTACATCGAAATAGAAAACTGGTGCTCATGGTAGATTTGGACCAGACATTGATCCATACTACAGAGCAGCACTGCCAGCAAATGTCCAATAAGGTATTTGGGGTTACCTTTCAATCCAGTATAACAACAGAAGTGTTTCTAACAATATTTAAATGATGGTTCTTTGACAGAACATTCTGTGGTTAGGTAAAATTGTAGTTGAAGGATAAAAGAAAATGAGAAACAAGTCTTCTGTAATATGTTCCTTTTTCTCTACATTTAAATGGACATTTTTCTTTCTTCCATTCATGCTTTCCTGCACTTTTCCTTTATAATCATTTTGAGAGATGTTTCAGGTAGCTAATTTTAATCTCTGCTTTCCTTCCTCTGCAATTCACAAGCTGAGTACTCAGTAATGTGATTACCAAGTCTGAGACAGATACAGTGATTACTGTTTAAAGTCCCTTTTTGAGCAATCCTGTGTGTTCCTATGTCTGTCATTCCATGAGTATGTGTAGGGATTTTTTAAAATCTTTTTTGGGGGAGTGAGGAGGGGAGAGGTTGTGTGTTGTGGTTTAATTTCTTCATGAAACACTTGTTATTGAACTGACAAGGGATATTAGCTTGTAACATTTCTTATTTGGAAGCTCTAAAACAAGAAACATGTTGAAATGTGTGCAGTGTCTGGAAGAGGGTGCAAACTCAAACATCAGTATCGTGCAAACTGATTGCTTAGTTCTTTTCTTTCCTCTTGCCATTCTTGCATGTCCAGTAGGCTAAAAATATGTTCACAATTGCTAGGAAAAAGCAAGCTAGAAATGTACATTGCAATTAAGAGGAAAGGGAACCCTGAATATTCAACTTAAAGGTTAAAAAATCTTGCGTGTCTGAAAGGCTATGCCTCTACCAGTATAAATTCATGGTTTGAAGAAAAGTATTTTTTTAATATTGTGAGGTTTTTAACTGGGATCTTTATCTGTAAGCTTCCTTCCTGGTTTGCTCACTGTTAGTGTGTTTCCACAGGCAGACTTTGTTGGAGGAAGAAAATACTTTCTCTGAGCTCAATGCATATTGAAATGAGTCTGTCAGAAGTTCACTGTCATGTATTGATTGTAGCAAAATCCTGAACTTCTCTGAAACGACCACATTGAGAAGTTTCTCAGATTGATTTGCCACAAGTAAAGATTTGAATGATACAGCTTCCTGCATTTGAAAGCATTACTGTTGGACTGCCTGGCACAGAGCAAAAATGTGCTTTGGATTTTATTCATCCACATAATCTTAGTAGGACCAAATAAAGTTGAAGTGAGGGAAGAGGGTAGCTCTGGAATGCTGACATTTTTGTTTGCTATTTTGATAATATTCAACATGGTTTTTCTTCTAGGGAATATTTCATTTCCAGTTAGGTCGAGGTGAGCCTATGTTGCACACACGTTTGCGTCCTCATTGTAAGGAATTCCTGGAAAAAATTGCCAAGCTCTATGAATTACATGTTTTTACTTTTGGCAGCAGACTGTATGCACATACAATTGCAGGTGAGTAGTATGTTATATTTAACAATATTTGCCTACCCTACCTTCTTACTCATATAACTGATTTTCCTTATACAGTTGTTTTCAAGTATTTGTTCTCTGTTTTGTGCAAAACCACCTCCTAAATAGTCCTGTGGGTAGAATTCTTGGCTTGTTTACAAGGCAGTGCCTGTATGCCCTGTAATTTTAGAAATAATCCATTTTTTCCCCATCAGATCTGCTTTGTTTGACTGATGGTCAGAGAGTCAGATTGTTAATTAGTGCCTTCTTATTAAATAAGAAATAATGTTGATGAACCCTAACAATGATCTGCAATTTCACTTGTATTACAAATCTTATGTAACAGTTCTGTTAAATTCAGCAATGTGACATCATCTCATCCTGTGAGGAACGCTGCCCCTGTATGATTTCCTTTCACTAAAGGAAGTTCTGCTGCAAGAAATCTGTTTACAGCAGTTCTGTTTGTGTCCTGGAGCTGAGATACACTTCATGAAAAACAGAAATCTAGCAATATTTTTGCATCTTTTTCTCAAGAACTTAAAATATTTTCTCCAAGTGAAAACTTGTATTTGAATTATAACAGTAGTGGTCTATTGTGTGGGTCACTGGCTGAAATGTTTTTTCTGAGAAGCATAAAAGAAACCTGCCCTGGTTATGTGAGTGTATGGGTCTGAATAATGTTATGAGGGACACCATGAGTTTAAACTGTCAAGATGAGGTAAAACCTGATTTTAGTCTTTTCTGTCAGAAGAGCATTTTCTCCTCAAACTTCCCTTTATCAAGTCTGTTGGTCTAAGATAGTATAATTAATGATATTTTAGGTTGTGACTGTGTCAAACTATCCATACTGGTGTTCCGTGTCTCCTAGCTTTTTTTTGAGTTGTCTTTCACATTTGCCCTTTTTTTTGTGTCATATTGCCAGGAGTGTTTTGAACAACAATCTCCCAGTAATCCCACTTCTTGGCAAGAGTGAATGATTCCAAAATAGTTAGACAGCTAGCTATCCTAGTTAGCTCTAAAACACTTCAGAGAAAAATATAATCAAACAATTCTTTATGCATGTTAAATGCCATAGAAGGGGCTTGTAATGACAATTATAAGAGACTTCTGAATGACAACATACAATATTTCTGTAATCAAAATGTGATGTTTATTTGTGGTCTCCAGCTAATACTCGTTGAAAGGTTTAAGGCATGTCCTGTCCTGCCAGTGCATGTGAATGTTTCTATGTTGCTCAGTCTTTGACTGTAGTTTAAAGAATCTTCCTAAAGCTTTGTCAGTCTTGCTGTTGGATTAAGTGTTGTGTACTGCTAATGCATGAACAATTCTGTTCTTTTCTGTCCTTGTTAGAATGCATTTTTATTTTCTGTGGCAAAAGAGGAATAGTTTTCTTATCACTAAGTTTAAATACAAGTGAGGGGACAGTCATCCTCGCTGATCTGTGTGCCATGATCTAGCCTAAGGTCAGAAGCTGAATAGCAAATGGCCTTCAGAGCCAGGGAGGAGTTGCAGAGATAGTTAACTCAGGATGTCTGAGTGTCTTCTCTCAATGTGTGATTTGGTCCTCTGCCCATTTTAGTCTCTGAGCCCCAGTGTGGATTACCATGCAGTGCCTGTGCTCCCGCGGGCTTACACTTACTGAGGTCATCATGCTCAAGCTACCTCATTTATTCTGTAGAGGGAATAGCCACCAAATGAGGGTACTGCTGCTTCCTGTCACCAACAGACTTCTGGATTTCTGCCTGAAGCTGTTTAACCTCATCAAAAGCATTCAAACTGCAAGTGGGTTGTTTGTGCAGTGCTGGTGATGGTTTCAGCTGAAGTCTGTGGGCAAGCACTGGATGCAGCCTTTGGTCCACCTGTGCAGCCAAGATGCAGTACTAGAGGAATACATAGCTGATACATTGAGAGAACACTTGATGGCAGTGTTGGTTAAATGGTTTCTCACAGAGCTGTCCATTTGATACTTTGTTATCCCTCTGTTACATAAAGAAAGAACTTGTAATGAAATGCTGGGGATCTTTTTCGTAAGAAAAAGATTGTTTGCTTAAATCCTCTGTCGACATCCTATATATCCTTGTGAATTCTGAACTTCTCCTTTCATGTCCTGAAAGGCTTTTGAAAAGAGATGACATCTTGTCAGTCCTTTTCTCTCATCTCAGCTGAGATGAGCTTCCTGCTAGCTGTTGAGTGGGATTAGCTGTTATTTGTAAACACCATTTATATCGGCTGAAATAATTTATATTAAACCCTTTTTTAGTTTGACATGTTTACAAAGTGATATCTGGTAGTATGTTTATGAAGATGAGCTTTGGATTTTATTATCTAGAGCTCCCTGGAGTATTTCTCTACTAAATAATTTTTTTGAGCAATTGTTACTTAATTTCTTTTTCTGCTCTCTATAAGAGAAGTTTGGTATGTTTAAAACAGATGTCAGCTTAAAAGTTAGTTGTAAAATGCCACAGAGTTTTAAGTTCAGAAGCTATTAAGCAGCAATAAAGCAATGTGAAATCACTCCAAATTTATGGTGAGATTTAGAAAGTGGGACCAAGTTGAAAGCATTCATATGTATGATTTGTTACAGCAAGTATATTACAGAATGTATGCAGTGTGTATGTATGATCACCAGAAATTGTCCCAGCTTTTGAAGAGTCAACAGCTCTTTCCAGGTTGTAAAGCAGAATCTCAAGTAGAATGGAAGGTAACCTGATTCTTCAGAAATTCAATTTTAGTTTTATTTATAAAAGGTCTTATTCAAATTCATGTTGGTTCCAACTGTTATGTAACTTCTCCTGGGAACTGCTATTTAACTCAATCTTTCTCTAAGATTTGAGACATCCTCAATATAAGTTAGTTTTCAACATTGTATCTTCTGATGGTTTTAACTTAGTTTTTACTTATTTACAAATTTTATTTTTTAAGAGAGTCTATATAAGAGCAGGCAATACAATTTGGTAAGTCTGTGTGCAAAGAGCCAGTCTGAGATGGGAAACAACTGGGGCAATAGTCTCTGCTAGGTGAGTTTACTGGATAGTCCTTCCTAATGTGGCGAACAATAATTATAGTGTCTTCAGTTTGTTCAAGAAACTTGGGGGCATACCTCGCACAGTGTCTAATTTATGAGACTAAATGGAAGCTCAGTTTGTCCCAGTCTCTCTTGGTCCCTATCTCAACCCATGAACCCTTCATTATATTTTCTGTCCCTGGTCCAGCTGCAGAGGAGATTAAGAGAGTGGCTTTGGTGGGTGCCTGGTGTGTTGAAGAAAACAAATTATGAAATTAGTGAAATGTTACCTGCCCTTTCCCTGAGATGTGAAAACATCAAATTGTTTATGTTGATTTAGTTGACTAGGGAACATCTAAAAGAAACCAATTTGACTTGGGAAGAACTTTTTAAAAAGAGACCAGTGCTGTTTTCTGTGTTGTTACTCAGTTAGCTTAACCTTGGACTCCCCTAAGGTGGGCTTGTATCTTTGCAGATGGATCTTTGATGAGCTCTATCCTCAGTGTATTTTTAGTTTAGTGGTAAAGTATTACTGTGAAGCTTAAGGAATGCTACCTTATCTCTGATCTCTGGCAGCCAGGCTTTCTGCATTTGGACTTCTTTAGTTCAGCTTCATTTTTCTTACAGTTTTAGCTTGGCATCATTGCAGCTGAGTGCCTCACTGAAGTTTTGCCATGTAATCAGTGCACTTCTGTCTAATTCAATGTAGAGAGTTCCTGTGTATTCAGACAATTAGCAGAAGAGAATTTTGTTGGGGAGAGCAGCAACTCGTGTGACAGCTTTTGCAGTTTGTCAAAGTATATATGTGTACAGCAATAAATCTTTGTAGCTAATTCTCTCAATTCATTATGCCTAGGTACTGCAAGGGTCTCACTACAGGGGATGATTCTACGAGTTTGCAGCAATTCTTAAGCATAGTCGGGTGAGTTAAGGTTGAACCTCTGTCCTTAACTCAGAATTTTCTTGCTTTTATGGGTTTTAAGTTATTCCAATTACACGTCAATATTAATTACATACAGGATCAACTTTCAGAAGTGATGACGGATTTTTAGGGTTTTTTTAAACTTTGTTTCTGAAGTCCCAACTTCAGGTACTCTTGGGAGCTGGACTGTTAAAAGGAGTTGAGCATATGTTCTGTGCAAATCTGAGCTCCTTGAAAGAAAATTAAATTGGTCCATAGAGCAAGTACGTAGTCATTTTGATTTTTGTTTCTGGTTATAATATGGCCATCATTTAAAGTAAAAGACAGTAAAACTTAGAAAGATGGTTCCCAAGTTAAGTATTGACTACTTTGTATTATTCGTAAAAATAATGAGAAGTTGATACTAGTTTCAGTATTAACTCAGTAAAACAAAAAATACAGGTTAGCATGTAATATGCCAGTTTCTTTCTAAGCAATTATGTGGCTGTGATCTGCTCATGAAGATGAACTTCATTACTGGAGACTAGCTTCAGAAGCATGTGCATGTGTGTTTGTACACCCAAGTCATCATTTTCCTAAATAATAGCTCTTTATCTTGCTTGAAGATCAGCTAGCACAGCTTCTGTTTTGGGTTTTTTTTATTTGTTCATTTGTTTTTTTTTAAAGAGTGCAGTCAGAAAAGTTACTACAATTGGGCCTAGATATTTCTAGAAGTCCCAGAATATATTCATTATCTGTAAATGTATTGAAGTAGTTGTTAGAGGTACGACTTAAAACCTACAAATGCAAGAGCTCCGGCTGGAACTGTCTCTTAAATTCCTACTGTGCTTAAATATGGCAGCACATTGCCGACTCTTGTGAGACTTCTCTGCAGTCCCTAGGCATAATGAGCTAAGGAGAGCATTTAGCTTTAAAGAACCAACTATAGAGAGATAAATGTAAGTTGCAAAAATCATGTGTCTATCACCTGCTGTAAGTCTTCCAGCCTTATTTATTTGGCTGTCACAAATTCAGTTTTGTTGACATCTTTAAAGAAAATTAAGTGGAATTTTAAAAATTAAACTCACTGAATTAGCTACAAATACTTGATCCACGTACTTTCTCCCATCTGATCTCATGCCTTAAAATTAACTGTTAAACTGTTGTTGCACAAATTAAAATAGCAGAAGTATATAAAATATAAACAAGGAACAAACATCTTGAACATTAACTTTTTAATTTCTTTTTCCAAAAGGATTTTTGGACCCTGAAAAGAAGCTTTTTTCCCATCGGATATTGTCAAGGGATGAATGTATCGATCCATTTTCTAAAACTGGAAACCTTAGGTATGTATATGGGTCTTAATCATTATACAAAACATGACAAAAACCAGAGAAAATATGCTAAATAAAAGAAAAATTACTCCCTCTGCATTTAATGTATTCATATCCTTCTTTGTCTGCCTCGTAAATATCGACACCATCTCAGTAAAACTGAGGTGTTGGGCATTGCAGCATTTCCTCTACTTAATGGGTTCTGTGGTAGCAGAACAGTAAGACTGTGATGCCATGGCATCATGTTTTCGCTTACACTTCTTATTTTTGTAATAACAACCATATTTCCACTTTGTATTGTGATCTTTTATAATGACTTTTATGATGTGGGTTTTTTAATTAAACCAAAATTCTCAGTTTGAGTTAAATTCATAATTAAATACCTAGTATTCTGGCTTTCAAATGTGCTAAAAGCACCTTCTGTTCCTAGTGTTTCTTGAAATTAGGTCATCTAGAGCCTTGAATTTATATTTTAGCTAAATTCACATTCTGATCTTTTTCAGAGTATTCTTTCTTTTCTCAGGGTATAAAGCCAAGATGTTTTTTCTAAGACAGATCTCTTTAATGCAGCTTTATGAAATATTAAAAGTTATTGCCCGTCCACACCTGAATGTAGCAAATGAGAAGCTTTTTTTCTTTCCTTGATGTTTTTTTTAAATGCATCTTAAGTACTCTACCTCTTCTTCCTCCTAGGTGATGGCTGATATTAGTAATTCTGTTTCCTTTATCTTGCATTGAATGAATCTGCTCTTTAAAAACTCTTCTTGTGTCTTTTACCTATCTCTGTATAGGTAGTGTATTGACCTTGTGAAAGTTGACTTTGGACTATTGGTTGACAAAACCAAAAAAAAAAAAACCACACTGAAATATTTAATGGTTTGTTCTTACAGATGCTTCTTGTTTTTTGCTTTTCGCCTTTGGAACACAGATTTTAAAAGACCTGTTTCCTTTTTATCCACTAACTTTAATTTGTTCAAAGCTTGTATTTTGAATACCATAATTTTAATATTGCTGGCTTTTTGTAAGTTTCTTTTGTAAGTTCCATCTTCTGCAGACATGCTCATAATAAACCATGTCATCAATAGAGATTGATTTCATTGCTGTATAAATTTCTAAAATGCACTTAATTTATCAACTATTTTGTCTCTTAGAGATCTCTTTCCTTGTGGAGATTCCATGGTTTGCATCATTGATGATAGAGAGGATGTTTGGAAGTTTGCACCCAATTTGATAACTGTGAAGAAATATGTATACTTTCAGGGGATAGGAGATATTAATGCACCTCCTGGATCAAGAGAAATGCAAATGAAGAAGAAAGGTAATTAGATTGTTTTTAAACCATGTTTATAACTTTGTCCACTTTTCAAGCATGATATAGATGTAAGTCATTGAGATGGTCTTAGCAATACTTCAGTTGTGCTCAGATGGGCAATCCCAGACTATTGAAGTTGACAGTACAAATAGAAGTAGCTTGGTAAAACTGGACTGTTCTTACTGAGAGCATTCCTTCTGGCATCAACCAGAGCAGAAGTGAAGCAGTAATAAGTGTTGTGGCTGAGAGCTGACGTGGAAATACACCAAACTCTTCAAGAATGTGTGTGTAGAGGGGGACGCTTTCTCACTTGCACCGCCATGTAAAACCTGCTGACTTTTTCTTCTCTATAGGTTTCACCTCTTCAGTCCCCTTCCTTGCCTTTGGGACTTGGAGGAATAGGTAATAAACTCTGGCCTCAACACACTGCTGAAAACGAATGTTGAAATCTGCTTGCCTCGCAGTCTAAATTGTGCTAATAAAATTAGTGTGAATTTTTTAGCACTTACTGAACATGGTGTTCTAGCATTTGACACAAGAACCCTATGTTCAACAGGCCCAGCAGTGTAATACACATAATGGGTTTATAAAGTACACATTACTAGATTGGTAATTATTTGGGAGCAAAATGTATTTGAAACACAATGTCATAAGAAAGAATTGTCAGGCTTTTTCCAGTTCAAGCAAGGGTTTGGTTTTGTTTTTGTTTTTTTTTTTAATTTAATACTTGTGACATTGTTCTCTTTCCCATGTCGACAGAAGTGTCCAATACAACAATAGAAATAGTATGATCAACCTGAATCGGGTCGCTGTGATTTGGGACGTCTACACTTGACTCCTGTCCTTACTGGCAAGGCAGGAACATGCACACAAAAGGGAGACAAAGTAGCATGATTTCACACAGTGTTCCCAGTGAACGTTTGTGTGCAACAGTTTGGAAGTCTGCACTTTCTGCAATTGTCTCTCTACTTCTGCGGACATCTGTGGACACATCCTAAAACTATTTGTCTGCTTTTGACTCTATTACCCTTTTACTTGCATTCCATCAGTCTTAAATTGAGCTTGAATGGCATCTTTGTGTTGCTAAAATGTGTATGTCTTTTCAAGGACAAAAGTTCAGTTACTTTGTTATGAAAATTAGGTAATATGAAAGGACATGGCTGTTTATAAATTAAGTTTTTGTACTGTAGTTCTGGATTAGGACTTTACAAAGCAAATTCTGCCCATCTGCCCCCAATTTATTTATTTTCATTGCTCTAAGTTGTAATCGTAAAACTTACACTACAAGCACTACAAGATAAATCCTTTAATGCTTGCAGAGTTAACAAATAATTAGTTATGACCTGTGATTTAAAGAAAAAAAAGCCACTTATGTAACTTCTTTACAAAAGTAATGTTTGTTACGTTTGAGAGTCCTTTCTAGTAATTATTGATACCTAGAGAATTTTAACAACTTTGAAAAGCCTAGTGATCACTTCCAAGCATAATGAAATCTAAGTCCATATGTAAACTATGTGTTTAAGGTCAATGAAAATTAAATTTTTGTAAATCTGAAAAGAAGAAAAAAGGGAAAATATGTTTTCTTTCTTGCCCATATCTTAGCAAACCACTCTACAAAACCTGAGGCTCTGGATTCAGCAGTGATTTCAGCAAAAGATGTTGAAGAAATAAAGAATGTTTTATGTGTAGAAGAGCACAGTAATGGTCTCAAGAAAACTGCAAAGGACACTTGCACTGCAAATGGGAGTACTTCTGTAAGCAGTGAAACATCTGATGGGGATGTGAACTCTCTTAATAAAGTTAATGCCCAGGACTCCTTAAATGATAGCACTGGTCAGAAAATGGACAGTGAGGTCACTGATGACTTGGCAAATGAAAAAGAATCTCAGATTTTTTCTGAACTAGTTGATACAACAGTTACAGAGAAGCAGCAAACCCAAGAGAAGATAACAAATGACTTGGACTTTGAACTGTCTAGTGACAGTGAAAGTGACGACGGATTGGATACCAAAAAGTCATCCACTTCTGTATCAGATAGTGAGAATGAGGAAAAGAGAAGTTGGAAGAAGTCCAAACAACCTCTGCAGGATGAAAATTTGCAGCAAGAGAGTTGCACTGATGTGAGTGAGAAAAAGGATGTTCTGGTGAACCATTCTGGGGACTCACAGTCTTTACCTAGTGAAAATATCCAGGACAAAATTGATCATGAAGCACAAGAGGAAAGTGAACAGGAAAGCCTTTGTGATTTAGGAAATGGGTCTGGAGACAAGAAAGAAGCTGAAACAGAATCTCAGATTAGTGAACAGTCTGGTATTACAATGGGTGAGTCCTTAGACCAGAGCATGGAGGAGGAAGAGGAAGAAGACGATACAGATGATGATGACCATTTAATATACCTCGAAGAGATCCTTGTGCGAGTTCACACTGATTATTACACAAAGTATGATAAATATCTGAAAAAAGAGATTGAGGAAATTCCAGACATCAGAAAAATAGTACCAGAACTAAAAAGTAAAGTCTTGGCAGACGTTACCATAATATTTAGCGGACTTTACCCGACAAACTTCCCTATTGAAAAGACACGGGAACACTATCATGCCACAGCGCTTGGAGCTAAAATTGTGAAGAATCTTGTACTTAGTGCTGATGATCCTGATAAAGCAACACATCTCATTGCAGCAAGGACAGGTAGGTATTTGAGCAGCTTTTAGTCTGTTGGATTACATGCTTTGAGCTCTTTTGTATGGCCTACAGACTTTAATGTAACTGAGATTAGAATCAAAATCAAAGGAAAGATTCTTCCTAAAACAATTTAGCAGCTTTTTAAAAAGTATCTTTCTCTTCTTTTTGCTTAAACGTGACTTTTAATTGTTAAAAGTAGGACCTTCTAAATACCCTATGATGCAATGTGTCATGTCTCAGTTTTTTGTTAAGAATTGGTGATACTAATAGTCAAAGACTCAGAGTTGTTGAATAGAAACCCTTAATATTTGTGTCAAAGAAATGTTTATGATTGTCTTGCTACAAAGGTATAGCAGTGCTCTCTCAGTTTCTCAAATTCACCTCTCATGGTTCAATTTCACTTGGTATGGAATTCAAACAAATTATTTTAAGAGACTGCTAATACACTGTCACTGTACTGTGCTTAACCTGCATTGTTTTGTCACAGGGATTGTAAAAGTTTAGCATAACTTCTAGGTTGTCTTTGACAAAGCTGCCTGTTTTTTTAATAGCTGTAATGGATAGTAATGTACCATTGGTAGCTGCCACAGAGGAGCTACCAGTCAGCAGCTCTAGCTTCTAGCACACCAGTTTTCATGGGTGTGCCCTGAGACTTGGTTCCCTCATTGCTGGCCTTTTGAAATTACATGGAATCTAAATATCTGATAGTCAAATCCATGAAATCCAAAAGCAAAACTGCATGTTTTAAGTAATCTAAAATTTACAGGTACTTTTAGGACACACTTAGACATCATAAGTAAAGAAATATATTATCTGCCCCCTATTGGATTTTTTTTTTTTAACTGCTATTCATGTAGGGTTTTAGTACATCAGAAGCAGGTTGGTTTCATTGGCTTGTATTTTAAAAGTCTGTATGTCAAGAGGCATTTAAGTAGTAAATGCATATGATAAATGGAGATAGACCCTTTAGTAGTAAAAACAACCTAAAACTCAGGAGATGGAATTAGATGCATGGAGATTAGCTGACATTCTGGGTTGTGAAGATGTGATAATTGCAACAGTGAATGTGAGGTTTTGAAATCAGTGGATGCATCAGTTTGAGAGTCCATTGTTTTACTAGTGTTGCTGAACAGCTGTTTTTAAACTTCATAAATAGGAGTAATTATTTCAGCAAGGAATTATGCAAGTTCGTCATACTTCATTGGAGACATAATAGCCATCAGTATAAGAGATGATTTTCCAATTTCAAATCTTAAAATGTTGAATTTAAAAAATTGCTTTGTTTATTCTTAACTAGATGACTTCTGAATGTAGTTATACATCAGATGCATCTCTTGTGTGATGGGATAAAATTGATAGGATACATGTAAATTAGACATTCCCAAACATACACATTTCTGTAGAGTGAAAAGTGTTGAAAAACACATTAAGGTACACATCATGTCATAATGAGAAGCAGTTGACTTTTTGGGTTTTTTTTTTAATGCACTGTTTGAGGGATGTGTGTTTATGTAGATGCATTTATGCATTCTTGTGTTCTATTTTTATAAATAAATTATTTGCCACCTGCATATTCGTAGTGAATCATACTAAAGTACATCTGAATATGAAAAACTACTTTAGCTTTGTTTTTTTTTTAATTAAATTGCATATTGCACTAATTCTAGTTGAGGTAAATTGGCAGTCATTTCTGCCTAATTGGCAATACTGTTGTCATCTTTCATCATGACTTAATAATTATTTCTCTAACAATGGCAATGAAGTAGAGGGATTTAGAGTGAATGAAACAGCATTATCCAATAACCCTTTGTGGATTAACCGGTTCTGGTTTTGTGATGGGATTTTGGGTTTTTTTTCAACTGGAGACTATTATTCTCTCCTCTGGAAGGTGGAAGTAGTTACGCTGCATCATTCTAATTTCATGAAGGAAACTTCTTAGAGATTTTAAGGATATAAATTTTGTCCTGTCACAGCTGGGTTTGTGATAATTCATCTGTCAATGTGATTTTCATAGTGATTCTTTCATGGTTAGAGAGCAAATTATTACAAGCCTCTTGCTGACAGTAAGTCATACAAGTATTGCATCTTTGGCTCCTGCGGCAACCATCTGAAGCACTGCTTGATGTGAAATTGCTGGTGAAAAGGGGAAACAAAAGCATGTCCCTTCTTGAGTGTTTTTCAGAAGTCAATGATGTGAGACCAGGCAACATTGTTATCTATACTTTTATCTTTTTTTCTTCTTTTGACATGTTTGTGAAAAGTGATTCTAAAATACCTTTTAGTTCAGTCTTCTGGGGCAGACTTGGGCAAGCAGCTGAATGTGTATGTTTATTTTTTACTAGCTGAGATGTAAAGAAAGCACATGCTTAATCTGCAGCAGTGTTTGGGGGTAAATACTATTTTTTATTATACAGCTTTCTGATATTGAAGGCAAAGGAAGAAGTTGGCAAAGGAACAGAGTTACCCTTTAGGTCTTGAAGTGATGGGGTTTCCCCTGTTAAGTGACCTCATGATAGCTTGGTGCATTGAAATGAACAGCTACTGGAAAATGTTTTAGGTTGTTTTTTACAGCATTCTTCCCAGCCTATTAGGGTAAATAATTTAAATTTTTTATTCTTTATATGTACTTGTCTCTTTCTCTGCAGACAGGCCATTTGTGTCCCTGTAGACACAGGTACTCTGAATTCTGAAATTAAATAAATCCTTGTTCCTGAAAAAAAATAGGGCTTCTTTCATTACATAGGGCAGAAATTGCTGCCTGAATTACTGTAAAATACAGGATCATTGCATCATCTAATCAGCTTTCATAAATCTGAGTGACTGAAAAAAGGCTATCCTATAGTCCTTTCCACTTATCTGTGGGCTGCATAAATCTTGCTTCAGTTTTTGAAACATCTGCTGTTTGCTTTAAGCATCAGTAAACTGCACTGTAGGATGAGTTTTTATAGCTGTGTACACACTTGACTAAGCAGTTATCACACTATTTCATAAACCTTGTTATGTTCCTTCCTGAACAGATAAAGGACACTGTATTTGATTCTTGTATTGAGTTTTTGCTGGCGGAGCAGATAGAGCTGTTCAGATCTCTCCAAATTTATTGTAGTGTGGTAGGAATGGAAATGCATCAGTTTGGGTGCCAAATTTTTCTTTTATTTTTCAAAATATATTTGAGTCCATGGTATTTCCTATTCCTGTGATATGTCAACAGCAATTTTTCCTGAAAAATATGTTCAGGGGCTGTGTCTTTTAAAAAAAAAAATTGGGCTAAGCATTGCTCTAAACTTGGCCACTGACCAGGTAAGCCTGTTGGTTTTACAGTGCAGCGTTAAACCTGAACTTTAGGCATAGCTTCAGAACAGGACATCTGTCACTTGTGTTAGGTCAGTGTTCTTGCAGAAGAGCTTGCAGAAGAGGATTTGATTATAAAGCAAGATCTATATATAAAAATTATCTGAAGAGAAATAAACTTTTAGTGATCAGATTTTCCAAGCAGTGTCTGGCAGCCTGGTTGCAAGCTGCCATAAGGATATGTTGATTTTGGTGTGTTGGAATCAGGAGAAAGTTCTGCAAGTGCAGCTGGTGATCTCTCCCCATCGTGTGCTTTGGTTAGTCCTGACACAGCCTTGAGCACTCACACTGAGTTCTGCATGGGTGAGATTGAATCAGAGGCCACAGTTGGCTGAGCACTGTTTTCCACAAGTTCAGAAGTAGAATTGATGAGCACCTTCCCCAGCTTTGAAAATAACATTTTCCAATACTATCTGCTTCAGACTGTATCCATCAGAGAATAGATGTGATAAATTTGGCCCCCAGTTGCTTCATGTGGAAAACCTTCTGTGCCTTTTTAACTTTTTGGAACAATTTTAGAATTCGAAGTAGGAGAAGGTGATTAGGTGACAATAATGCAGAAAACGTAGTCTGGAAGATCAGTTTTTCTCTAAGTGATTTTAATCTTAGCTGAGTAACTCAGATGTTTTTAGCTGCATCAGAAATACTATTCCTTGGATGGATTAAAATATTTTTGTTTTTTTGTCTTAATAAGTGTAATTCAAAAAAGGAGAAGTTACACTGGGGAAAGGGAGAGGAGACAGCAAACATATTATCACAGTGCTATTTCTTCTCCCAGTTAAATTTGGTGTTTCACCAAATGTTGCTTTAAGTAGATTATACATGTGAAATCTTGATTTGTGAAGGTGTCAGCTAGAAATAGGAAGCCCTCCCCAAGAGGATGCACTTGTGTTCCCTCATGCAGTTTTCAGTATGCTGGAGTGTGCAATAGGCCACTGCACTTTAGAAATGGGGAGGAGGCAGAAAGCCTTGATGTTGTGGAGGTGAGAAGGGTAAGACTTGACTCTTGGGAGGCAGGTTTGGTTACACACAAGTCTGTGTCACCAGCTTTCAGAACCCTAGAACATTTAGGTTGTTAGGGACCTTAAAAACCATCTAGTTCCAGTAGCAACTTCATACAAAATTGCGCTGTTTTGGCTTTCATGTTTGAGTTTTCTGTCACAATCCTGTCAACTAGAAGAATTTGCACAGCTCCTCAGCATACATCCAGTATGAAACAATCATATATGTCTGAATGCAGAATGTGGGGGTGGGGAGGAAGTGGCAGCAAGATTAAACACCTGATATCAGTGCAGAAACATGACTTTGAAAAACAGTTGGAGAAAGCCATCTCCTCATGTAACTTCACAGATTTAACATGAGGTGAAGGTGCAAAATTACAGTTTTGTCCATATTTCTGCCTGATGAAGTCCAAAAGGAGCAGCATAATCCCATCTATCCAACAGCATCACCAGCTCTGGTTAACTGTTGTGAGTGCTTACTAGTGAAACCACTGCTACTGCATGTGATATTCAGTCAGCTCCAGAGCTGTTATGTGCAGGACAGTATTGCCAGCTGTGTCTGATATTTGATTCAGTATTTAATAACAGGCACAGATACCTAAACTTCTACCAGATTTCTTGCTCTTGTTGATTTTTCTGCTCTGAAACTCTTATGCTTATGAACCTGATTTTAGCATCCTGTTTATAGCAGCTGTCTTCTTGCTGATTTATTTTTCTGATGTTTTCATTCCTTTTCTCCTTTATTCTCAAAAGAAAGCAATGTCCAAGCTAAGCCTTAAACTTCAATCCTTTTTCTCCTAGATCTCCTAGACTGATTCTCTTTCAGAACCTTTGCTTTATTTCTTCTAAAATATATCCTGTGTATAAATTAAATACAGGTTTACACATAACTATTTCTAACTGCAGGTATTTCTACAATTCCTATTGAGGTTAATTAAATATTAATGTCTCCAGTCAAAGCTCCTTCTGGCACTGTAAACTGGCTCATTTCCAGCAACTGTTGCGTGAAATTCCTCTCAGTTGCTTTTGTAACTGATAATTAATTGGAAAACAGATTTCTTAAATCAGGGCATGTATGATTTCAGGGAGTACATTGACCTCCCTTATTAGGGTTTTATGTTTTAGCCAGTTAAAGCCTCTTGAACTGCAGAGGTGTGCTGGGTTTAACACAGTTGTAGTTCTAAAATTGTTTCCACTGAATCTTTGTTGGACAGTGGTTTTATTTTTATTACGTGGCAAAAATTAAAATATGACGTCCAAATCATTAGAGGTTTGGACAGGACTGTGTCTTGACAGACTTTTTTTTGTGTTTGTGTTTATCTTGGGTTCTTAAGTTAACTTTTTTTTTCAATTATACTGGTGTGGAATAAAGCTTTATGTGTACAGTTCTTACATCCTGAACTGTGCAACTGGTTGCATTTACACCTGAAAAAAGAAGAAATATATTTGTGCATACAACATTGTTTTCTGCTAATCTAAATCCAAGACAAAAAGTATGTGTATCTAGAGAAAAATGTAGCCCTACTCGTGTATTCCATTGTGTTTGGGATACAAAAGGTAGGGAAACAGAGGCTTTCAGGAGTTTCATAAAGGACAATTACCTCCTGTCCTTTCTGTTTATTTAGTCATATAATCTTACAGATGTCTTAAACTGAGCTGTCTAACCAACTAGTTAGGTCAATCCTCAAGTGCATTTCAGTTCATCTGTCTATCCCAGATTGTACAAAGGGTATTAAATATTTCAGGTTGTACAAAGGGTATTAAATATTTGACATTAGCTGCCTTATCTCATCTTCAAATTGTGTGAAGAAGCATGGGTACTTCAAGATTTTCATCTAAATTGAAACAAGTAAAATCATATTATTAAATGACAATCATGAAGATGAAACTCCAGGGAACTGTGATGAAAACATCAAATTAATTTACTGTTCTTGCTTGCTTGTCAGAATTGTTCTGAAACTTGATTTTTTTTTTTTTCTGGAGGCTTCATTGCTTCATTGTTCATTTTTTCATGTGTGTGAAAAGAGACAAGGGCTCATATTATTATTATTATATTTTACTTTGTTTCATCAGCTGTTGTTAACTCACTAGTGTTAATGTTTTTTTCCCTGATTCTCCTCCTCATCCCACTGGCATGGTTGCGGGAGTCCAAAAGTGGCTGTGATTAAACCACAGTGCTGATTTTGGTGCTTTTTGGAAGATTTATAGCAACTTTACTGAGTTTCTCTCTTGTTTTGGCATCCCCAGAGAGTAGAATTTGAGATCACCTGTTACTTGCAAGCTGCGCTGTTGATAGTTTCACCTAGACTGCATGCTAGCCTGCCATGTTTAAATTCACATTCTTTGTTCCTGTTTCAGCACAAAGGAATTTTTATCTGCTTTGCCGCCTCTCTGGTAGATGGAGGTTGGGTGGGTGAAAGCCTGTTAAAAGGTAGCACGCTGTATGAACAGAGGGCTGTGTGTAAAAAAGGTGGTATGATTAAGTTAGTCAGGCTTCAACAGCATTGAAAAGCTGCTTCTTCTTGGACTACAAACAAATACAAGTGAAGGAGATGTTATGCAAAAGTGCACTCGTGTTGTTTGTTGGGCTGATATGCAGAGATGATGCAGAGATTTTCTGTATAAATCTTAGTGGGCTACTTCCGTGGTGCCAGTTCTTCAGAAAGGTACCTTTATCCAGCTTGAGTCTGAGGTACTGCATCTTATTCAGATTCTCACTTTTGTTAGCTGTGATTGTTTTGTTGGACTGGGGAGGCGTGGTGCTTTTTCTTTTCTGTACAATTGATGACAAAATGTTCTTAGTTTTAACTATACACTGGTTTATCTTCTGTGTTTCTGGGAACACTTATGTTGTGTTTGACTCTGTAATAGGCACAGAGAAAGTACGGCAAGCTCAGGATTGCAAGGATCTCCATGTTGTAAACCCTGATTGGCTGTGGAGCTGCCTGGAGCGCTGGGACAAGGTTGAGGAACAGCTCTTTCCCTTAAAGGATGACTACATCAAAACACACAGGTAAGTGCTATTCCTTGAGGGAATAGGGGCCATGAAAGCAGGTTATTCTGATTTGTTAATAAATTGGTTTCTGGTAAGTTCAGATGCATACGGATTCTATGGAAGAACTCCCTGGTTTTGTCCATTTCTCTTTTGCTTAAACTGAACACTGTAAAGGGATCACGAGACAGTTCAGTAACTAGCAGAGTCAGGAGAAAACTTGTGGTAACATTACTTTATCAGTTAGTGTTGTTAGCCCTTTTAATTTGGAGAAGTTGTCCTTTTCAGTTCATCCATAAGCCACCAAATGGAGGGAATGCCACCGAAGCACAGGATCATTCATGCTGCCAAAAAATGTACATATTTTGACTACATGAAGAACTAGTAAAGTATGGCATTTTTTGGTGAAATTTGGTAGTGAAATACCTACCTTTTTTGGAAAGAGGGAAACAGAAAAATGTCATAGAAAATTCTAAGAAGAAATGGAAGAATTCTAATGAAGACAGGAGCAAAAACTGGAAGAAAGGAACTGGTGAGAGGTGGTTTTGGGATGATAAGAAAGTGCTGAAAGAGAAAAGGTAAAAAATAATTAGTGCACTATAAGGTGACAGTAAATAGAAGAGGCAGCCAAAAACATTATTAGTAAAGAGGAAGCTGGACAGTAATAGTCCCCTGCAGGATAGTGGCATGGCTACAGTAACTCATGACAAGGTACTGTCAAGCCAGCTTCTGCTTCTTGACTTACCTGTTTGGATAGACCTACATCTTGCAAGCATAACGGAGGATCTTCCCTTCCATGTTTAGACGGGAAGGAGCACAGCATAATGGGATTTCTGTATTAAACTGATACTGGTTTGATTGGCTATGCTAGAGATTTACTTTCTACTTACAAGATGCCCTGATGAGGGCAGAACAGGGGTGTGTTAGGCTTTGAAGACACCAAAAGAAGAAACATGTGGAAGTGGGGGCATTTATCAAATGCAACACTAGGTTGAGACACAGGATCCTTCTAAGTTGGGAAAAGACATGTAGGCTGCTTATGGCTTGATTAGGATACTTAGTATTTAAAATGTACCATCTGATGGTTTTAAATCAAAATTTGAAATATTTGCATGGGATGCTTAATTTGACACTGCTAAGTTTGCAGTAGAAACCTGGACAGTAGCTTGTGAACTTTATTTTGATGTCTAGATGAATGTTAGTCTTCCTGCCTCTATTAATTTACTCTTCCATTTTACTGAAACATGATAATTTTTCATACTTCTGCCTTTCAAATACAATACCTCTTAACTTCATACTTCCTCCCCACACACACACACACACACACACAAGCTTCAGTCAGGAACATATCTATCTTAATGCAAATACCTTTACTTTAGCCCAATATGTGCAGCTACTTTGGAAAAGATTTTCTCTTGAATGAAGCTGCTTGAAATAGTGATTACCAGTCCAAAGCACATACAAACCAGGGGAGGGGAGAAGCCTGAGAAAACATTTGCATGTAAAATGAACTTAAGATAGCAAGAAGAGATAAATAAGATAGCAAGAATAGGTAAACTTGGAGTTGGTTTACCATGTTACTGCTACAAGACTACTTCAGAAACGTCCATAAAAGCATCTGGTAAAAACTCCAGTTTTGTCACTTCTAGTATTTGTTACAAATTAATTGAATCTTTTTTTAACATAGCATTGCTTTCATGGAGCATAGCATGCTTTTTTAGTTGATGATTTTTTAAAATTATTCCATTTGCTTGCTTTATTTTTTTGTGGTACTTCATCACAATTGAATAGTATGCCATAATGGTGATTCCTGCAGACTGATCTCTGAATATTTCTGCTGACACTTCTAAAGTTATGTTTTTAAAATGCAGCAGGGTGATCATAGGCAGTTTAGTATTTTAAAAAAATAGTTAAGATGACTTGCAAGTTAATACTACATGTTTATTTTCTCTCGGAGCAAAATTGGAGAGCAAATAGAATAATACAATTGCTTGCTTTTCTCTTTGTTGCATATATGCATATTATCATGCTTTGCTAATTGTGCTATTGTTACTACCTGGAAATAATTTCAGTAATTTCTTGTGTTTAGACAATTTCTAAGGCACACTTATTAATATTTTAGTAACTTAAACATGACATTATCTTGTATTTGCAGTTTTCTGTTTTAAATTCAGTGAGACTTTAATGAGGTGGAGGAGAAGGAGTGTTTCTTTAGAGATTTTCCAAACCATTTCCCTCTTCTGCTTTAGAAGAAAAGGGAATGCTCATTTTTTATGTTCTGGTTACATAGCTCATTTAAATTTCTAATGCAGTTTTTTTTTCTGAACTCCATCTAACAGAGAAAATAGCCCTGCCACGTTTCCTGATACACCCAGCACATTTCAGACTGCTCTGTTTCACCCAACACCCATCCATCCGAAGTCTCAACCTGGTCCTGAAGTTCGAATTTATGATCCTAACACTGGAAAGCTGATCAGGAAAGGCACACAGACATCTGGGCAGTCAATGTACATCCAATCGCCAGCTCCTCCCATCACTTTGCCAGTCCACGGGGAACATTCATCCTTCAGGTACCTAAAGCATGGCTAAGAGTCACATTGTCTACATTTTTAGATTCTGTAGTAAATCTTACTCTCATTAGCCTTTCATTTGATTAAATTGGTATTTTTGCTTTACTTTGTTTGCTTTCTAAAAAGCTGAGAAAATAAGCAAAAGTGAATAATCAGCTGAAGTGAAGTCAGGATGCTACAATTCCAGATGCTTTTTGTGCCTCACTGAAGTGGAACTGGAAACCTCAAACAAAATTCTGTGTGTAGTTTGTGTAGTCTAAAGAATGTTACAGTAACTGATTGCTGAAGTGAGGCAGCTTAATGTTTCTTAATGGGTCTTAGAATACTGGATTGTTTTTTGTTAATAAAATATATCTGATAGCATTTAGTTCTTGTTTATAAAATTTTCCTTTTCACCCAATTCCTTCAAATGGGTCATTAACTTTGTTTTTGTGGAATATCAGAAGTGATGGAAGAGATGTGTAGCTGGCTGAGCACTGTGAAATAAGGCCATATGGCTGAATGCTCCTTACTAATCTTGAGACCACTACGTCAAGACAGTAATTGTGGAGGAGGAAGAAGCAGTCTGCTTTTTGAAGTACAGATGCTAGTATCTATCTGAATTTTTCAAAATTTTGTGTTAAGCTGCAAAAACACTCCTTGTCTCTTAAGGATGTGTGAAATATCTAGAATTAATCCCCAGTTACCTAAATAAAAGATCTGACTTTCTGGAATTTTAACGAGCTCAGCAAGGCTTGTTCATTCCGCTGGTAAAGAAATATCCAGTTAAAGGCAAAGCTTCTCTTTGTAAAGTGTTATCTGTTTGTAGCCTTTTTCTTACTTCAGCTTTCCTCTTGTTGACAACACAGGTTTTTTGAGTCTCTCTTGTTTGTGAAGATGTCCTGTTTTCAGTTCCTTTTTAACTGTGTCTTTCAAAGTCTGTTTTAGTTTACTGTGACATGGTAAATGAGCATTAGAATCTTTAAATAATCGACACAGCATGTATCCAGAGAGGAGCTGAAAAAAGTTTCTGGGTTTTTTGGTCAGTGATTGTGGAAAGGGATTCTTCTAGAAATAAAGCTGGGAAGGCTTTACCTGTATGTATTAGTCATGACACTTGTAAGGTGCTTCAGTATGATGGGTTATGTTGATATTAATACATCCTGGAATGCTTTCAAAAGAATAGGTTTTAATGGTTTCCCTACCTTTTGTCAACAACTTGATGAAGAGTTTGTCCACACTTAGCCTATTTTCCATAATGCTGAGGTGCTTCTTCACTTGAGTATCTTATTGAAAAGGAAGAAATGTACTCGAGGTGTCCTCTTAGTTGAGTTTCATAGAGCTTCTGGCAGGTTTTGAGGGCAGAGAGAGGCTGTGTGTCCTTTCTACACGCATCTTTTATTTCAGTTCAGTGGGGGCTTTTTGTCACTCAGTGCTCAGAATTGAGATGTTTTCATCTGACTGTGAATCCAGTTGCTCTGTGCTGCAACTTTACCCCACAACTAAGCCGCTGTAAGAAAAGAGATGAACATAAGGTCTATGCTGAGAAAAATTATTTTCATTTACATTTCCTGTTGATTTTATTCTAGTGGTGAAGTTGGTGACCTGTAAACGCTAATCTCTTAATTGGGACACATCTCTATTCCTTAGGGCAGTTCCACCTTCTTAAGATCCTGAGGAGTGTTTTGGCAAAGTGTAGGAGAAAAGCGAGGCCATTTAAATACCACAGTGCAGACAGAGCAGGAAGGCTGTGAAGAAGTAACAAAAAGCTGAATAGAAGCAGCTCTCCTGTGTCTTGACTGAGAAACAGCTCACAGTACTGCCTCAGCTCTATCTTAATGCAAATGTCAATCATAGCTTTTTAGAAAAGCTTCACCTCTGCTTTAGAAGTTGATACAATTTGATAAAACTTGTTTTAAGAAAAAACTACATTAGTGCAGCAATTTATTGGTAGAGGACTATATTTTTTTTGTCCTGACAGACTTAATGTGCTACCTCATTCACATTCTATAGAAAGAGGTGAATATTTGTAACTAAACCATTGATTTTGAAAAGAGTTGAAGTTATTGGCACTCACAACTGCTCCTCTTGTGGGTAGGTGTAGTCAAAGCCTCCAATAATTGTCTTCGATAGTTTCTCAAATCTTCATCTGATTTTGAATTTCAGATAGTGGGAAATAGAATTGCACTGCTATGAGGGGAAGCCCTTGGGGATGTGGTAGCTGTGCATGGCATAGCAATGGTTCTTGGTGTCTTAGTCTAAGAACAGGCCCCCTTGTGCTTAGGAGAGAACCTCTTCCTTGCTAGGCTGGGTGTTGCAAAGGGCTTCAAGTTATCTGAATACCATTTCATAAGAACAGTTTCAGTTCTCACTGTCTTGGGTTTCAGCATTTTTTGTTTCTTTCTGGGATTCAACTTGAAATGTAATTTAAAATTTTATATAATTAGTTTGAATTTATACATGCAATTTGCAGTGAAACTGTCACCAGTGAGTGGTTCAGTTAATGTAGTCAACATTTCAAGCAACAGGTCTTGCCATTGTGCTCAGCTCTGAGACATGAGCACCTGCTTTTTTATTGCGGCTGCAGCCTGTGTGGAAGAGTGAAAAAAGTTTGCAGCTGTAGTATAAGGAAGGGAAGTGCAATGCTGCTCAGGGGATGCTGGTGGCCACTAGCTCTTCTTTGTCTGAGAACAGGAAGGATTCCTCTCTTAAAATAACCTACATGTCAGAACTTTGACATGCCTTATTTGTCTCAACGATTTGCATTTTCATACAGAAACAGTATTCTACAAACACTGAAATAAGCACTAAAGCTGTAACAGATCATGAGACATGTAATGCAGTGTTGTTAAAAGTAATGTAAAAGCTAATGGCAGCTTGGACTAGAATAAAGAAAAGGTTATACTGCAAGTTACATTTTAGTGAACACTAGTAATATGCTAACAGATGAGGCAAGGCTTAAAATATGGTTGTCATTCACATGTGAGAAGTTAAAAGTGGCACCCTGGTTTAAAATAATGCTAAGATGCACTGAATGCTTGGTTTGAAGAGGTGTGTCAAGCAGATGTTGGTGACTTAAGCCATAGTTGAAGATTTGTATAAATTAATTTCACTTACAGCATTTTTGTCTGAATTTATATGTTCATAATTACTATTTTTCCTACTTAATCTTATGAATGTTATTATGACATCAAAAATATGAAATGCCAAAGTGAACGTGTGACTGGAATTTAAATATTTTTAACACTTCTGTGATGAGAATGTTGTTTTAGCTTTTACCCTGATGTATCAAAGAAGGTGCTTGTTGCTTCCACAAATGTTGGTCCCACCCTGCATATATGTCCTTGTGCATGAAAGACTGCCAAGCACCAACAAACCTCTGCAGGGTTGAAGTTTGTGTTATTTTTTTTTAAGTATTTATGAGTCGCAGCTGAAAATGTAAAAGCCTAAGAAATGTTTTTGACAAAATAGAAATGTCTTACAAATCTTAAAGACTTTATTTCACATAGCTTTTGGAATGCTTTCATGAGAAGGCCCAGTGTTTCTTATCTAGTAGCAATGGGAAAATTCTGGAAAAAAACATCTGACAGAAGACTTAAGAAGCTATTAATACAATTATTCTACAGTTAATATTTTTGTCCAATGTAGTCAAGTATCATCAACCATATGACAATGTGTTCTTAAAAAATATGCTGGATTTATTTAGATTTATTTCTAGTCTAAGAAAATCTGCTTGGCTGTCATGCTACATATAACTTCTCTGCAATTCTTGGAATGATCAAGCTTGTCATATTTTTATTAGAGTTGTTTAAGATGCCTATAGCTTTTGTTTGCCATTCTCTGTTTTGCTAAGAATGTGAATGGCATCTCCACCTTTCCTGCCTATGTTATATATTAAAAAAGCAAGGAGAAATCATACTTTAAAAGAACCTTATGGAAGATATAGTAGAATGCCATATTATTTTGTCATCTACCTATGAAAATTGCTGTCTGAGAGCAATTAATTAGCAAAAGAAAACAATGTGATGTTTAAAATAGAAAACATAGTAGAGGGGAGAACAAAACACCCAACCCAAAAACTGTTAGCAGTGGTGAGAAACTCTAGCAAAAAAACAGTTTGCTTAGTTCACTTTCACAGCATCCAAATCATTTAAGCTTCACAAGGAATTCCATTGTACAGGAATTAGAGACTATGAAGGGGCACATGTCTACTGTGCTGCTGAGTTGTGCTTTGCTGCAGGGGGTCTTCTGCAGCAGATAGTGCAGGTCTGGGTAGCATGGCAGTGACTCAGCTCTTTTCCCTCACAACCTCCCATTCAAAACAAGATTTCAAGTTTCCTGCACCCATCCATGGGATCTGAGAAGAGAGATGTGTGTTTCCTAAATATGAGCTGTCAAAAGGAGCAAAATTGTGACAGCTTTGTATGGCTCTCAGATTTCATACATTCTGGAATTTAGGTACTGAGGTGAAAAACCCTTGATATTTAGATAACCTTAAGAAGTTGTCAAGTTCACCAAAGGAGAAATAATTTTGTAGGACCTTACCTGCAGCTGACTGGATTTGCGTAAGTTAATAATGGCTTTTTTTATGGGGGACTGTTGGTCTAAAGCTGATTCTTTTAAATCCTGGCTTGATCAGAATTAGCCATTCTGCATAAAAACTCTTGTCTGCAGAGACTACACTGTACCTTTTTTCAGTCACAGTCATTGTCAAAAACAAGTTGATGGTCTCTGACCTGGTAGTTGCATCTTAAAACTGTGATTTTAAATACAGTCACTTTTATACCTCCTTTTGGTAGTCATTCTCCAAATACACAATCTTATGGCTAACATAAATATTTTGTGACCCATGAGCTTTATGACCTTTGAATTGGATTCTGGGTGGTGCTGAGCTGCTGTAATTTGTTCCCAGAGGCTAATATGACAGACCAGTACTGGTAGTTAATCTGTATTGTATAGTAATTTTAGCTTCTAGAAGTCTTTAGTACTAAAAGTGGTAGTCACAGAAACATTTACCCAAGGAAGATAGAAGTCTCTGCTGTTGTTGTACATGTAGTCTATCTTGTTATTACCATCATAAAGCAATTTCCATTAAGATATGATTATTTTATCTATTTTAATGAAGATTTTTATATTCCTTTTTGTTTGAATTAAGTACAGTAATTAATAATGTAATCAATTACAGACTCAGAGAAAAAGCTACCATATTTCAATACACTAGCCAAAGAGAAATATTGGCTGTTTTGCATCTTATCCAGGCTTAGCGTGTGGGAAATGTCTGACAACTGACACTGCAGAAGTGCTTTCTACATGCAGAATGCTTGTCTGTAAGGTTGAGAAATAGAAAGGTGTACTTAGAGACTCAAAATAAAAAGCCTGGCATAGATCAGGGAAAATGCATCAGAATGTCAGCATTGCTTTTGTAATGATAAATTTGTCAAGTGATGGAAAAACTCCACTTGTGCAGAAATATTAATGTATTTTAAGGGTAACGCATCTGCAACTACTGGAGCTCTTGGCAACAAGAAAGGTTTGGTGGTTATGTAAAAGAACAATGAGAAGGCAAGAGAGTGAGTGCCTTGTCAAAGGTAAAATAAAAGCTTTAGCTGTCAGACTGAAAATAAAAGCATTTATCAGGAGACTTGACTGACCTGTTGATGAATGCAAAGCTTTATTTAAGTGAAATTGTAGATACGTGGCAGTCATAAATTGTTTATAGGATTTTATTTGTAGCTCTGAACCAAGTAAATCTATCTTATGTGAGACCCCTAAATCTTTTCAGAGTTGTTCAGCCACATCAACAGCAGATGTTTGAAGAAGACGACCTACCAGCAACTGAAAATGAAGAGCAGCCTGGTCCATCTAAGAGGAAACGCCAGCCAAGTATGTCTGAAACAATGCCCCTGTACACTCTGTGTAAAGAGGATTTAGAGAGTATGGATAAAGAGGTGAGCTTAACTAATTCTGACCAATTTTTAACATGACATAAGTTCTAACTTTTATTAAATTATGCATGTGTGTGACCTTGTATGCCACTACAGTAACTTTTAAGTAAAAGCCACAGCAGACAAAAATATGGCTCAGGCTAAAATGCGGTTGTGTTCTGGAAAGGAGAACAGAATACTGTGGTGTGTAAGTAGACCTTTAAAGTAGAACTTCATTTAAGAACAGCTTTTTCACATTAAACATGTTATTGAATTTGCTCTGTGGATAGCTTTGCCATGTGTCACTTTAGAGTTGTTTTGCTTTGTTTTTGCAGTAAATTTCAAAATAATGTGGACAAAAATCGGTGGGTTGGGAAAAGAGGGGTCTGCAGATGTAAATCGCACAGACTGTATGGAAGACTGGGGAGACAAATGAGAGCATGGAGCCTTGTTATCTACAGACATGTAGTTGCAGAGTTGTTAAGTCATAGCTATAATGGTTTTGCAGGTGAAGGGAGCTTTCTGTTGCAGAGTGAGCTGCATGTCTTTCATACAAAAGCACATTATTTGAAATTCATTGTGAACTTCTAGCTGCTCACTTTTCACTTAACATTCTATGCACTTTTTTCAAATGAGCCACGGTCTTCCATAATATTAAATGATACATAGAAGAAAAATTACCTATCACTGTGCACCATGTTTTCATGAATTTATCCTCTATGTGACTTTAGGACAAAATCTAGTGACCCTGAATTCATCTTCAGGCTTAGATGGTTCATTGGGGTGGGGACAAGAACATATAACTTGCCATGTTCTTGGCAGTAAGTTCATTCCAAGGTTCTAGCTATAAAAGGCTTTGAGCTATCTTCAGAAAATTTAATTAAAATATGAGAAGGGAACTGCATATTTCACCAACAAAAGAAAGAGGCTTTATATATACGGTACAGGGTAAATTCGAGATGGACTTTCAGAAGAACTTAAAGCTTGTATTCTGGGGAAATGTCCCATAACTTTCAACTACTGTGATGATCTCCTTTGAATTTCAGGTGACTTCAGGTTTTTAACTTTACCTGGTAAACTTTACCTTGGAGTTGACAACTTTTGATTTCTATTGCTTTTTGTTCTGAAGTGTTTTGCCCATTTTATCTCAGACTTTGCCAGAAACAGTATTTCTCCTTGTCATGATACCAGTCCCTCAATCCATCTGTGCCTTCTACCTGTATTGTCAGTAATACTTAAAGACAATTGATATTATGGGTCACCTTTATGATTTTATGTACTAACTTTTCTTAATCATGTGGCTTTTGAAAAATATTAATGAATTACTGATGCAGTGTGTGCACTGAGTCAAAAGCAAGTGTGTGTTTTTCAGACTCACTGCATAAAGTATTTATTGTTCTGTTTTTAAAGATACTATTTAGGAACCTTGTAAAAAGTCTGAATCTTTTGGCACTGTTGGTTTTGTGATTGATTGCTCTCTGCTGCTACATTTATGACTAAAGAAATTAAAGTTTTTCTACTTCTCCTACAACTATAAACATCTTAAATTACAATGATTGGTTCTTAAATTATGCTTTTGCTTAAGCAGCATATTGTGTTTGGAGACTAGACTACATGAACTTTAGAAAAAATGAAGCCCAAATTCCAGTGACTCTTTTTTTCCTAGTTGGATTAGCTTTGGTTCCAGGAGTATGATTTGAGGTAAAAGTTGCTGCCAAAAGTTTTCCCTTGCGCCAAGTCTCTGTTTGTTGGGCAGCTGAACCAGTAGGGGGGGTATGTTTGGGATTTGTTTGGTGCAGAAGCAGGGTGGGATTCTTCTGGTGTTTTAGCTTCCCAGTATGATTTTGTCAAGGATCAAATATTGGCACTGAGACACGGAGGAAGGGTGCAGACAGAACATGTATTAGGGAGGTTGAACTGTACATGGTAGTGCCAGCAGATAATTGTCTCCTGGAAGCTGACTATAAAAGGCAAGGAAAAATTGAGACTCCTGGCATCACCTTAGTAAAGGTGTTGTATTCACATAGAAGAAATGTAACACAAGTAATTAAGCAGGATTTTATGGCATTGTGTAGGAGTCCACTTAAGAAACAGATTACGTGTGGTAATGTAGTCTATAAAATATAAAAGTTTAGTGGAGTATACACAGTAGATTCTGCTGTCAGGAACATTATCAAATAAAGTGAAAATAAGCTCAATAAGCCTTGCTAGGGGGGACCCAGTTCTCTTTGGTCACACTGTGACTTCTTTAGCTTCCAGAGAAAGGTGTTTGTCCCCACCTCATTCTTTATCAAAGCATGTTAAAAGGTAAGAACTTTTCTGGAATAAGATTGTCACTAAGTGATGTGAAATTTCTGCTTTTGCCTCAGAAATGCTTTTGCTTCATTTGTGTGCATTCAAGTGGCTATGGCAGCCACAAGAGCTGCAGCTGACTGCACACTACCTGGCAGAGCGAGGGAGTCTGTTCCAGTCACAGCAGTGATTTCTTGCTCCACTTCTCGGGTGCTCATGCTGAGGCTGTTTGGGTTAGGAGTATGTGGTCCAAGGAGAGGGAAAGCAAGTTCCAGTGGAACTTTGCTGCAGTGTAAGCCACTCCAGGCTCAACTGCTGTGTCTCTGCCCTTAGCCACTGTTGGTAATCATGGGACCCTATGGCAAGCCAGCTCAGGGAGCTGGTTGGGACAAAAAAGACCATTTCCAGATTAATCTTCATCATTTCCAGCTTCCAGAAATAACCCACTGTTGCTGCTGCATGAGTGCTAGTGCCAGGAGCAGGCAGAAGATGGGAAGACCTGGGAATAAGAGTAAAGGCAGAACTGCATTTAAAGCTTTAAAACTGCATCCTCAGTATTTTGACTGAATTCCCTCACAAATTCAGATAAGATCAAAAGGAGTCTTTTACCTTTAGGGACTGGGATTTTTTAAAATTAAATAGGAAATGCAGGCATTCATATATTCTGTTTCTATGGGTATAACTAGCAATAAATAACTCCTTTGCAGTTAAAAGCTAAAGAAAATCTTGCTTTTTCTCTGCAAAAATCTGTGAAAGGCCCCACAGCCCCAGGTAGTTTATATGTGGGAGAGTTTTGTTGAAAGTATCAAAATGGAAGCTGATAAAGAGAATTTAATTATGATATATTCCCCAATTAAATCCCTTTCCTTCCTTAACCTATTTGAAAGTGTGTTTGTTGCTATTCCTAGTAAAAAAGCTGTAGCTCTTCTCCTGTTCCATCGGGAAGAACCACTATGGATAAGCATCTCTAAAAATTTGATCTTATGTAGATTTTTTATCTTCTCCTATTTTTTCCATTGTAGTTGTGCTATGCATACCAAGTACAGCAAAGGAAATTAATAGCATTTCATCTGTGGGGTTGCAGTTCAAGGTCACTTAGCCTTTTGTATCTTTTTCAGTGCCAAAGATCTGGGAGATCGGATCCAATGGTAGCTTCCTTTCCCTCTGACATGAAGGACTGTTAGAATTTTAGAAAAATGGAAGCATAAGTGTTCAGTGTAATAGAATTGCCGGTCAAAGAGCAATTGCCAAATCAGAGTTAGTGCATAAGGAATGTATCCCTACTTGGGAAATGTGCAGCCTCCTGGTACTTCTGCCTCAAAGTTGAGAGGATGTTTTCCCCTTTTTCTACTAGCCTAACAGAGGTGTTTTCCATCTGATGGCTGCTGTTTGCATTATGGGACAGTAAAGGCAGCAGAATTAAGTGCTGCCAGTCAAATTAGCTTGTTTATAGTCACTTTTACAAGACTGGGTAATTTTTTACTTCTAAATAAATGGCTATCTCCTACATAACCTGCAAAAGGTCATTCCATAAAAATGCTATTTGTATAGAATTGTATCTAGTATGCTGTAGTCTTCACCAAAGAAAAATCTTTAAAGAAATTGTTTCCAATCAATTAAATGCAGTCGATAACTAACTAGAAGCCTCTTGTCCCTAATAGCTGTTCCAGGATGACTTCTGTTTTCTCAGGATCAATTCTATCACTTTACGGGGAAGTTATCTACATTTGCTTTCAGTGTTCTGTAGCAGAAGCCTGTCCTGTAGGGAGAAGAAACTGGGCTGTCTTCAGCTCTTCTTTTTCCCCATTTCAGCAGGAATGGACTTGCTCACCTGCAGGAGTCTTTGTTACTTGCTTGGGGTGGGACTGTGTGGCATTGTCATCCTTTGCCAGGGATAGCTCCTGACCTACCAGTCATTACAAAATGTTGCGTGGATCTGCTGTAGTTTACTGAGAAAAAAACAGAAAGTGGAATCCAGGCTTCAAATTATTCTTATTTGTTTCCAGAAGTAAGATCTATTAGCTGACATGCAAACCACGTGAAGACGTACACATCTTTGCTTTCGTAACTGATTGTCTCCATACAGGATGCTATGTAGCTCTCATTCCCAGAGGTTACTGATGGATCATCTTGTGAGCCTATTTCTTCAGAACTGATTGCTAGTTCCTTTTTATTAGGGATCATTTTCTTCTAAATTTATATTCCTAAATTATATTTGGAGAGAACCTTACGAGTGGGATAGCATGATGCACGGTTACTTAGTTAATCCTAACAGTGTTGTGTCCTATCTGTTATAAATAAGCTGTTTGTTTTTATGTACTGTTGCTTCCTGATGGACATTGACTTTGCTTTTCTGTAAAATGCATTTCTGTAAAATGTAAAATGCATTCTTTCTTCATGAGTATTTGTTGCACACACAAAAGGTGATTTTTAGCCTTGTGCATCATGCTAGCTTCTTTTAAAAACCGAGTCAGCTTTATAAAGTCTTAAAGATTTTCCCTTTTTTAATAAATGTCCCTTTCATAATTACGTTGACATTCTTGTGTATGATAAATGACTTGACCATGAAATAAGTAAACAAGGTCAAGAGTTTTCATTCCTCTCTTCTTTTTGGCTACAAATTATTCTCATCTGTTCCTTCTAGAGCAATGGCTGTCAGTACAGTTCCCTTATGTTATTTTTCAGGTCCTTTCTAATTCACCAGTCCATGTAAATGGTAGAAATGCATAGCAAGAATCTAAGATGCTCCATTTATAAAATGTCAGTGATAAAGAAAAAAGAAAATACCCTGAGCTGAGCTCAAGATCCTGTTCTCAATTGCTCATATCTCAGCTGCTGCTACAACTATGGTAACAGTAGAAGGCAGACAGCCATAGGTCCTCATATCTGTCAGTACTTTCAGGACCAGTCCTATACAGATGCCAGTAGGGGTTTCACCAGTGGGAAGGAAGTTGAAAAGGAATTTCCAGTAAGGCAGTAAGATTAACAAGTTCAGTAAGGCAGAAAGCCTTCTGTTTGTTTTGCAGTACCTTCTCATCCAGGATGGCCCAGGATTACTAACGTCCTGGAACAGCTGTGCACACATAGTTTACTAGCTGTACGATGCTTAGGCTTTTGTGTTTGTTGCTGTGGTTTGATTGTGGTGTTTGAGAGTAGCATCTGTGTCTTGTCAAGTGTCATCATCTCTGCCATCTAAGGTAAAATACTTTGCTGGTTTAAATTCCTCTCAGTTTGGGACTTGGGACAGGGGAAGAGAGGGGGTGAACCTGATACCAGTCCGACCTCTAGCTTTCCCATCTCTCACTTCAGTTAGTGGAGCTGCAGAGATTCCTACCATCTGGTTGGGACATGTGGTCAGCAGCTGCAAAGTGACCACATTGCAAAGGTATGTTCTGTGCACGAGTGCATTTAAGAATAAAGATGGGAATGAGTGAGAATTGCCAAATGAACTACTTTCGCATTAACATGGTTCTGTTGATTTGGGACGTATTCTGCACATTCTTTTCCTTTAACTGACTTGTAATTTATATGTCGTATACAAAGACTGAAATTGCAACATTCTGCTCTTACATAAGGCCACTAATGCTCCTACATTTTGTCACTCTGCATTTTGCTTTTACCTAAGCAAATTTATCCCTTGATTTCTGTTTTTTTTTTTTTTCACGTTAGTGACTGTACCATGCAGTGAATTAGGAGGGAGTGTTTTTCTCCTTCAAATTGTTGAAAACTATTATCTCAGTAAGTGGTTAGCCTCTTGGTTAGTTAAAAAGTACTAATTTAATGTGGAGGATGTGGTTTCTAGAGCAAATAATAGCTGCCTAGGCTCCCTTGGACAATTATCTTCCACATTAATGGTTCTTTGAATTTCCACAACTGTGTTTCTCATACAGATTTTCTTGTTTGACACCTTAGCATGTACTGTGTCATAAATTGTACAGATGCTAAATTTGGTTAGCTTCTTATAAATTGTACCTTTTTTTGAAGGAAAAATAATAAGCCTGCGTGTATGCTTGCTGATTGTCATCCAAGTTCCTTGACCCTTGGAAGTGATGAGGTCTTGCTTTGCAGTTGTCAGACAGCTTTCACTCTAACTGGACTTGTAAAAACAATTAAAAACTATTGATGAAAATAAATGTGCTGTTCTTCATCAAGACAGTAAGAGACTGTTGTGAAAAGGATGTGCTAAAGCATCTTCTGGTATAAGCGGATCTGAGGAGATTCAAATTGGCTGGTGTCAGTCCATTGGTGCTTCCTTGTGTTGTTTCCTTACTGACAGCCCTATTGTCACCTTCTTTCACATGCTGACTCTCACATCCGCACTGGCCTCGATGCTCTCGACAGATTTTTGTTTTATCTGTGGAGTACTTATTACCAAATGGCTTAACCAGCAAGACTACGTGTGCTGCTTGCTTTCTTTTACTGGGAGATGAATTTTCTGGAAGGAAATGGTGAGGGTGCAATGCTAGGAATTAGGTTGCTGGTTTGTCTTCTTGAACAAGTGGTGGCTGGCTGATGCACCAAGAAGTGTGATGTGGTTTTTTAAAGAACATAGCTTAAAGCAGTTGTATAAGAAGGAAAGTATATTTACTGCTGCTCCTCTGTTTTACAATTTTGACATTCTCCGTTCTCTAATATGGTTCAATAATACAGAAGTAATTGAGCATTAATATTAAAGCAATTATTTCACCCACATATCTCATCTGATTAGTAGAGAAAACTGAGTAAAGTTTTCCAGTACTATTTTTGATAATTTGACAGTGAGAATCAGCAGGATAGAGTTAAGATACCAGTACAGTGCATTGGAGAGAAAGAAGATGAGCACTTAAAAGAAGCTGGCCATCAGTAGTTTGTTTCTGCCTTTGTATTGCTTCAAAGAATTCATTTTCTATCAGAAATTGGAAACTACTCTGAAAAGCAGCTATGCTTTTTTCTTTTGTTTTCTAGTTTCAGGAGACATAAACTTTTTTCTTTTTGTTTTTTTTTTTTTTTAATTGATATTGATCATGCTTAAATTGTAGATCATCCTGGCCAGAAATATTGGCACTCTGATTGTTACTCACCTAATAGAAAGAACACTGAAATATGTGTAGTGTAGATAAGGCTAGTGAGATTCAAATGGATTATCAAAATGTGAAACATACGGTTGCCTATTTTTTTCGGTCTGATATTTCTCTACAGACGATTAGCTTATGCACTAATTGAATAGAGCTGATTGGCTGCTAGTTTTAAGAGGGTATCATAGTTCAAGCTTGCTTAGCACATTTTAGAAGTGTTTGGAAAGAGGCTTTTTTATGTAATCCCATATTTTACAGGAGACAACTCATTACCAAAATAGGAAAAGGATTGTTATCAAGGTTGATATTATCTCAAGTAGGCAATCAATTGTGGATCACTTCTGTTTTTCTGCACAGGTTGCTTAGAAAATACTATTTAAACACAGGGTTTTTATGTACTTGGACGTCTTATTTTCATTTTAGAGGTGTTTTTTTTTTAATTTCATGAGGAAATATGGGAAACATACTGTAACCTTTTGGCATTCAGATGACACATGGTATAAATATCTGCATTTTGTAGATAAAAATGGAGACCACCTATATGTGTAAGAATTAGTTTAATGGCAGTCATGACAAGTTGTTAATTAAAATAGGATATAAGACTTTTCAATCAAGTTCTTGGCTGGTCAGGCTGTTAAGGGGAAAATAAAAGAAAACATATCACTGAATAAGCTGAGTGGGAAAGGTCTCACAAGGATCATCAAGTCCAGCTCCTGGCCCTGCACAGCACCATCCCCAAGAGTGACACTATGTACTCAAGAGTGTTGTCCAAACACTCCTTGAACTCTTTCAAGCTTGGTGCTGTGACCACTTCCCTGGAGAGACTGTTCCAGTGCTCAACCACCCTCTGGGGTGAAAAAGCCTTTTCTGCTGTCCAACCCAGACCTCTGCTGACATGACTTTGGGCCATTCCCTCTTTTTTATTGAGACTTCACTTCTATTATGCCTACTTTATTCATAAGCTAAGTAAAAATATTTGTGCTACAATAGGTATTAGTAATGGACTGCACCAAGTGGACATCAACTAAAGAAGTAGCCATGCTTGCTTCAGCACTAACTTCTTTTTGAGGAATCTGATAAAGCTCAAAGTAATCAGATTGATGGATTGTCCATAGAAAAACAGGGAAATCCAGGCAAAACTTAATTAATGCAAGATTGGTCTAATTTACTTGCCAGCAAGGATGCTTCTGCCATCTTACATAGTCTTCATACTTTCCCAATTCAATCAACAATTGATTCAGATCCTCTACCGTTCTCCCTAAGGTGTTCACAACATTGTTTCGTTGTAAGCTTGGGTTTTTAGGAGAGTTGCTTCTTTTTCCATGTTGCTATCATTCGGTTAAGCATAAAGTAAAAATTATTATGCAAATAAGGATAAATCCTGAGCTCCGTCATACTGCAGATATGAACAATTTCTGGTTTTTAAACTATGCCTGATTTATAGCAAATATGTTATTCTCATGTTACTCCACATGAAATGGAAAGTAGTTCTATAAAGCTTCCACCTCTAGAATGTATATACAAGGTGTTGGTTTATTCTATAGGGAAGAAGGCTTTTCCATACATTCTGTGAAGGTTTTTCAACTGACTCTGGTCATGCATAATGTCTCTGCCTGGCCTTAGTAAGGGGAAGCTGAAAGCCTTTTTCAGCTGTTTGTTTACTCAACAAAATGGGGCAAAACCTCTTTAAATAGAGTTCAATAACCTTATTTTAACATATACGTCTATCTCCATATGCTAAATGAAATGCAGCTAGGCTGTCAACACTAATTGGCCACAGTTAAAAATGAGTAGCGTGAGCCATGTTAAACAATTTGCAAGCTGATCCCTCACATAATTCTGAGCAGCTGCGTAGAGGGCCTGATTGAGCCTCATCACGAGTCTAACATGTTTCTACATTTAAATTTGAGCTGTTACTCTCCATGAGGGATATTTAAAGGTGTCTGCTCAAGTCCCAGTCTTAAGTCTGAACTGTTTTTTTCATAACTATTTTTTTTGTTTTATCAAGGTCTTCTGATACTTGTATTTCAACATACAAAGAAATATAGATATGCAGTATAGCATAATGTATGTTAAATGCTGTGAGGAATCTTTGCAAACATTTGTATAATGCTAGTCTGCTAGCAATCTTAATTTGTGGTTGAAATTCTGGGATGATAGAAATGCGAGTCCATTCTGGTAGCACAAAGGCGGGGTTATTTCTACATACAGCAGTGAAGGACAGTTCAGTTTGTACCATTGCTTTTTGATCAGCTGATCTTGATCAGCTATCATAAGGTGACTTACTGTTAAATTTAACTTATGCATAATTGCATTTGCTTGCTTCAGAGACATTTTCAAGGGTAAGCATCTCTGCTTTGGTAGTCTTTTTTCTTTGAGGTGCCAGCTTCAGGCACTCTGAATACAGCTACTCTGTGTGATAGTCCTTCAGCTCCAAGTGTTCTAGCTCCTGTGTCAGCACCACTATTTCCCTTCCATGTGCAACTTTAAGAGAGGTTAGGGAAAGCTGCAAAACTAGAGTCCCCTGCTGATGTACAAAACTCTCTGCAGCAATGAGTTGTGAAACAAATAATTACCCGAATGGCTGTGCTGCAGTAACTTTTTCATGTCTACAGCAGTGGCATTAATTTGAAATCTTGAGAGAGCAGTATTGTTACTCTGTATTGTTATAGGGTTTGTATATGAGCTTGCACTTTCTAATTGTCACGGGTCACAGTCAGCTCTGGACAATATTCCCTGTCACTCCTTGTAGTAAGTATGATGATACTGCTTTCTCAGAGATGAACACAGACAGCTGCCTGTCCCAGATATTTCAATGCTCCAACATCAAACTTGCTTTATCCCAGAGGTATTGAGGACTGTATATAGCTATCATACCATGATATAGAGACCATATCAGAACCTGCATGGTATTCAGTCACCTTAATATTGAGCTTGTTGTAGAAACAGACCACTCTTCAGCTGCTGGGCTTATCTTTCACTGTATTATGGCTTGCTTCTTTCCTTTTTCCTTGACTTACTCCATGCCTTATTCTTGCTATTGAGTAGGCTTGCTATGCAGGATGCTTCCACATAGGCAATGCTCATATTTCAGCATTACTTCACTTAAAAGCCACATGCTTGTCTGTACAGAGTCAAGCAGTCCAATTGCCCAGTTCAATAGAAACTGTTTCAAAACTGCTCTGTCTTCACTGTCATCCTTAAATTTCTCATAAAACCAGAAATGGTTTTCTCCAATGCTTATTATTTGAGGTGGTTTTGTTAGCTTGAGCACATTGATAACTATCTCTTGGTTCTTGTAATAATAAAACCAAGCTAATCAGGCTTATTGAAGAGGGAAATTCACTGACAAATAATGCTTCATGAAGCCAGCTGATGTCTGCCAATGCTAAGTTAAAATTAGCAAGGCAGATCCAAGCTGGCTTACCCATCTTAGGGGTGGGTTTGTTCGTAGTATGTGTGACTAAATCTATACTGAACACAGCATATCAGTGTTTTTATAGTAGTGGTTTTGAGCTAGTAAGCCCTACTGTATCCCTGTTGCTCTACTAATCAATAGTTTGAGTTCCTTTGTAGCTGTGATAACTGCAGAAAGCTTGTGCATGCAGGTAAATAAAAACAGTTTTTTGTCTGTCTTTTGTTCTCACCATGATGTTTTCAATTTCACTTAGACTGTGACTTCTGAACAGCTTTATATCCTGCTGAAAAATAAGTAAAGGAGTTCAACCTCTGAAAACGGAATAAACCCTTATTTTTCTGTGAAATATGTATGTAGTGATGAATATTTAGTCTCTCTAAGCAAAAGGTATGGTTTCAGTTCACCTTGGGATGGTGAAACAGCACTGTGCTAAGAGAGAATATTGTTAAAACATGTGTTAATGAGGATTCATTGAGAGAATGCTTTGAAAGTTGAGGAGATGCAAAAAATGGGAGGGTGGTGTATGCATTGTATCAGCAACTCTTTTTATGCTTTTATGTATCATCTTTTTAGGATGATGATTTCTTGGGTTCTTATATCTTCTGGAGTAAAGTCCATATTTATGGCTGTTGTTATTCAACATTTTCTGATCATGCCTGTGCAACAAGAGTGCATTTCTGGTTGCATTTCAGGAGTTTAGCATTTGTCTCTGAACTGAAGCACATTAGCACCTCAAAGGTAGTTTAAATAATCTGTAATTCAGGTTGAAGTGTTTGGAAATTAGTTCAAATCAAGTTTCCTCCCACTCTTGTTTTCTCATTGTAATGGAATAACCAAATAGGTTAAGCCCTAAATGCTTCACAGCAGTTTTCAAGGATAATGTGCTAAGTGTATTTGCAGGTTGGCTACACTATTAACTAATGCCTTTGAGGATGACTTGAAAGAGAATATGTAGATTAGTGTCCTAGTACTTCTTTCATAAAAGCTGAGATTTTCTGTTTGGAAATGCAGGCTACAAAAACCTGGATCATGTCTCATATTTGGAAAAAGTTACCATTTTAAACTCCATCCACCAGTTTTTCCAGATGAAATAGTGAGTATATGTTGAGAACTGTCCCGTTCTCTTTCAAAGATGATTTGGGCAGTCGAGTTGCATTGATGGAGGAAATCTGTCCATACCTATTCAGAGCTGCCTCTCTGCATCAGAAAGAAACTTATTAGCTGGGCCAGAGTGCAAGTGAGTTTTAGCAGTAGGTGACACTTCATCCTAGCTAGGTGCCTAGGAACCCTGTTGCTTACTAGGTTTGTGCCATCAGTATGCTGTCCTCTACAAAATGCTCATGGAGGGAATCACTGCAGTAGATGTGTTTAGCATCCATAGACTCTTTTGTGTTTTTAAGTGAAACTACATGAGAGCAGATACTGTCAAGAGGTCTCTTGATGATATTTTGGTGTTCAAAAAATAGTTGTAAAACGAAGTTTATGTCCAAAAAAGGCTTGCTCTGAGGGACTGATTAGAAGCAGTAAAAGCAGACTAAGTATTTTTGTGCTAAATTAATTTTACTCAAATTTCTGTGTCTTTATATAACCTAAATAATATAAAACCAGGTTAGGAGCTCAGAAATTGTATAATTCCTTAATAGTAACATACTGCTATCATGTTGCCCTCAGCATTTCATTAGCAGCTTCCTACTGATGTTTCCTCTTGGCAGTAAAGTGTCAGAAAAGATCACTCGGAGTCTAGGCTCTGTGCCCTCTTAAATTGCCATGTGTCATTTTTAATAGAATGTTAGGATTTCTAACCTAATATGTCAGTGGTATTTTGTGACTGTATTTAAAAAACTTGTGCAAGTGTTCTTTCATTAGCAAACTAGATTAATTAATTTTTAAAGAAATCTAGGTTGTACATGTCTCTTGCTAAATCTCTAGGAATAAGAAGGAAGTTATGACAACTTCCGGCAAAACTGTTCTTTAGTTAATAGCCAGACTGACAGTTCTTAGAGTCTTGCAAAATTATAAGACAAAGCTGTTCTTTGCTGTGTATCAGCAAAGCATACTTTCTACTTCAAAGAAAGGGTAGCTTTGAGAACAAAAAGTGTGATACTGTCTTGTTTTAAAACAGGTGAGCAGTACAGCTGTAGGCTGTTACAACTTTTTAACCTCTTGCTATAAAGTTTTGCAAGATAAGAGCCGTAGGGACACATGCATGCAGTGAGCTGAAATCCCTGAAATGTCCCCCTGTGTTACACAAGAAGGGAACAGGTATGGATACTTCTAGTCTTTATCAGGCCTTTTTTGTTGGTTGGGAAAATACTACAGTGATGTTAGTCTTTGTTCATCTTGCGCACTTGATAGTTTCTGTGAATTAAAGTATAGCAAAGATGCTTTTTTATAAGAATTTTCTCCTTGTTCCTTTCTCTTCCCTCTAGGAGTTTCTGTACATTAGCATTCTGTTTGTATAGTACCAACAGACTCTCTAGGTATTCCATTCTCTGGATATTTAGATAGTGCTTATTTCTACAAAAAGACTCAAACAGAATTTGAGTGCAACAGACTATCACCTGGGGACTCACTCACTGCCTCATTTCTTTAAGGTGAAAGTTTGCCTAAAGTGAAATCAGGACACTTAGTAATATGTGGCCCTTGAACTTGAGCATGCAGCTTGAATTTCTGTTCTGTTGCAGGTTTGTTTTGTTTTGTTTTTAAAGACTTGCAGGTAGAGGTAAACTTGAAAGATGGCCCAGTGAGACAAATTTTACTCTTCTGGAGAAAATTTGCTGATAGTACCAATAGGCTGCAGTAGTAGTGCATGGTTCAGTTCATCAGATTATGAAATTCTGTATTAGTCACAAAAGAGCGTATGGTAATACTTTAACATAACTTCTCCAGGCCATTGGTCTGTTGCAGTCTCCTGCTACTCAGGTTGTGGTTACACATTTAATAGAGATCCTTCTCCAAAATCTCTTTGCAGCTGCTTTTTTCTGCTGTAATGTATTGTTACTGCTTGTGTGTTAGTGTAGACATGAAATGAAGTGGAACAGGGAAGTGGTGTAGCTGAGCAGTAACCCACCTTGAAAGAGCAGTTGAAGGTCACTAAGCTGCTGCTGTCTCTGAGAAGTAACACAACGAGCAAGGAGATAAATGTACAGCTTTTTCTGACCAGCTTTGGTTTCAGCAGGATGCATTTTAATTTACATGTAGTCATCCAGGACATACAAGTCAATCTCTAAATGAATTATGTGGGAAAGAAATCTCATAAAAGAAAAACCTTTTTTCTAAGGTTTGGTAGTATTCCTTAAACTGTTTAGAGCAATTGTTTCTCAGTCTACCAAAGTAGATATAAGAACACTGCCAGCTATGATATTCTAACCTGAAGTATGCCTTTATCAAAACCAAGAGTAGGACAAAGGTAGTTCTCAGTGTATGGAGATTTAAATAGGGGAAGAGTGCTTCTTCTTTTTAATCATGAACAAGACTAGTCACTTCTGATATTTCTGATTCATCACCTGCTCCAATGAGCCGGTGGTAATTGTGGTAGTGAACAGTAAAATCTGCCTTGGAAGTGTTTGAGACAAAGGAGTATTGGACACTTGCATAAATGCATTGTGTGATTCTAAAAATTGAGTCAAATTTGAAAGGAGAAAAAGTGCTCTAATGCTGAAGAAAAAAAAAAAGCAGATGAGACAGAATGTGAAAAACAAGTTCTTCTGAGGTTACTCAGAAGAAATGGGACTAAGTTACATCACACATTCTCCCTTAAATTTTATGTACTGAGGGACAACTTAACCTAATTCAGACAGCTTGTCCTTCCAGTGACATCTTAGTAATAGGAAATTTTTTAGTTTCAAAGTGACTTAAATTCAGCCCAGATCTCTTAATACAGACTGTGTCTATTGTAGGAAAGTTTAATTGTTCACATGTATTATGCCCTAATATCACCTCTCAAAAGCATGCTGAAATACTTGCTAGCTTTTTTGAAGACATGGGTGGTAATATCTTGCTCCTCAGTTAACTGTACCTAAATATTTGGCTGGTAGGAATAAACTTAAAAAAAGCTTTTCAGTTCATTGAGGAAAAAAGTTAAATGAAAAGTTTTCATATACAGAAGAAAAAATTAAGATCAAAACTAAGTTAAAAATTATTAGACTTTTCCAAATTTGGAAAAAAATTCTGTGGTGTCAAACTAAGTGGATTCTTTTCTGTGCAGTAAAGTCATGGTGCAAGGCTCAGCTGCTTATAGCTATGAGAGTGACCTGAAAAGTCATTTGCTGCTGAGGAGGCAGTGTTCTGTTCCCCATGTCAGCAGAGGATTGCTTCCCTGCAACGAACCCCAGGACAAACCTCTTCCAACTGCTTGCTTTTTTGCCTTACCTAAGGCCAGAACTTTTCATAAATAATGGTCAGTAACAGACTAAAAACACATTCTTTCTGTGAAGAGTAGCTGTAGATCATGCTCTTACTCACTGGCCCTTAACTTACGTTGTTGGAGCCTTTTCTGGAATTTTGGCATGGATATTTTCAGCAGTCTTAATTGAAGAATCATTGCATTTAGCAGCCACAGAGCTCTTATGTATGCTAGGGTGTCACTGTTTTAGAAATGCTGCAACCAAAGGAACAGAGGGCTCCATACTTGCTGCCTCCAGTGGGCTCAGGCTGTCTCCTTTCCATCCCAGCCATAAGCTGATGGGCAGGGACGGTGGAGTTGAAATGCTGTTCTTGTTTTCAAGTGGTTCTCATTGAGTCTGTCCTCCTGGATAGGTGAGTAACTGTATTCTGGCCACACAGGTACTATTAATTTTTTTATCTTAGACTTCACCCTTTAAAAAAATTACAATGAAAATTTACAGGCCTATTGCTATTTAACAATCTTTTGGCAAAGGATTTCTTTTGAAAACAGAATAAAGGAAAGGAAGATTAGAGTTATGGATGGCTTTTTAATCAGAAAAAGCCTTAGCTTCCAGGCTCCAGTGTTGTCCCTGACTCAGAAAGGCTTTGGATAAATGATTGTATTATCTGCCTTGAGACATTTTCTCTTTAGAGTCATTGAATTAAAAAATTGTTAATATTAAAATCAGTAACTTCTAGTCCATGTGAATTTAATTTAAATTTCACTAATTAGTAATTAGGAATGAGCTTTTTCCTCTTTCCAGCACCAGTGAAGTATTACCAATTTAATGAAAGAAAGCAGTTTTCATTATACTAATAATCAGAGAATCATATAATGGTTTGGACTGGAAGGGACTTAGATCATCTTGTTCCAACTTCCCTGCCATGGCCAGGATCACCTTCCACTAGATCAGGTTGTGCTGAGCCCCATCCAGCCTGGCCTTGAACACTTCCAGGGATGTGGCATCCACAGCTTCTCTGAGCTGTTCCAGTGATTCACCATCCTCACAGGGAAGAATTCCTCCTGATATCTAATCTAAATCTGTCCTCTTGCAGCTGTAAGACATTCCCCTTGTTTCAGAATAAAATTTATGTTTTAGAAAGACTTTGGAATCCTTAAGTCAGCACCCTAATTATCAAGGAAGGATTTCACCTTGTGCTTCTTTTAGCAGTTTCATAAATTTGTTCCAGGCATCTTAAGAATGTTTACGAGGTTCCTACTCAAATCTAGACATTGCTCTCCAGGTGGGAAATTCAAAGTTTTAAATGGCATTATTTGAAGAATCTATCCCATTCAATCATAAGCAAGGATACAGGATTGTTATTAGTGCTTTGTAGTAACAATATTGGTATGTAATCTCTAAGTGACACTTTATTTTGTTCTAGTCAAAGTATTAATTGCAGTAATAAAGCCCAAATATAGTGAATTGTGCCCCTGTAGTTGCAGTTACCTTGCCTTTTCATTTGCAGAGGTTAAGTGGTCACATTATCAGAGGCAGTGGGTTTTGGTTTTTTCCTTTCAGATCTGCCTTTTAGGAGGACAGACTAATAATGCCCAAGGCTGCAGTTAAAACTTGTGATGGCATTGTAGCCAGTGCTGTCAGAAGCATTGGAAACTCCAGCTGCATGGCCATTTCATTTCCCATCAGGGTCCCTGTGCAGCCTCCAGGGATTGCGGTGGGGCTCCGTGTAAGTAAATTCCACATGGTGTTATTAAATTGCTGGTTTTCAAGTTTGAGCATAGCAACTATGCTCAGCATTGAGCCAAGGCTTTTTCTTCTCACATAATTGCTTTTCATCCTGAAACTGGAAGGTTATTACCAGGAGTGGCTAATATTTCTATGTGCAGTTTGATAACAATAGGTGAAAATAATTCCAGACCACAAGTGCCAGGAAGCACAAGTTACAGGTTTGGTTTTGCTCTCATTCTAAAGGCCTGACTGAATATGACTGAAAATTCTGTTTACTGCCTAAACTAAAAAAAGCTACCCATGGTTAGTGCCCCTTCATAGAGGAAAAAGGCAATCACCTCCCACTCAAAATATACCATAAAGTATTTAGAAAAGCAAAATGTATTTTAAATTATACTTTTTGACCATGAAATCTCTTATTCTGGAACTCCAGCTGCTGAGGAACAAAGCAGTAATGTCTTTAATTAATACTTTTCTATTACAAAAAGACAGTAAAATGTTGTAGTATTTCTTTAATTGCAAATGAAGAAGCTACTGGTAAATATCATTGGGAGTGTCTTTTTGTTGGAAGGTAGCTACAAAAATGATTATGAATATAAATACAGTTAAGTGATAAAAATTACGAAGAAAAATACATTCCCTTATTTTGAAACTATTTGGATATTCTGAAAGCTTGTCAGAAAACCATTTTACACCATTAAAACCAGATTCTTTGTTGAATTTATTCACAGTAAATAACTGCTGATCTGTGATCATTAATACAGATTCACTTCAGGTATTTTTTCTTGTTCTAGGAAAGCTTAGTTCTGTTTTGGAATTTCAATTGAATTCTGTCTTTAAGTACTACTATTTCCTTTACACTTTGGTTTTGCTTTTTTGCTGTTTGACTTCACTAGAAATTAATATTTTATAGATATATTGTTGAACTCAGCTGTTTTTATTGAGGGTACAATGGGACGCATACAGGTAAAAACTAGATTAATGCCGTGTTCAGTAGATGATAGCATTCAAATAGGCAGCTATCACAGAAACTTTACTCTGACCTATAAAGTTGCATAATTAGCACCTGGTCTTGCTTAAGTTTGACATATGGGTAACATCTGTATTATACTGTTTAGCACAGAACCCAGTGGGATTTGAAATTAAGAGACTGCCTGTGAAAGTTAAGTGAACCAGCACTTCACTTTCTTCCTCCTGCTCGTGCAGGGGCTCTGGCAGTCCTGTCGTGGCCTTTCGCCTTTCCTTGCTATATTGCGCTGCTTTTGTGTCGAGCAGTTAAACTTTCCAAGTCAATTGCACAAGTATCAGTTCTTCCGTCCCTCTCTTGATAAAGCTTTCCTTGCTTTACCAGATGCCTAGTGTACACTTTGAGGAGCTTGAGGAAAGAGAGGGCAAGCATTTGTGCTTGTACCACAGTAATGATTTGTCAAGTGATTGTGTGCGCTGTCTAGAGTGCACTGTTGGGTGACCTCTTGCAAGCTGGGTTATGGGAATATAACTGCACCTGCTTTAGAGTTATCACTGCTGTATTCATGCCTGCAAATTACTTTATAGTGTGGAGTTAACAAACTTCTACAGTATTATTTACATTTATTTTGCTGCAGACTGAGCAGTTCTGTTTTCACACCTGTGCACTGGACAGTTTGCAAGTTCAGTGCGCAGCTCCAGAAAGATGGAGCCACCACTCTCTCTAGTTTGATTTACAATCTAATACCGCCATTCACTGTTAACTTCATGTGCTCAGAAGTGCTGCTTAGTTCGTATTTTTCAATGTCCCTTTTCCTACCTCTGTCTTCTCATTTTGCTGCTCTTTTAAAGTTTCTAAAGTAGTCAGCTAGTTTCTGTACTAAAAAGCAGTAGTTTGGCACAAAGCAGAAGGGAATGTTGGAAGGGGAGACAGGGGTAAAGATTATAGGATCATTTTAAAATTATTTTTTGACTTTATATACCACGGGGAGAATATAAGGTACATATTGAAGCCTTTTGACACATTCAAATGGCAGACTATATTATTTTTTGCCAGTTCTTCCTAAAATAAAATACATTCAACACAATCTCAAATAATTGCTCAGGGCACACAGTTTTTTTTGCTGAAATGGAGTTGGGTTTTAGCTATACTTACTGTCAATACTAATTGCTTGCATTGCTTACAATGAACAGACGTTTTTGTGGCAGTAGAAATAGACCTAAAAAACGCCTTGTAAATACTTGGTAGGTTTTTTTTTTCTATTTCTCCCTTAACGTACACAATCAGTTGGAGCAAAAATTACTTCCAAAAAATGTATCACGATAGTTCTCTGTCATATCCATAAAGCTGTATCAAAACATTGCCTATAACTTAAGGAAAAATTGAAGTTGCTCATAGTAGTTTATTTTTTGGTGTTTTTCTTGGAGTCTTAATTCATTTTGAATGTGTAAACTCAACTTCTGGAGTAAAAACACTTTCAGCAGATCGGGCTAGTTAGTACTAGGGAAGACTTTGACTTCCCTTTCAGCAAAGCTTCATTTGCTTTTCAGCTCTTAATTGGAGAATGAGACTGAAAATCTCATTGCCCTTTGGTCTTTATACTTCGCATGAGTGTATGCCCTGCTCCTCCTAAATGAGAAATAAAATAGCTTTGTCACATGAGGACTTTACTGGCTTTTATAATTGAGTGTTTAAGAGTTGCCAGGCTTTTGATTCTCTTGCTGAATCAACCTCATCATTTTCAAGGGATGAATCATTTTTCTTTTTCAATGTTAATCATTGTTGCTGGGTTATAAAAGTCTATTTCAAAGATAACTGCTATGAGTACTAAAGTAGTAAGCATCCCTTCACTGGATCTTACCAGTAGGATTTGGAATTAGCATGCATTTGCTTCTGAAGTGTTATGTTCCATTTATATTAATCATATAAAATCCAATCACATAAGCTGAAGCTATAGTTGGTTCTTTGTACATCTGTATCTGTCATGTTCTGAATCAGATTAAAAGTTTCCGCTCTTGTTTGAACTCTCTTATTTATTCAAAATTTAGGTATGTATGTGTGTGTATATATATGTTCAGGTATAGATAGATAGTTGGTGTTTAGATACTCATGAAGTTTTTTGCCTATTAACTTCCTCAAATGTCATGGGCTGAAATCTCACTGCCTCAATGAAAATATTGTTTGTTTTCCATTTCTTTTGAGAATTGTAGAAGATGATGATGTAACACTTACATTTTTCAGTGCATTTGCTGAAAATAATAAGCCAATAATTAAGCAGGAGTTCATGTTTTGGGTGCTTTCTAGTTAGAGATTTTTAGGGACTATCCCACATCATGTTCATATGCAATAATTTTTTTAATTTGATGTATTTCTGTGATTTATATGTGCATTTGATATGGCCTTTCAGAGAAATGGCATATATTTGTTACAACTAATTCTAGTAATTCTAATATTAAATGGCGTTTCAGACTTCAAACAAATAATGTTATCGTTGTACAGGATAAAAGAAAAACAGACATGGCAATAACTAGACTGCTAGTCTATCAAAACTGTTAACACAAAGTATATTTTAAAATACTATCAAACTTCACTTTGAGGGAGGCATCTGTAATACTGAATGTCTATCAGCCTAACTTTATCCTTTGAACCTTAACATATTTTGTAGTGAGAACATAGTTTTAAACATAAGACTTTCTGGAAAAGTATTGCTTTTGGAACGAAGTACTGTAATTTTAAATGTTAAAGACTTGAAGGAAAGGAGTGTTAGAGCTGTGGCTCTGTGCTGTCAATTACTGGCCATATCAGCTACCTGGAGTGTATTCTACCAAATCTATAAAGGCAGGGTCTTCCTGCCATCCCATCCCAAACTGTAACACTTAAAACACTTGAGACTTTCACTGTGTTCTGTAGTTCTGTACATACAGAAAAATCCCCATCCTGTGTACTTCACGTTCTTCTCCTTGGTTCACCGTTGGCTTATCTCTAGCAGTGCTTTCAGTATCCCTGACCCTTAATTGCATTCCGTGATTCTTATTTGCCATGCATACAACTTCTGCTCACAGGAAAAACGTTTTTGGACTAATATTATTGGATTTGACCTAGCAATTCCTACAGTTTATACCTGAAACTGCTGTCTAGATTTTAGACGTGTTGAATTGGTTTACAGTTGCTTTTAATGAGCTAAACAAAGAAATTAAATGTCCATTTATGAATGACCAAAAATAAATAACTTTCTTACAACTTTCCTTTAGCTTTTGGGATTATTTGTGTAAAAGCAACAAATAAACAGCGTGAAAACTTTCAGTCCATTTACATATGCAGATATTTTTCGTGATAAAGCAGATGTGGATTAGTGAGAACAAAGAGTAGTAAAGCATATTTTAATTTATGTTGAGATAAGCTGCTTCTAGGAAAAATTCTTAAAAATCAGTAGAGAAACGCTCACACATGGCTTATTTCCATGTCTTCTGCCAGTCACAAAAATTGAGAGACTGGGGGAATCTTCACCTATATTTTCTTTGTTTTCATCTCTTTCTGAAGGTTGAATGCTAACTCAAAGAGATTATAATCTTTTGAAGCTCATTAGGGTGGCTCATGAGTATGATTTGTTTTTAGTGATGGTTTAAACAGATCCAGACTTTTCACAGCAAATTCATAGGTTTATAGAGGATTATCAAATCCTGTGGTAACTTTTCAAAAGTAAAAGACAAATGATTATTTTACGAAATATGTAAGTCTTTTGATAGATTTGTCCTTATTAATTAGCACAATTGGGCAGTCGGGTTAAAATGGGGTTTGTAAGTTCTGTTTCATTCATACTGCATTATTTAGAAATTGACTTCTTTACTGTTATATATGTATCAAGGAATACCTGTAAATGTAAGAATTCTTACTAGAGATTTTAATATGCCTTGCCCTAGTGATTCTATATGTTATAATAATATAAAATGAATCTAGTAGAAAGTATGCATCAGTATGTTACAATAGTATAAATCATCTATCCCTTTAATTTCAGAAGACAACACTCTTTTTATAATAGTTTCTTGTGTGACTATCATGTATGTGAGTATATGTATATCTACCTTAAGCTAAACATAGAATAAATATACTTTATAATATACTTTATTGGAATAAAATGTTGCTAGAGTTGTTACAGAAGCTGTGTTGAAGACATTGAGGTTTAATTTAAATTTTGATAGAGAAGGCCAAGGAAACTTGAAGCATATTCTTAATGATGATTTAAGAGTGATCCAATGATTATGAAAGATCAATACAGAGTAGTCTGCTGGAAGATAAACTGACTCCTCCACTCTTTGGCAGGTGGACGACATCTTAGGAGAAGGCAGTGATGAAAGTGATACTGAAAAAAAAAAGCCAGAAGAGGAAGGTGAAAAACCTCAGACTAGTGCAACAGAGACTCTAGGGAGGAAGGCAGATCAGAGACCTGGATCATCATCATCATCATCAAGTGAAAGAAGTTTAACAGGCAGTGTGCCCAGGTATGAATTTTTCAAATGTAAGAAGTGTTCATGATGTTTCATTGTGTTTGTGCAACCCAGTGTGCTTTCTTAAAAACTGGTATCTGCCATCTGATGTGAAACTATATGTAGGTAACTTTTTCTTGTAGGTCTCTGAAGTTGTCATGCTTATCTCTGCAGTGTTTTGGGATTTATTTAAGGAAGTGGTCTTAGTAAATGTCTTTTTGGGAACTGGGGTATCACGTGTTCAGAAAGAACTGAAGGCAACTGAACTGCACTTCTTTTAAATTTGTCTCAATTCTGTGTCAGATATAGACCGATGTCCTCTGCAGTGTTACTTTAAGTAAAATAAACCATGGTTTGTAAAGCTATGTTTTTTTTGTCCTGAATTTTTGAGATAGTTTATTAAGTTCTAGTATACTAACAACTTGGTAGATAGTCATTATGCAACAGTCATGCTGAGACACTAAAATCATTTTTGAAGAAGAGACCAGCAAGTTTAAATTTCTAAGTAGAAAAGCATCCTAACAACCTCATTGTTATGAATGACCAACATAAAACTATTGTGCTTATGTTAAATAGGTTAATGAATGGTTCTCAATTTGCAGCCTGTTAACACTTTTTAAGCTTAACAATTTAGAGCAAGCAATATAAGATTTTAATTTGGAATTGTAGGGGTCATCATCTTGTACTGTAGGGTGCTGAAAGTGAAAACCTGACTCCGATGACTCAGATGTGTGTTGTAGTTTCTTGCTGGTCTCTAACCAAACTCAATTCCCAACCAGAAGACTTTAAACTCTAACACTTTTTCCTTAATGAGGATAATATAAGTAGTAGGTCTTAAGCAACTGATTTACATTATTTTAATTTTTTGAGCTTTGTTCTAGCACACAAAGAAGGTATGAGAGAAACTGCAAAAACTGCCACAGAATGTGATATATAAATGTTTATGGAGAGATTTTGATTGGGATAGTAATGTTGCTGTGTGTTGGCTTTATTGTAGAAAGAGCTACAGGAGAAACTTGTGTGGTCTTTTAGTTTATCATGGGTATTTCTAATCATTGAACTTCTTCAGAAAAAAGTCTGCAAGTTACGAGAATTTGATCTGTCTCAAATGGATAGAGGAAAAATTTTCTCCAAAATGAAGTTTGAAAGAGGAAAGACAAGCAAATGATGAATGTTTTAGAACACAGTTGGAAGCAGCAAGGCATGTCACTGTTCAGTCATCCTAATACTGTGATGTTTATTGTGTGGAAGACATATCAGTTTTTGGAAACCAAAAGGAAGAAAGAGTCACATTAAGGAATATTGCTAAGTAACTATTCCCCAAGTATGGTGTAAAAAGTTAAAGTGCATTTGTAATTAAGTTTTATTCTGTATACAGAAAGGTTTTTAAGTAAGCTTGGCAATACTTCTTCACTCAGAAACTATATAGACATAGTGGTGTTCTTGCTGGGATAAAGTCTTTGAGCAGCTTCTTAAGTAACTTTTCTATTCTCTCCGCCTCTTAACAGTTTTCTTGTCAGTTTGCTAAATTGTATTCAGTATTGAGCTTGATAGGCATGCTGGAAAACATACTCACAAAGTGCTGGTTCAGATGCTGACCCAGTGTCTACTAGGCAGGAAATTCTGCTTGATAAGAAAGGAACCCGTCATCCCAATTACATTTTAAGTTTGAAGTTTTAGATTGATGTTTTCATGTTCAGTAAGTATTTTATGTGCTTAAAAGGTACTGTATAAGAGGGGAAACACAAGAACAGTCTTTGCAAAACAGAAGATGAACAAGAAACAGTCCACATATGATCCAGTACTCCTATGATCTGGCTCAGCTCATTCCTCTTACAGATGAGGCCTACAGAGACTGTTGGTTTCTGCTGCTCCTCTACACTTTTCCAGTAGTTACTGACACTGGAGCCATAGCGCTTACATTTAATGTTAGTCTTCAGTCTTGAAACTTAGAGAATACCATGATCATTTCTCTGATTGGTGCCACTTCTGAAATTCTCAAGCATGGAGGAGAAAAATAATCTTTGAGAAAAATTATAGCTCCTACTGAAGGGGAAATGCAGCCTTTCTCCTAGATCCATTCTTAATTCATAATCAAGGAAAATTGAGCTCAGAGCCTCAGAAATCCTGCAACTATCTTTTCTGTGCCCATTTACTAGACTTTTAAAAGGAACAGTGATATTTTGATTCCAGAGTGTTTTCTTTCAAATATAATAGTACTTCCTTACAACAGCCACTCTTCTAGAAGACAGAAGTTATAGTTTTTCCTTTCTTTCTTTCTGGCAGAAAAGTGTGCTGCAAACTCCAGTGTGAAATTTTGTTAGTGACATCTTTTGTCCCAGTTGAACGAGTATATTCTTTGTCATTGTAACTTTATTCCAGTTCCCAGTCTTGAGACACTCTACTTTGGGAATCTCTGGACCTAAGTTTTTTTACAGCTCAGTGCTTCCCAAGCTGTCAGACTCAGATTTGTTATAGTCTGGGATATTTTTCATAAACAATTTCAGTGACAAACCATTCAAAACATCTTAAGGAACTATCTGGTATGTGGTCAAAGTCTTCTTGAAAGCACCCTTAATAGCCAGCAGCACATCTCAATATGGCTGACAGAGTAATTGTAGAAATTCAACCATTTTGCCAAAGAATGATGACTTACCCAGGCAGTTAATTGCATTGTTTCACTAGTAAAGTTGTAATGTTATTACTCTGAACACTTCTAAAATTCCTTTCTAGATTATGTGACTGTACTGTTGATTTGATTTTTACAGTATAGAAAAGCTGTAAGGTCTGAATTTAGAAATATTGGTGATTTGAAGTCATCATTTCCTGCCTCCTGGATCATTTGTTACATTAGCATAGCTCACTTAATCATCAAGCAATCTGTCTGTTAAAGAGCTTCTGTGTAAGGTCACCCTAGAAAAAATACATGTTGTGAAGTTAATTTTAAGAACTAAATCTTTCATTATCTCCTTTCCCTTAGAATAGATTTTATTTAAGGGGACACTTAGTGATGTCTAACTGCAAAAGGAAAGGGGATCAAAATTTCTGTATGTGGTCAGTGCTTGGATGTTCAAGAAAACATTTAACCTTAAGTCTGGAGTAAGTAAATCCTAAAGTAAACAATTGCTTGCATTTGCAGGTAATTGGAAAGTGTTGTTTGTCTGAAGAAAATTCAAATTCATTTTACTCCTATTGGTAGAGCTTCTCCCACATAACTGTTTCAAACTTGTAATCTGAATTCTGTGGTGTGTCATTATTCTAAACTACTTACATTTCTGGAGCCATTAGTGTTTTCCATGCATAATAGTGAGGTCCTTTTGAAAATCTCTTGTTCAGACTCCCTCAGTAAGATCCAGAGTTCATTACTGAACTAGAATTGCCCAGAACTAGAGGATCAGTTCATTTCTAAAACTGCACTGTGGTTTTGGCTGTGGGCCTGCACGGACTGTGTCCGTGGCCATGGGATTGCAGAGGAACATGTCTCATTTTAAAGACTGTTCCCTCAAAGCTTATTCCATCTATCTTTGTGTTGCAGAGGCAGTACTTCAGTTTAGTGTTGGTGAATGAGGTTGAATCTTACAGCTTGTTCAGGGGGGATTAAGATCTCTGCATAGAATTAAGATAGCTGGAAAACTACAGAAAGCAAATATGGCCCATTTATTGATTTTGGCAATGAGATAATGAATCCCAAATCAATCTACGTATGTTAGATAGGAGCAGCAGCTCATTGTTGTTCCTTGATGTAATTTGGTAAATAAATGCAGTTTTCCTACTTGAGTGTATTCAATGCATTTTAATGAGCATCTCACTCTATTTGAGAGAGATCCAATATGTCTCCTTAACAAAGCAGGAAACCCACTCGCTCTTGAAAGAGAATGTACAATCATTGAGTAGGGAAAAAAAAAAACCAGCCCTAAACTCTGCAAAATTAGAGATCCTTGGCAGGCAACCACCTCCTCTCCCAGTTATGGGAAAGACTGATTTGCTTTGAGAATTTGCAGTGATAGGTGGCATTTGTCAGTTGGAAGGTGCTTCCCTGAAAATGCTTCTCTTAAGGTGAAGCAAGTTAAGAAAGTTCAACATAGATGATATGATGGCTCCAATTTTATAGATTATTACACTTACAAAGTTTCAAATTTTGTTTGAGTCTGTTTCACAGAAAACAGCCAGAATTTGTCTCCCATGATTAATTTCCGGTAAGTTGAGCATTCTAAGTTATACATTTGGGAGAAGAAAGCATCCTTCAGGTAATAAGACAATGTGATGAATATTTCTATACATAACCAAATTCTGGCTGATTTTTGCAAGGTTGTTACAAGTACTTTTTTCTTGGGTTTAAAACTTAACTTATATGAGTAATACAGCACCTGGATTGGCCAGCGTGTTCCAAGTCTGTACAGTACTCTTGTGATTAAGTGGCTATTCAGAGGGATGTTTTGAGGTGTTAGGAGCTGAAACTTTCACCAACTTCTTTTTTCCCAAAACTACTGGTTGCATTCAACCTCCAAAGTATAAATTTTTCTTGATCCCTTTTGGTACATTTTTTTCCTTGGCATAACAGTTATTCTCATAGTTACTGCAAACTGAGAGTGTGTTTAAATGACCGAATTCCCTTATTTTTCTAACAGTTTGGAAGTAAACAGAGTCTTTTATGTAGTCCACATAAGCAATTAAAAATTACTGCAGTATCAGTAAGGTTTTGTTTTTTTTCCCAGAAGCAATGGTGAAACACTCCAGACTGAAATCCAGGATCAGCTTCTAAAGAGAAGTGCTTCTGTTGGCAGCACATCTTGCTGTTTTCACATTAGCCAGCTGTTCTACAAAATTTTAATGTCATTCCTGTTTGGAAGCGATTTTAATGAAGACTCTAAAATGGAAGAGCATTCTGGGCATGCAAAGCATAATTTGCTTCTGTACTTATATATTAAAAACAAGTTTTTGTATAGAAATGTTTTTATTTGAAAGATCTTTTGTTACCCAAAATTTCCACATGAGAAAATCAATACTTAGGTAATAACAGCTTTTTGAAGCTTTTTTAATTAACTTTTTTTTTTTCCTCCGAAGGTAGGGTGTTTTTTTCCAAGTATGTGTAGTCCCAAGTAGTCTACCCTCAGCTACATTGAACAACTTACTTTCAGTTTGCCAGATAGAAAATTGTACGTCCAGGTTCTAGAGGATTGAATAAATGGAAACAAGTGCTGAATGTCATTTGATAGTTTCTGTATCAAGGCTGTGCCTTTTTCAGGCCCTCTTGAAAATTGTCCAAATGTCCTGAAAAGCAGGAGTCCTTCAGCTGTAATCTTTATCTGATAGGGTTAAGATCTGATTAGTGGCCACCTCCAAAGCTTCATTAGGGTTGCTTTAGGCAACTGAGGTGCTTCCCATCCCCTTTTAACCGCATTCTTTGGGTTATTAAGACATTGTTTTTTTGACAGTTGGTACTTGTGTTTTCTATGTTCTGTTTAGGTTGATTGACAGCTTTTTTTTTTTTTTTGTCTTGGTCTCACATATTTGTGGTAAAATTGACCTTTCCTAATTTTTATTTCTGAACCAGTCATTCTATCCCCTCTTCTCCTCAGAGAAAAAGTAGTTTGGAAATAAGCGTTTTGCTGACTTGAACTTTTAAATCCCACCCTTTGGTTCTTATCTTTGTTACAAAGCACAAAAGATGGTTTTAAGAGCAAGCTGTGCCAAGGATGTTTGTGCTTGAAAAGTATAGTTACAGACGATGCTTTGTTTCATTTGAGTAGCTTTTCTTAATGAAAAGTAGATTTGATTGAAGTGAAATAGTGTCAAAGTTCATAAGTAATTCCTTCCCTATAGTAATCTTTTTCATAAACCTTCAGTAAATACTGGTGAGTTATTCTGAGTGTGTCTTTACTCATTGATCTGTGGAGCTTTAGCTGAAACCTGACAATTAAGGGATTTTTAAATCAGAAAAGTTCGACTGTATTAGAACATAATTGCAGATATCTAGAGAAGTCACTGACAAACTCAATATCATATTGGATAATCTTATAATTACCATTGGAAAATTTTAAAAATGCAGTAGGAGGAATTGGGAACTGGAAATTTTACTATTCAAACTGCGTGCCAACATGTTTTTGTTTATCATCCCAGTTATTATCTTTAGATCCCTTTTTTTTTTTTAAAGATGCAAGTCATATCACTTGGCTGTAAACACACTTCTAAAAATCATCATTCTTATACTATGGCCTCACAAATATATATAATGAGTAGTGCTTCATATGCAAGTGAAGTAACATAGATTGCTAGGACAGTCTTTCTTTAGAAGGAGTATTTGAAGGCTTTTACAATAGAGAACACAAGCATTCAGATGGCTGTGATAGTGAAAGAGTGCCACTAGAAGACAGATTTTTCTTTTCACTAATGAGGTTAAGCATCATTGGGTTTTCTTATAAAATGCTGAGTTACTCTGTAATTAATTTAAAACTATTACAGAATATAGTTTTTAAGCTCTCTGATAAGAGAAACTGCTTGGTGGTTTGTTTTTTTTTTCCTTCTTGTTAGAGCAGGATGAGGGATCCAGTATGACTTCTGCCCTGACGAAGCTGTCAGCTGCAGGCAGTGCTTGTCTGTGTGTTTTCTCAGACCGAAGGGCAGGGCAAAGAGTCAGGTTTTTTCCACCGTGTGAAATAATTTTTAAAGACTAAAACTACTTTTTATGTCTGCAGCAACCAAAAGAACTGTGAGGCCTGTTTGTTAATTGTGGCTCAAAAACTAAGTTTACTATGCTGGCCACTTGCTGGTCTTTAGTGTCTCCTCATATAAGAAGTTAACAGGCATCTTATATTCAAGAGCAGAATTGTTGTGGGCACCTCACTTTGTCAAGTGAGGGGAAAGGAGCGCGTCCTGTGGAGAGGGAATGCAGAATTCTTTCTTTTTCAGCTTAATATGACAGTGTTTATCCATTAGGGAGATACCTACCTTCTAAAACAGCTATGAAAAAGTTTATCTGCATCTTAACATTTGCTCTCCAGTGAGGTTTGCCAGGCTCACTGAACAGGGTTAAGAGTGTGAAGGTTCCCTAACTCCTTAGGTGCCTTCCAGCTGGTCAGACAGTATTCAGCCTTCAGCTATTTATAGAGTATTGTTCACTTCTGTTTAAAGTCTGCTTTTGTTCTGGAGGTTTTTTCCTTCTGGGAGCAGAAAGGAGTACAAGGAACACACAGATTTGGTCAAAGTCACAAGGGTTTCTCTCTTTAGGTCTATATTTCAGGTCATTTGAGGTTTTAAATACGTTCCATTCTGTTTCAAAGCTACTGCACTGATTGTCTTAACATTTCAAGGAATCTTTTTGAACTCAAGATTGAATCATCTGACTCTTTAATACACAATATTTGAAATAATGGCATTTGCAAAATGGCAGTAATATTCTACTCATATACTGTGTCTGAACTGGATAATGTCTTTGTGAGATGCATTGCAGGAGTTTGCTAAGATGCATGTTGTTGGATGCTTCTTAAATAGCTTTTCACAAAGGAGTCACAATTCCATTGCCATGAAAGGATTATACCAAATTTGCTCTCCTTCTAGGAAGTCTTTACTAATGGAAAGGTCGCTGTAGGTTTTTCTATGCCAAAAATGTGATTTTCTAGTTTTTTTCTCAATATTAAATTTAGTTAAATCCTCATTCTGCTATAATGAATGCCCTGTAAAATTAGGGCATGTGTTTTTTCCTCCTTCTCCAAAGCTATGAGGGGTATCTATGGCATGTTAAGCCTAGAAGACAAACTTTAAATCATATGGGAATAATTGGGTTGAAAACTGCATGTGTGAGAGTTATTTCATGGTTTTGTGGCATTGGTGTCAGGAAAAGGTGAAGATGTAGAGGGGTGTTCTACACCCTTGTAAATGCACCGTAGGGTAGAAAGATGCTGGAAGTTACTGGCAGGTAGGTGTGCTCTAAGGAAAATAAATGAGTGGTGCTATTTTCAATACACTGTTTGATAGTAGAGAGGACAAAAATGTCTGACACGCTTAACTAAATTGATAGTTTAGGGGAATATTACACTTTTAAAACAAAGAAAAAAATTAATTTCTACAAATAAAAGGGTATCTGGGGGATCTGTCGCAAGAGGAAACGCTGTTAGAAATGGAGGTTGGCACTACTTTTTCGAAAAATTGAGTGGAATTCTCAAACACAAGTAAAAAAACCCTCAGAGTTGGTGAAAAATATTTTTCTTCTTTATTTGATATTCTGTGCTATCTGATAGAGTGGACTGTTCCAATGGGGGGTTTTTGAGATAAAATCTATATAAATTTGTTGGGTTTTTGATGAGAAATTATCTTTCTGTTTATATCTTAAACTTCCACATCTGGTCTGTGTGTCCTTTACTTTTAGATTTTATGTTTAGTTTTCTTCTGTTGCTGTGGAAGAGGAGGAGCTTTTTATTCTAGTCTTCATTTAAATGAATTAAGCTTTATTATAATCTCATATAGAAAAATTCATGTGGACAAGTCTAAAAGCTTATTAATCATCAAGTATAGTTAGAGAACTGCTCTAGTTGTTCAGGAAACAATTAGCAAAAGCATGAAATAAAAGGATATATTATTTATTTCAGATTTCCTCAGAGGTTAATCAGAGAGGAAACTATAGGATATTTAGTTTGAAAGCAGTTGTGAGAAGTGGAGTTCTGTGTACAAAGTAAGTAGTATTCAGCCAAGAAGCAAATGGTAGGTAGCAGTGAGGGTGCCTTTGGTACTTGGAGGTTGTAGTACCTCCTGCAGTGTTTTAGCCCAGGCGAGGAGTGTGCCTTTGAAGCAATGCTTTGGTGTGGCTCCCAAAGGGATCTCGGGGTTCAACATTTCCTTTAGGTCAGTGTAATCTGGGGTTTCATTCCAAGAGCTTGCTGTGAGCCAGCCACTAAGGCACCTTCAATCCAGAGAATCAGCTGAGAGGTTGTCCAGAGTAAAACCCTAGTTTTACCTTAATCAGCTGTAAGGCCCACATGCGTGAATGCCAAATGTATTGTCTCAGTGCGTACAGTGTCAATAGGATGAAAGTTAAAAACTCACTGGAATAACTCTGTTTAAACTTTTATACGCTTACAGAGTTGGATTTGGTTTTTTATCTCTTTTGATATTCATATATCTAGACAGTGAACCCAATTTTGCAGTTATTTCTTGATCATTTAAATGTTGGGACATTGCAATATGCTCTTTTAAAATTTCAAGTGGTTAAATTACTTAAATTATAAGCATGACACTGATAAATGGTAAAAACAGCTGTATAAGCAAATGAATGCATGGCTCAGTTTCTTTATGAAAGCACTTAAGTAGATGAGTCATTCATATCTTAAAGCTTGTTAATGATTTTAATGGCCTGAAGTTTCAAACTGTTACTGAAAATATACCTACTTCAGCTTCAGTTAAGTTGCAGACTAAATTACAGCTGTGTTTCCAGCTGGTGATTAGTCTTGTTGGTAAACAGAGTGCATCCAGTTGTCAAGAAGACTAAGAAAAATACTTGAGAAAAAGAATCTGAATATTCAGTATGTAAGGGAAAGTTTGCCTCCTGTTTTTTTCAGAGAAGTCTTCTCTGCAATTTTTCAGTTAGCTTTATTCCTATAATGTTGTCTGTAACACTCTACTGTCATCCAGTTACACTGAAAAATTATAATTTATATTGGAAAGTCTTTTCTGGGCTACGTATATAAATTGCATTTGCAGCCTGCGAGACTTGGAAGTGACAAGTCCTTTCTTCTGCTGAGGAAGATTTACCTATGAAAGCAAGCAGTTCAACAGCTTAATTTTCTGTAATGTTTACAAACATTTTCTTACACACTTGGAGAAGAGCCTCATAGGCACTTGGTACCATCTTCAGCTTTAGATACATGAGCTGCTGCTGCATTGAGAAAATCAGAAAATTGTATGTGTTTCATGTATTCACTCTGTTCTTAGTAGAGTCTTAGTCATGAATTACCATAATCTCAGTGTTTTCAATAGTCATGTGGTGTGTTCTTGCTTGAAATTGTGTTTTATCCACATACAGAAAGCTAGGCACAAAACCAGATACATTCAGATGAACCGAGAGAAGTTGTAGAAAGCAAGCGTCTGGGATTCTGTAGAGTTTTTTTCCAGAAACCTTGAGTAGCCCCTGAGAAGTTACTCCTTTTGCAGAATTTTGCAAGGAACCCTCTTCCCAAATTCATAATGAGACAGATGACACTCTGGAAACTCTTCCAGCCACAGGAATCTGTTCCTATTTTCTGTTTTTTCCACTGTTCTCTGGTATCATGAGTTGTCCAGGGAGAAGGAATTCAAATTTTCAGCAGATTTGTAGAGATAGATCAACTAATATCTTGTCTTTATAATGTATAGCCTGGGTTTGTTCAGCTGTGGCCCTTTTTTCCCTGAGAGCTAGTGTATCAGTATGTAAAGCACCTGGGAAGCAACGGATTGGGTTTGAGGCAGTGGAGAACAATAGGAAAGTAGATCTCATTATAGCAAGTCTGCCCATCTCTGTGTTATAGTGCTGTGATGGTGGAGGCAGGACCAGCGTGCTGCTGGGTTTTTTTCTAAAAGTTTTGGAATATATTTGGGTGAAAGATGGGGAGAACAGGCAAGAGTAATGGAGTGCCAGATGTGTCTCCTCTAGTTCTTTTGGCCCTCAGATGGATGCCCAGGTGTTCAGTGCTGGAAGCAGCTGCCATAAGAGAGAAGATTAATAATTTCATGTTGCTGCAAGCCTAATCTAGCATTTGTTCTACATCAGATTCTTCATGTGATTGCAGAGTTTCTGGTGTTTGATGACTTCTCTGGTGTTGGAGAAGCATATGCTACTTGTGTAAGACAGGAGTTCTCAAAAGAGCTAGAGAGGCAGGGCAATAGTGCTGCAGGATTTAGTATCTCCAAGGATGAAGCCTCAACAATCTCTCTGGATAAGCTGTGCCAGTGCTTAATCACCATCACAGTGAGAACGTATTTCCTGATGTTTAGTGGGAACTTACATATTTCAGTTTGTGCCTGTTGCCTCTTGTCCTGTCACTGGACACCCCTGAGAAGAACCTGGCTCCATTTTCTTTACATAATCCATTCAGGATTTTGTACATGTTCATTAGGTCCACACTCCACTCCTATATCAAGAGTCTCTGAGGATCATAAGACACATTACCAAAGGCCTTAGTGAAGTACCCTCTGCTTTTCCCTCATTTACCAAGCCAGTCATTTCATTATAGAAGTGTATCAGGTTGGTCAGTCAGTTTTCCCTTGATAAACCTATGTTCAGCACTACTGATCACTTTTGTCCCTCATGTGGCTAGAAATGGTTTCTTGGATCACTTGCTCTTTCACCTTCCCAGGGACTAAGGTGAGCCTGACCTTCCCTCAGTCCAGCCCCTGTTCAAGGTAGGAGTGATATTTGCATTCCTCCAGTCATCAGGCACATTTCTCGACCACCTCTCTCTTAAAGACTGAGACTGGCCTCACAATGACATCACCCACCTCCCTTGGCACTCGTGGGTGCATCCCATCAGGGACCATGGAGTCAGGTATGACCCATTTGCTTAAGAGTCCTTCCCTGTGCTGTTCCTCTTCCACCAAGGGTACCTCTTCCTTGCTGGAGTCTTTCACCATCTTCTCTGGCCCCTGAAGTTTTATCTTGCTAGTAAAGAAAGACTGACGCAAAGGAGACACTATTACCTCAGCTTTTTCCATGTCTGTCTCACTGGCTCCCCTGCCCCATTCAGCAGCAGGCTCGTATTTTCCCATTTCCACATTTTTCTATTTCATACTTATGGTACAAGACCTTCCTGTTGTCTTTGACAACATCAGCATCTCATGATCATTGCAGCTAAGGCTGCCTTCAGCCTTCCCACCCCCAAGGCTCATTTATGCCTGACATCCAGCAGAGCAGCTGTCCTCACTGGCCTCTATGTTGCTTGGGATCAGCACTGTGCAGTGCTGTGACAGAAAGGCTGAGGCCATGCTGTGCACTGAAGGAGTGGACATATCTGGGCAACATAACTAAGAGCTGGATCCATACTAATGGACACTGAAATGCTGGAGTTGAGCTTGTACAAATTCAGGTCCAGTACCTCCAAGCAGCAAAACTTCCACACCAGCAGCTTCTTTTTAATAGCTTGAAAACCCTCCAGAGCCAAGGATGGGATGCTTCCAGTGTGCTATCTTTAAAGGGCTTGTTTTGAGTGTATTTTCCATTATTCCACTGCTTTTGCACCCATCTGGGAACATTATATGGAGTTGCAATACATAAATCTGAGTCTTGCAGTACCCTAGCTTCTATCAGTGGGTCTAAATTTTGCTTGCAGTCTCCTGCAATGTGCTCATGTTGCACCTGATAATACTCAAATAATGTGGGTTTTGTGTTGTCAAGAATAACTCAGCGTATCCTGTGATACTGACCTGATCTTTGTTCATCTTGCTGGGAAGAAAGGGAGGGAAATGATCCTCCCCACAGAGTCCTGTTGCCTTTGTTTTGTACAGGTGTGAAAGCTAAGGAGCATTTTTTGTCCAAATAGTTTTCTGTAAAAATATTTGATACAAAGCTAGCTATTAAAAGCTGTTCTTACTAAAAATAGCTTTCTGTAGATACTATTGACACATTGCATCAAAGTATGGAAGAAAGAAGGAAAAATACCGTGTTCTTAGTAGAAAGACTCATCTTCCAAAAGAGCTCAACAACAGTGACATAGACTCTAAGTTAAAGTCTCAAAAGTTTTCTTTCACTGTACCAATTAAAGCAGCTTTGATAATTGCTGTCACCTCCTGCAGAGTTTTAGCATTGCTAAATCTTTTTACATTGAAACATGTTCCAACTGTTCCTATTGCCTGTGTTTGTGAAGTTCTCCTTTCAGCTCTTCATGGATTTAATCTCCTTCACTGTTCATAAAGGAAAATATATGTGCTTTAAGGTGATGCTTTATAGCAGAAGCTTAGAGCAGAAATATAAGATGAATATTAAAGTGTAATAGATATGACATTTGTATTGCTTATCCAAGGAATGTCTTTTTTTCCAGCAAAAGACTTTGCAATTCTTTTGAGTGGAGGAATCCTTCTCCATTTCATCACTTTTCCATTTTTACATGGCCGGATGTCTTAGGAAAAAGGCAGGTTTTTCTCGTGAGGATGTGGGAGAATTTGAGTTAAGGAAGGTAGAAATTTTAGGGAAACTAATAGAAAAGGTGTTAATTGTCAGGGATGATACCTTGATGTAAGGAACTGGATAATTCTGGGGAAATCAGAGGAAAGACAACCCAGCTAAATCAAGTCCTACAGACAGTAAGGAGGAAAATATGCTCTTGTAAATCAAAATTAGCTGCTTTGGGTGTAAAGCATCACATACCTTGCATGGCAAAGTCATCACTGGAGTTTCTTGCTGCTGTGGTGCACCCTTTCTGTGAACAGTACAAAACTTTTAGGGATAATGGAATGGTTGTGTTTTCTTTTTGGTATGTCTTTCAGTGGCTCCCAGTCTGGAGGAAAAGAAGTTTCTGAATCACACTGTTTGAATGTCTTAAGAGTTTAGGTACAGGAGTGCCTGTCATAGACATTCTGTCATTTACTCTTGCTGGTAGCGTTTTATAGCTCTGTAATTGGTTGGTCTTCCCATTATCTGAAGCCACTCTTCTAAATGAATATGCCATAGTATCTTTCTACAAATAAAAATGTGAATGAATAATTCCTATGGGCTGGCTGAGGCTTTTATAGTCCCTTGAATGCTTATTCAACATCATCTCTCTTCTCTCATCACTCTCTTCAACATCATCTGTCTTCTTTTTTTCCTTAGGCTTCAGAAAGTTGTCATCGGTTTCCATTACATAAGAGCTTTTAAATAATCTTAAGATTTCTGAAAGGACAATTGATAAAACCCTATCTTGATTTTAAAAGGAGACTGTCAATTCTATTATGCCCTTCAGATGGCTTCCTGTTAGAAATCAAAATACTGCATAAGTGTATGTTTACCTCTATATCGACTGTCCTTCCTATCTGGGGATCATAAAATACCATAAGACGGATACTGAAACTCATCATTTCTTGGGCAGCAGGGACAAAAAGCTGTGTTCCACTAGCAAAAAAATTCAAATTACAATCTCTGTAAGAAGAAATTTTAAGTGATTGCTGTCTCATATGTTTTGAAGATAAAGCATTTTAAAAGCAATAGTTTTCATACTGGAAGTCACATATATTGATCTAAAGAGATCAGCTTTTAATGATATAAATATTCATAGCTTCTTTTTATCTTACACAGTTACTTATAAAAATTAAAAAAAGGATGGAAATGGCAACTCTCCCTAAAACCTAGGCATCAGTTCTGAGGGAGAAGCCTGTGTGTGATGGAAAGATCTCTGCAGTTCAACTGGGGTGGTTTTGCCCTGAAGACTCATCAGTGAATCTTACAGGAAAATGACTGTGTATTCTTATTAAAATATATTTCATTTGCTTCTCTGGAATAAAGTGTTGTATATTTTTTGTGCACCCATCTAATGCTTTAGAGAAATATTATGAATATTATTAAAATCAGGAGATGTAAGAAAGTTATGCTGTGTGATTAAACAAGCTTTATGCTTACAGCTCCATTTAGGAAGCTTGCACTGCTTTAGTTTTCTTTATTCTCATTCTTGATGGTGACATTTATGAGATTAAACAACAATGTTGACAGCCTGTAGCCTTAGGTTTCTTTAGAAATTTTATGATTCTGTGGGGGAAATTAAAGCTATAAGAAATTGCTTTAGGACAAATCACAGAAGGACATTGTTCACTTCATTGCTGCTTCTGACACATTCAGAAATACTTGGAGTTACTGTGAAGGTCTCATATAATATCTGTTAAAGAGGAGCAGGCATTTTGGAAAGCCTCAGATCATTAACTGGATAAGGAAAAAAAATCACAGGAGAGAACTGAGAGTGTGAACTTTCACACATCTAGACTATTAACTGCAGCTAAAATTAACCAAAGTGCTGGTTCACATTTCGATCATGAAACTTCAGTCTTGGTCTTGTATTTCTCTATATTTCCTACACGGAGCAAATGCACAGCTTGTGCATGTTTGCTCAAAGTGTCAAGCTGCTAAATTTCCATTGCAGGTTTTTTTCCCTTTTTTAAAATGGAGATTCTTATTCTCCTAAAGGCTTTTAGAAAGTGAACTGCAGAGTCTAGAAGTTCTCAGGTCCAACCAAGCAAATCTTGGCACAGAATCAATGTGCACTGTGAGAGCCTGGGTTGATCCCAAGGTGTCTCTTTAAGGTATAGCTGGGCCTTTACAAAAATGACCAGAGTTGCAGGTGTGCCTGTTATTGCTATGTCAGCTGTCCTAAGAGAGCTGGCTCTGCTCACAGCTGCAGCAGCAGAATAGAATACATCCAGTGTGCTGCTGACTTGTTGCCTGGTCAGTGCCTTGATACAATATTATCACAAATACCTGGGGTTTCTTCATACATCTTGCAAAGCAGATGCCATAGCTGAGCTATTTTTCTTGTACAGTGTTCCTAAGCAACTTGAATAAATTGTTTCTCAGTAACATTTATATCCACAAAACATGAGATTTTTTCACATCAAGTCTATCAAATATAAACAGCAGTTGAATTTGTTGACCTTTCCTTTTTATAAGAGATTTTTTCCAAAGCCTTTCTCTATGGATATATGTTGTTTCTTTTGGCAAGTTTCCTTAGCATTTCATGATGTGAGTGAGATGTTCACCCCTTAAACTGTCAGCTAAATCTATTAAGCTTTATGTTAAGAATAATGTAAGTTGTTACACTAGTTCTAAAAAGATTTTTTTCATTGTTCACGAGAAAGCTGAACCGTGGTGCTTTGAACTTGTGTAAGATACTTTAACATAATTCTGTTGTATCTTCATGTTTCCCTCCACAATATGTAAATTGCCAAAAGACATACAAACTGCACTTTTCTTACAAAGTGATGGGTTATAATGCTTGTTTTTGTGTTAGACCACATCAGGTAGCAAGCTTGAAAATGCTTTGAAATACAGCATGGTTAGAATGAATGTTTCCTTTAGCCTGTTTTACTGTATAACTGTGAAAATACCTAGAAGTTGTTCAGGTGCAATAATACAATATTATTCAGTCCATCTGTGTCTGTGTGTGCAGTTATTACTTGGCTTACACTATGGTTATACTATGTTAGTTAATATAGCAATTATGCAATTGAGATCAGGAAAAGTGTCTGTGGAAAAGTGAAAAATAGCATAAAGCTCTCTTTTACTGCTTTCAGTATTGGATTTGAAAGCTAGTTTATATTAGTATTTTTTTATCAAATTCTCTATAGACTAAGTCCTCAATACCATTTTTTGGTCTTGGGTTTTCCTATTTCAATACTATGTAGATTAACTGCAAGTCTACATGACGCTAAGTTCTAACAGTACTGGTACTTCAGGGGAAGGATACGCAAGCAATTAAAAGTCTCTGTGTTACTAGTGTGTTACTAGTATGATACAAGACTTAGGAAAGTGCTGTTAAAATATATCTTTATTTTTCTCAATTTACTTTAGAACTAAATAGGTTTCACTTGTGCTTTTCAATAGACGTGTGCTGGTATCTGTAAAATGAACCGGGGAATCTAAGTTGCCATTTTTTCTAGGGGCAAAAAATTGGAATCATAATATAGGTGATCAAGCAGGAGAGTATTTGCCTTGGTCTCCTCGTCTCCTTAAATTTGTTAATAAATGCTAAAGTATGTACAGGAATTGCTGTTGTTCTTACATTTCTCTGATCTAACTTTTGCTGTCTATAATGATTCAGTGACTCTGTCTATAACTTAAGAGTTCTGAGTGAATAATGAGATTGATTTCTCAGTAATGCCTCAAAGTATTTGAAGTAGAAGTCTTTCTGCAGTCATTGCCTTTTATCACTGCAGAGCCATTAACTAATAGCTTCCATCCTGGGACAATGGAGTGACTAGAGCCTGAGGGAAAATAATTTTCTATAATATATCTGCAAGAAGCATCAGTCTACAAGAGCTGGATTTTTGTAGAAGCAGACTTCAGAAATCATTTGTTACAATCATTTTGGGAAGAGTGAGGGCTGAAAAATGATGACAGGCATTCACATAATTAGAGAGAACAGAGAAAAGAGACATGCTTTCTAGCAGAGAATTCTTGTTTAACTGTGAGGCCAGCTGAAGAGGAAAGTACAAAGCAATGAAAAACAACACTTCAGCTTGGAGAAGAGGCCATATGTGGCAGGGGCAACCTTGGCACCCTTCCAGGACCTCAAATTTAGGCTTAAGCAGTAATCAAGACTAGTAAGAAGAAAATAGGTCAACATGTTTGTCTTTTCATCTAGCTGTTTTTCTTGTACTGGAGCAGTAGCAATGAGTTTGTCTCAGGATCAAGAACGAGTGTTACGTTAATTAGTGTATCACAGTTAAGAGATCTGTGAAATCACATTGCTGAGATCAAAGTTGAAAGACAGTGCATGGATTAAGTACCTGAGAGTCAGAATAGCCCTGAGCAAGTCCTGGGAGCCTACAGCAGAGTTAGGTGCTTGTGGTGAAGAAGGAAGAGAGCTTGTTTTGAGATTCCAATCTAACCCTAACCCAGGGTCCTGGGAGCTGTCTGACCCTGTATGAGAAGCTTCCAGACAAGGAGAACTCTTGATAATATAATGCTACCCCTTGACCTTCTAGGTTGTGGGAGTGAAGAGTTTTCAGAACAGCTCACAGTTGTTCACTAACTGCCCCATACGTAACAGGCCTGATGCTGGTTCCTTTAGCCCAGCCGGGAGGGATGGTATTGTGTGAAACATTTCATTTAGATATTCCTAGATCCAAAAAATGCCAAAAGTACAATTTATGCTTGAATAAATGAAGGCTGCAAGAAACTAGGATAATGGGAAAAGAATTTGGAAGTTACTGACTTGATCTGCTTAATGTTCTGCCACCTTGAAGAATGAGCAGTTTCAGCTTGGTTCATGTGATTGCCAGGGCAAGAGGGTGAGAACTTAGAACCCTGAGTGAATTTAAAAAGCTGAGCTCCTGGTGTTCACTCACAAAGGGAGGAGTAGGAAAACCATTTCATTCTGTCTTCAACTTCAGAGCATTTGTGACACACAGAGGGGACAGTTCCGTTCTCTGATGAAATCTGAGTTCCAGTAAGAAACTGGAGCATCAGATTGTTTTGGATGTATTTCTGTTCCTGCAGAGGAGTGATTAACTACACCAGGTTCCAGTATCCTGCCTCCACTCACATAACAGTTCCCCCAGCGCCACTAGCCCATTCCAGCAGTCTGTAGATATTAATGTTGTTCTGCATCTGTGGCTAATGGTGTGGGATAAGAAAGATGTAAAGCAGAAATTCAGGGTGAGGCAAGCCTGTAATGTACTGCTTTGGTTTGTGTGTTGGTGAAGGAGCTGCGCTGAGAACTGAAGAATAGCAGGGGGTTGCCCCTCAGGTAATTTAGGCAGCATTTTTTCCTTTAGTCAGGCCAAATTCTTACTGCAGTTTATGAGCTATTAAACAATATATGTTTTTCCTTAATAAGATATGTGGATATCTAAATATCTCTAGAGAATAAGGAAACGAAGAAGTACATTAAGATGTGTCAGTGAAAGTTTTTAATCCTCCATTCTGTTGAGACCTAGGACATTAGCAGGAAACTGTAAGGTAACGTTGTTCCGATCAAGAAAAATAGCTCTAGTTTCCCTAATGAATTCTAAAAGTACTTTAAATTCCACATAATAACTAATGTGCATTAATCTTGATCGCTGCAAGTCTTTAATGGCTGCTAAACAGCAGTGTGTTTCTTCAATTAAAATGCCAGCTTGAAGCGTGTGCTAAAAATGTTGGTAGCAGAGAAGCAGTACTGCTTTCTAATGGAAGGGGGGGAATCTAGGAATCAAAATGGCTAGATATTCCCATTTCCAAGTAGTTTATTAATCACTCCTAATAGGTTCTAGCGTTGGGAAGAGCAAAGTCAGGTATTTTAGAAACCTTGGACTTGCTTCAGAGGACTGTTGTATATGTATCAAGCCAGAACAACATGGCTGTGTTGTTGTCAGCCATGCATGTGAAAAGCAGAATAGGGATGTTTTGATTCCCCACACCACAGTAGATGTCAAAGCAGCAAAAGTGTCCTTTACTGTGTGACCCCAGCATATTGCCACTGCATTGCACAGAAGTGGTCCCTGTTTGCTGAGGGGAAAGTCTCCTGTTCAGAGCCTTCTTTTGCTGTTTCTCAGACTATGTTTCTCATTGTGGCTTGAGTGTGCCTTTAGCTATCCCAGTGAATATTTACTGGAACACACAATTGAATACATGACAGTATATGTTTTGCCAGTTGCAGTGAAATAACCCATCAGACAAACCACATCACATTAGATGTTCTTGCAAAGTGTGTTCCTGCTAGGTAGAGAATCTGTAAAGCTTGCATATTAACACAAAAAAAAGGTATGTCTCAGCTGATGTTGCTGTTTGCTTCAGACCACTGAATGGTAATACCAGAAAGTTTTTAGTGTCCCAAGTGTTAGCAAGGGTGGATAAACAGCATCTGAGCAGTGGGACCAGAACTGCCTGCAAGATCCTGGTGTGTGGCCAAGCTTCTCCTCTGCCAGGGCTGTGCACAGGCTCTTGCCCCTCAGCCCTGAGGGTCACCCGTGTAGGCTTAGGAGGAAACAGGGACATCTGAGTGAGGTCAGCTTGAGATGTGTTCTGGCAGTCTGCAAGAGGGCCTGTAGAGTGCTTTTATTCCTAAAGTCATACAGAGAAGTGTCTTGTCCTCTGCCTGGCATTTCAGTCCTTGCTCCTGTCCCTGCATCAATGTGTCTGTCTCATTCTCAGATAGCCATAAGAGGAAGAGCAACTTGTTGCAGTCTTTCTTTCTTACGTTTGAAGTGCTGTGTCTAGTTATTTGGCACCTGGAGAAACAGCTTTTCACATTTCCCTCTTGTGCACATCCATACATCCGGGTAAATTGCTAATTGTACTTTATCAGAGCCTGTGGCCAGTACCATTACATGGATAAGACCAGGCTGTTGTGGTTTAACTCCAGATACTAAGAACCATACAGCCACTCACTCACTTCCCCCTGCCCTGTGTGGTGGAGAACCAGGAAAAAAAGTAAACCTATGGCTTGAAATAAGAACAGTTTAATAATTGAAACAAAATAAAATATTATAATAGCATCATAATAATTTTAATGAGGAGGTAGGTTTAATTTCTCTGAGGGAAACAAGTGATGCATGATACAACTGCTCACCACCTTGCTGCTTCTCCCTCAGCAGCAATCAGCCCTTCCTGTCCAACGACCCCCAGTTTATGTGCTGGGCATGCTGTTCTGTGATCTGGAATATCCCTTTGGCCAGTTTGGGTCAGCTGTCCTGGCCACGCTCCCTCCCAGGTCCTTGTGCAGCTCCTCACTGGCAGTGCACAGGAACCTGAAAAGCCCCTGGCTCAGGGCAAGCACTGCTGAGCAACAGCTGAGCCATAGGTGTGTTATCAACATCAGTATCACACCAAATTCAAAACATCACACTGTACTGGCTAGTAGAAAGAAAATTAACTCTCCATGACACAGGCTCAGTAGCTGCCTTTTTTACTCTGGACTGATAAAATATAATGAGTTGCTTCTCTTTCAGGTGCCTTCTTCATTAGTGGTATGGGGGAGACTACAGATGAGTAATACCTTGAATGTAGGTTTTGGACAGCCCATCCTAAAAAAAATTGCAGCTTTGCACCAGAAAGTACAGATCAAGTATAAACTGCCTTTGCTAGTTCAGATTTATTCCATAAATATCGACTGAAAAAATTGTAGAGCAGACTGTAGAGGCGCCCAAGACTGTGAGCCAGGAGAGCTGCGATCTGCTGCACTGGGTCGTTTGTCACATCCTAGCTGGTGTGAAAACAACAGGTACGGGGAATTCTCAGCAGTGTGATCCCATTTCGCACATAGGCTGGGGGTTGACACATGCCTTTTGATCTGGATTGAATTGATGATGCTAACTGACCCAGTATTGTAGAGATCCAAATTTAATGAATGCAGACCCACTTTTTAGGGAGTTTGTTAGTATTGCACAATTGAAAAAAAAAACAACTGGCGTTCTGTTTCAAATGTATTGCATGTTTTTTTATGCTGTATATATCATTTATGCTAACCTTATAAAACTGATGTAAAAGTCATGTGACTCTGGCAGATAATTTTATAACCTCAATTCAGATTTTTCTTATTTGTAAACCAAGCCTTGGCACTACTTTGCTCTGTTTCTAATGGAAGCCTAGCAAATGTCTAACAAATTTTTGAAAATTTCTTTTACTGAGACTGAGAAGTGACTTCCTGCCTTGATGTCATTTCATTTTGTAACTTACTAGCTTTTCTAAAACATCCTGTAGCAAAATGGACTGTCTGAAGTCAAGTGTTGACCTTTTAATGCTGATAAATAATTTTCTAGGTTCTCTATAGCTTTATATTATAATTCAGTTATGTCTCTCAAACAGTCTTCCAAAACCTGTTTTAATGCATGAAAAGATATTTATTGTGTACAGTTCCAACAAATAAATAAATGAAAATCTAAGTTGTCAGGGCTAGGAATTTGGGGAAGGAAGAAGTGAGGAGTGCCAAGATAACATGTCTTGCCATTGGGATAAAGAAATAAGTAGTAGAGAAATGTAATATTGCAGGAAGATGCTGTATGATACAGAGAAGAAATCTTGCTGCCTGTTGCTAGATGGAGGAAGCTCAGTCCCAGGTACTATGGTGTAACCCACAGCCTCACAACAGCTCCAATTCCCCAGCTGTTGTGCAGTAAATACTCTTTGGGAGCTGACTGCAGAGATGGTGGACTGCTGGCTTACCAGACTGTGAGGCAGGCAGCAGAGTCATTAAACTGGGGGATTATCCAGTTAAATCTCATGGCAGTGCGAGGAGCATGAAGGTCTGACTGGTTTTGGCAGGAGTGACCTAGTGAATTTCGTGAAAGAATACAACTCTGTAGAAAGGGGGTGTGTATTTTGGGCCACAGAACACAATATTTTAAAGGAATTTGAAGTCTGTTTTTTATACCTCGGTGATGACAGTACTACCAGTATCCATATAGAGTCAGTGATGTGTTTTGTCTTATTTTCAATATTTTGTGATGAAGCAGAGGTGTTCTGAGTTAATATTCTTGTGAGCAAAGCAGTGAATGAACATCCTAGAAGGATGTTTGGTTTAGCTATTTGCAATTTAATCTCAATTATTTATTGAAAACAAGGACAAAGTAAGAGAAGAGTTTGTAAAAATCAGAGTTGAAGGCTTTGACAAAGCCTATCTCTCACTATAACTTGGTGTAGTCCATTACTGACAGGTTAAGATAATCTATGGATATCTTACTTAAAAAGCCACCATATACCAAATCCTACTTCCAACCTGCTTGATTAGCACAGTCAGTGTGTTGTCAGCTAAATTCCATATTAACAATTTAAGAAGCCAAATAATGCATTTTGAAGAGTATTCTCAGTGCTTGTAAGTGATGCTGGCAAATCCAATCAGGATGTCAAGTGTTGCTTTGCAGTGTTGGGGGTCTTCAAACTGGAATTGGTTCTCCCTTATATTGGCACATGGGTACCTCCACATACACATTGTACTTCTGTGAGAAAAATGAAGGCAGTTTTACTTTTCTCAGATGATGTGTCTTTTCCAACTTCTTGTTTTGTGTATGGTTTTGAATTTTATAAATTGCCCATACATCCTAGGTTTTTTGCCAGCTTTTCATATTAATTTTGTTTTTGCATACAGCTATTCTTTAAAATAATTACTCATTTAGATGTCTAAGGAGAACATTATTCTTCATCACCGTCTGAGACTATTGCCATCCTATACAGAAATTAGTTTGAGGAATTAGTCCATTTTCAAAAGACTTTTTCCAAACCAAATCCCAGTAGAGTTGTTGTACAATGCCCACCCAGGTGCTGGGAAGAAAGGCTTGAAACTTTCTTTGCTCACTTCTGACCCTTGGCATTACAGCCTCCCAGAGTTACCCAGAATCTCTACAGAGCTACAGAACTGTCTAACTTTTATTGTCAGAATAGGTAATATTTGTAAACTAGAAGAAGCTGGAAAGAGAATTGATGCAAACAACAAAGGCCTGGTTTAGCTTTCAAATAGGATTAAGAAGTGATATGCTAGAGTGCATCTGTGCATTTTCCCTTATGAAAGTGTCAGGTAACAGTCTGGCATTCCACATAGTGAAAAGTATATTTAATTTTCTGCTGTCTTCTATATGTCAATGACAAGATTATTTGTTGTCTGATATAGAACTGCCACTGTCACCTTCACCTTTTGAAGAAATGATTATATTGCATGTTGTATATATCTTATAAGTACATGGATTATTTTTAAACAACTTGAAGTTAATAACAAGTAATAGTTTAGGGACACAGTTTCTATTTCTGTGATTTAATTACAGAAGCAAAATTGTAGGTTCAAATTTTCAGTTTCCCATTATCCCGTTTAATTGTTATCTGTATCTAAATTAGTTCAGTGCAGATAAAAATCACACAGCATTTAATTTGAAAGTTTTATTGCTACACTGTTTGCTTTTGGAATATCCCAATGTTTAACTATTAAGAAATCACTGTTTTCTCCAAGAAAACATGATTATTGTTATGCAACCACTGTTGGACTGATTTTTTTGTTATTAAACTTTCTCCTTGATCTGAATATGAAGAAAACACAAGCTCATCAATGGGACAATTTTAGCAAAATTTACCAACTATCCTGGTTAAATCCAGAAATTACTACAGTGTGTTATTTTAAATTTTCTGTGACTGCCTGACTTAAAATACTCTAAATTTAGATACATTGAGTGAATAGTTCAGAGAATTACCTATAAAGCTGTTGTAGGATGTTTTCAGTTTCCAGGATAGTTCCTCACCATTGGAATTGTGCACAGGTGCACTAAATTTTAAAGCAGAAAGGCACTGAGACTGTACAGAATTTAATTAGCTCTCATTTTACTGTTGTGTTAGTTAAAATACTCTTTGGAGATGTCATTTGGAATTGGTGGGTGCCTGGAAGAGGTTTTTGTGAGGAGCGTTGAACACACAGTTCCTCCAACTGCAGGGGCTCTCTCTGCACCCCAAGGCTGTGCAAGGAACATTCTCAGTGCATAATTTTTTTACATATTAGATTTCTGGATCACCCTGTAATCCTGCAGACAGCATTGGATGAGTTCTTGAGGAAATGCATGAGGTGTCTGGCATTCGTTCCTGTGGCGCTAAATAGTATCCTGTTTGTCCCAGCAGGAGCAAAGAGTGAAAACACACACTGCAGCTTGCCAGTAGTGCTGGGGTGGTGCTGTTCATGGCTCCCACAGCTGTGTGCCTGGCAGTGGGCTGTGCTAGTGCCAGGGAGGAGCACCGGGACAGAAAATCCAGTGTCCCTGCACAGATGTTCGAGGGAAATTGCCAGAGGGTAGACACCTGAGTTACAGGCATTCTGTGGACTATTGCTCACTCTTGTATCAAGTGTACATGAAAGGGCATAGAATCAGAGTGGTTTGGCTTGGAATAGACCTTAAAGATATTGCCATGTATCCCATGTTAAAAAAACATTACCACAAGACTTGGAACATCTCTCTGGAAATTTAATCATCTTCTCTGTCTGTCCCATGTAACATAGTAATGCTCTCAACATTGATTTTCAGTTTGTGTGTTCCCAGAGCTCAAGGCACTGAAGCTGGTTAGCTGAGTACTGGGCTGGCATCTTCAGAATGGGTTGAAGAAGAGTTTTACTGGATAACCAGCCCTAATTCTTCATAACTGAAGAATATTGCCAGAGAACTAGTTTGTCTGAATACATTGTTCCCACAGTCAAATTCCTGTGGAAGGAAGTCAAATTCTAGTTGCATTACCAAATGCCACATCACCTTCTTTCCATTGTGAAAGGAGTTTACAGAAAGCTCTGGTCTAGGTATGGAATCCAGGACAAACCTTCCACATGGAGCTTTGGAGGCGTGCCAGGGTCAGTGTAGGTTGTGTTGCAGGCCTGTGATGATGTTAGAAGGCAGCACCCGGTTCCAAAATGCCCTTTACAAACTACTTACAGCTGCGGTGTGAGTGTTCTCATTAGAGAGAAACTTGGCTGTATTTGGTATCAAATTCAAGTCCTAATTTATAATGTCAATGCTGTAAGCTGATTGCTTGTAAAAGACTAAACACATTTAGTCTGCAGACTCTGCTTTGTTATTGTAGTGATTTTAGGAGGTATTGAAAAAAGTCAGGTCAACTTGCAAAAAATAAAGGGTTTATTCATTATAAGAACAGTGGTGGAGATTGTGGGTATTTGGAGTTTAAAGGATATGTGAACATGTATTTAAATACTTTCTGTAGTTTTCATTTACAAGTCTAAAATAAGGTTTGGAATTTAAGATTTAAGTCTGCTTTGTTTAAAGCAAGGGTTATGTTGCCCTTTGAGTTCCTTTGCTAATTAGATGTTTCTATTTTAATGTAGCACTGTATTTCTTAAAGGGGTACCATTGGGATGCAAAAAAACCAGAGACTATCTGCTTTTCAGTTACAAAAAGAAGAATGTTTTTCCAACATTATTTTCAGCCAATTATAAATTAAGCCTTAAGATAATAGAAGCAAGAAATACTGGACTTCTTTCACTTTGTTCTCTATGGCTCTCTTAGTGAACTAAATTTAAAGTGAATCCATGAGAATGGAGATTTCATTTGACCTGTACATTGTAATCAGATTTTAGTGTTCAATTTAACAGATCAAGAGGTAAATAAATTTTCATTTTCAGTAATTTTTTCTGTGCTATTTTTATAGGTATATACCTTGTGCTATTGCAACTCTGTAAACCTGTCTCTTCATTTGGAATATCACTATTTCTTATTAGCAGTCTGTGGATGAAATTTTCCTAAAAACTACTTTTGTATGTATATAATTACAAATAGTTTTTTTTCTTTTTATTTTTAATGTCATTGTGAATTACACTTAGTTTATTTAAATCTCTTGACAATTCATTTAAATACGTGAGATTTTATGAAATGTAGTTCTCTTTTGAAAGGATTTTTCCAGCACGTGAACTGGTGCGCCTCCTAGTACTGGGTATTACAAAAGAAAAATTCCTAATGCAAAAGAAAAGGAAATCTAAATTGGAGAAGTTTTTTCACAGGGTTGTCAGATATTTAAAGTTCTGCATTCAGTGTTTTGGCAGTTGTTCATATGTGAGGTTAAAGATACTCAGTTATTATCAACGTGTTTGGCTTTTAATAACAGTCAAGCAAAATTCTTTATAAAAATGCAAATCAGGCTAATAGAAGCCTGCAATGCTGCTGAATCATTTTCTCTAAATAGTAAGAAGGAATTCTGTGTGAGCTTAACTTTTCCACTCAAAAGTGCTACGCACTACGGCTCTGAAACTGGAAATGACAAAGAATGGGCACAAAACAGTCAGGAAAATATACATTTTAAATCATTTGTTATGTTAATAGATACAGCACCATGGGGATATACTGCTTTTTCTCTGAAGATAGAAATTATGAACACGGTGTTATATCTCTTTTCTGAATTTGCAAAGAAAAAATGATGCTCTGTCTTCCTGATGTCCTTCCTCTATACTTCTGCCAGGGTTAGCTTTTTATTTGATATCATAATACTCATTTACATGTTTTTTGAATACCTGTGAAGCTGCAGTTTACAGTACACAAATACTGAAAGATTTTTATATAATAATAAAAAAATGCTAACATTCAGGAGAGATTTTTTTTTTGTTTTTTTATACAGAGAACTAATACTTAGCTGTGTTTTCTTTTTTGGCTTTTTTCATGGATTTTTCCTCCCCATAAGCAACTAACATTTCATATTGAGATTGAACAGAGCTGTCATTCTAGCCTTGCTGAAATAACAAGAACTGACAAAACAGATGACGGTCAGGCTTTTGGATTTCCAAATATACTGTTCAATACAACTGAATGAGGGATGAAATATGGGAGAGGCATCCATTAAGGTTTCTGGAAAGTCTTTTAGTGGGCTGGAGCTCCATTCTTTAATTAATTAGTCACTCTGAGTATTTCAGATCTCTGTATTTAGTTGATTGTCCTCACTGAAATCTAGCTGCTGTGAAGTACATTGAAATTTTAAAAGTTACTTTCCTGCATAAATTAATAATTTTGCTAGTCTTTGCTGTAATTATTTAGTAGATTAACTGTTCTGCACTTTCAAGAAATAATGAACTGGCAATGAGGTATTATTTCAGTGAGCTGTTATTTCTTGTATTTCTTCAAAGACCCTTTTGTTTCTTTTCTATGAGATCTGTGCTGTTGATTTATGTCCCAGTAAATTACAGTATTTGAGCTCTAAAAGCCTGCTTGTCCTCACACATCCTTTAATACATTATCTGCAGTTGTGTGTACCTTTCATATGTCTAAATGACAGCTGTCAGATTGCTAATTTCATTTTTCAGTGGGCAAATGCCATCAGATTCCATAGATGCAGTTTTACAAACAGATGAATACAAATGTTTTCAGCTGTGAACGTTGTGGTATAGATTCCCTTCATGACTTGATATTTATTTCTCAGTTTCCCCTGCTCATGTACTTCTTATCCTCTACTTGTTAAAGGTGCATAAAGATGCGACTCATTTCTTCTTTTGCTGAGTAAGGCTCTTTCAGGTTTCTTTAATTCCCAATTAGCTTTTCTTTGCTAATAGTATCATTAATGCCTGAAATAGCACTGTAGTTCTGAAGACTGAAATCATCACTTAGCAAGTGTTGCTAAGGCTCCACACATTTGTATAACTTGTAATGAAAATGTGCTGAGATTTCTTCCAATTGGGCATTTTAAGCATGGGAGCTTCCTTGTCCAAACTGCGTGCTAATAGAGGCTGAGTGGAAATAATCTCTGTTATGCCTGAGAAACTGCTTTTTATTGTGAATTAGGCTACATTTAGTACCCTGAAACTGCTTCAGCACACCACATTTGAGTTTCAGTATCAAAGTATTCAGGTAACGCTTTTACTTCATCCCATTTTTCCTTGTTAGGGATTTAGAGCCCAGAGTGTATCCCAGGGTTTCAGCCTTGCCTCCCAGGAATATTACTTCTACCACCCTATGCTCAACAGCAAAACCCACGTGACATCAGTGAGAGGAAGCACTCTGTAAAGCAGCCAGTGGTGTCTCTTTTTGTCCCACAGCTGCAGCAGAAAGGGAAGATGGAACATAGTACTGCTCATTTCCCATTTTGATTTAGGCTTCCCTTCTGACTTCCCACCACACCTTTTCCATCTCCCTGAAAAGTGAAAGGGCAGGTCAGGTGTCAGTCAACCAGCCCACAAACCAAGCAGTTTGGGCTAATGAGCTTTTCTCTTTCTTGGAAAACAGCAATCAAAGTGTCTGTGTAAATAAAAGTTGCTTTGTATTTCAGCATTGTTTACAAGCTCACAAGTTTGACTCCTAATCTTTGCCTTTATTTCTTTTGGATATGTGTAATTTATGTCAGTATTTATCAAATGTCTTTCTTTCTTGCTATTTGCTATTTCCCTGTGCTCTCAAAAGTTACAGGATTATTGTTAAAATTACTGCTTTTAGCTAAAATAGATCATTTTATGAGTTTTTCATGACTGCAAGTGGGTGCATTCTCTTCTTAATGAAACCCCACCCAGCAAGGAAGGTTATTTGAGTGATGCCTGCCCCTCTGCATGTATTTTTCTGCTTGAAATTCGAACAAATTATCCAGAAGGATTTTGAAGGTGCTTCTACATCTCATTATGAATTCTGTGCAATGCAAAAATCTCAACTTTATTTTTGTCTTAGAAGTACACATCTGATATATAATTCCCTTTGGCAAGGAAAAGAGATTTTATGATTCCACAAATCCAAATTCTTTTGCTTATGGCTATGTCCCAGTTGAAGCGTTAGATTTTCCTTGGAGATCTTTCAGAACCAGGAACATGATTCTTTCAGCAGGGTATGGTGCACATCAGTTTCCTGTTTAAACTGGTTCATTCTCCAGAGATGCAAAGAAACGTGTTGTTCAGCCTGGCAGGACTAATCCAAAGAGACACAAAAGGGAAGGATGGGACCCCAAAGTTTGGAAGCATGAAAGTGTACATGCTGGTGCAGTGAGATTTGGTTCGTCAGTTATGGTTTTATTTTTATTTTAAAAAGCAGAAACTTGAATATTTTAAAATCATACAACAACATTTGTATTTTGGCAATACCTCTTTCACACAATGGCTTTCTTCTTTCTTTGGGGATGCAAGAGGAATGTAAATCTACTCATTATTTTCAGTCTCATACTTTCTTCAGACAAATGGAAGAAACAAATTACCAGTACTTTGTTCTTTGCACCTACTGCTGACACTACATAACAGCAATTAAAAAACTAATTGTGTGAACTGGCTACTGTTAGTTCATGTAAAAGCAAGTGCCGTACTTTTTGTCTAGGCCTGAAAAAAGATGAGTCCTTTAGCCTCACTTTTTCTCATGTTGAATATGAGTCTCTCAGTAAGCACTGAGACACTTCCATTCATGGGCCTTGTCTGTGTCTGTCCTTCCAGGGGTCACAAGCGCAAACTGGATGAAGATGATGCTGCCAGTGAATCCAGTAAAGAATCCAGCAATGAAGATGAGGAAGGAAGCAGTTCTGAAGCAGATGAAATGGCAGCAGCACTTGAAGCTGAACTGAATGACTTCATGTGATATTCATGCAGAAGACAGAATTTGTAATTATATTTACTTCTCATAAACAGATCGGACTTCAGATGAGTCCCTCATGTCAGTACTCAATGTTTTTCCAAAATGTCTGTGTATATTTTGCAAAGCATCTCAAGAGGTGATACATTATTTTACAAAATCAGAAATAGATGTTTTTAAGTTGTTTTACTAAATGAAATATACTTTTTTAAGCAAAAAAAAAAAAAAGTATTAAATGGGACATGGTGTGCTATGCCAAAGACATGTTAGGAGCTCTGCAGAACCTTCATGTACGAGACAGTGGTACAAAGACTTGTGATTAAACATACATCAAGTTTCTAAAAATATTGCAGGCTGTGGTTTATAGGTTACAATCTTCAAAAAAAGGAGGAGATAAAGGAGGTGGAATTGTCTGTGTAGTACAGCAGGAACCTGATGAACTGGTCATCCTTTTCCACAAATAAAGCTATCAAATATAAAAGCATTTTTGAAATAAAAAAGAACTATTTATATTTGTATAGAAACAGAGAACATGATATGCAAGCTTTGTGAACTCTGCACTTGACCCACCTGTCATTTGCTTGTAAGAGAATGCATAGTGGTCAACATTCAACATTTTTAGGTTACTTTGTTGAATAGTTGAGTTCTTCAGAGACATTGTTTAGATTTTTGACTTTTCTTCTTTGTAACCAGAAATTTAGCACAGCAGTCTATGTAGTCCTGTACTGCCACAAGATGCATATTCACCCATTGGTGTTGTCTTGGAAAGAACAAGTGCTACTCCAGTCTAGATAGAATTTCATTTCTTTGACAAGAGATCTGATGTAAAGTTTTTGTATATTCTATTTCATATTTGCCCCACAAAACAGATTTTCTTTCATTTAATAAAGGTTCATTTTGTATGCTTTGTTTCTCTTTCCTGTTCATTTCCTTCCATCAAACATAAGGCACTTTCCTGTATTATCTTTTCCTTTATTCTGCATGAAAATAATGAAAAATGTTGAAAGCGGGTGCAAATTTGTAGATTCAGGCAGGTAGCTGAAGGACAGAAGAGAAACACTGGCTCAGAAGATTCATCGACTCTAACATCTGACTTTTCTCGGGGGTCTTTGACTGGCCTCTGAAATTATCATAAGAGCTGTCACTCTGGTATTGAATTTCTGTGGCTAGGACCATGGTTTATACTCCATTGTTAGCAACTGGAGATTGAATCCTTCTAACAATATGTTTGTAAAAGAAGAATTGTTAGTTTGTATGTCATGGTTGAATGGAATACTGGTGCAGAAATATTTCATTTATCCACTTAGCAGTAAAACAGAACATTTCAGTAGAATCTCAGCTGCTTTACAAATAGCACTCTTAATTTTAAAGCTTCATAATGACAATAAAAGGAAGACAGAAAATACAAGAGCCTTTTCAGATTAATACTGTTTTTCCACTTAAAAATGCAAAGTCAGCATCCACAGACAAAAATAATGGATTTTGTGGGAAACTGCTGTTTCCTGGGCATTTACATAGGTACCACACAGCTGAATGCTACAGTGCCCTGCCTGCTGTAGCTCTCCATTTAAACAAGCAGGATGTCTCCAAGTGACTTTTCATCATATAACAAGAGAAAGACTAATGCTTGTAAAATGGGAAGTCAAAATATTTTCTTTTTTTTCAGCAGCCTGAATACAGCGTTCCCAGCTACCAGAGGATGACTCCTCAATTAAATACTCAAATGCCGGGGGTTGTGGGGCATGTTTTGTGTTTTCTTAAAACCCCACTTGAAATAATGTGAAATAACATCAGCTTTCTGGGTCACTGTGATGCTGCAAGTGACTTGACAGCGCAAATTTCAGCAGAGACTTGTTCTGGCTGATGGTCTTTGCCAGTCACGCAACTCTGAGGTAGCATTTAAGCTCTGAATGTCAACGCAGCCAGCGAGCAAAGCCAGGCTTTGCTGGGTGCTGAGTCCCCGTCCACAGCACTCAATGGGGGGATTCTCTGTGGACAAGCTGTCTGGTGAGAAAGTCTAGATCTGTCTCCCAGTGTTATTTTATGGATGGTTTAACTGGTGGGAGGGGGTGGTCTTGGCAGGAGTCCTAAAATCCATCAGCACTCCAGTATCTCTTAACAATCCCTGCCCTCCAGTCCTTGTAGTAGGGGGAACCTAAAACAGGGAAGGTTGAACAACTCCTTGCTCACTGCCAGAGCAATGCAGAAGGCATCAAGCCTGCTTTCTTCTGAAAAGTAGCCTCCTGCTCAGTCAGGTGGCTGTGCTGAGGGCACTGGTCTCTGCACAGGTTCAAGAGAGAAGTGGAAACTGAAGATTTAATAGATGGTAAGTTAAATGCCTAGTCTAACCTGGCAGCAGGAAGTCTGGATGTATGATTTTGTCACTCACTCCCACTAGCTTGCACTTTTTTGAAGGTGCAGGAGCATCCTAGGAAAGCAACAAATGTGCTTTGTGAAAGGAGTTTAAGTCTTCATTAAGTGACCTAGATATTTTTACTGGGCGTTTTATCCTGCCTTTTTGCCTACTTCTGTACATTTGGTAGCTAGCAAGGACCTGCTCCCAGCAAGGGCACTCTGACAGCTGAAGAGGAGGCCGGATTCCAGTGAGGCTGTTGAACTCACTGGGGAGAATTGGTTTCTGAAAGGGTACTAGGTGTGGAAATGAGCACAGAAAGGGCACCTTGCTTCATCAAGCTTTCTAAGCGTGTACTATCACTGCTGGCTAGGAAAGATGGCTCCTAAGGGCTCATGGTTAAGACCTGGGAAGAACCATCATTTTGATTTAAAGACCAATAGTTTTACTTTCTCCTTGACTTGCCCTCACCAGTTCTTAATGAGAAGACATCACAGCTCTGATAAGGATAATAGAATAGTTTGGGTTGGAAGGGACCTTTAAAGGTCACGTAGTCTATTCTCCTTACAATGAGCAGGGACTTAAGTAGACCAAGTTGCTCAGAGCTTAGTCCAACCTGGCCTCAAATGTTTGCAGGGATGGGGATGTAGTGGGACCTGTGATAAAGGCAAAAAGCATTGCATAGTGGCCAAGCTGTTCTCCTTGTGCCTGTGCTGGGTGGGGACAGGGGAAGAAGAGGGAACCCTGGCTTAGCACTGAGATGTGGAAAGCTCCAGGCATGCAGATACTTTCCCTGCTGGGTTTTGTGCATATGTGAAGTAGGCCTTGAGTTTTCTCAGCGTTGGATAGTAACATGCTCTGTGAGGGGTGGGAAGTCTCAATTTTCCTTCTTGGCACTACCGCTTGCGGAATAGGTGACTGTCTTACAAGTGTGAAAATACACATACACAAACCTGGAGCTGTACCTAAAGATTTCTCAGCTCTGCCTAATTTTACTACAGTGAACATTGCAGTAGGTGACAAGTCGAAGAATAAATACATAGTGGTCTGGTTAAGGAAGAGGATCTCATCATGTAGCTGAAAATTCAGCATGAGAAGACTCCCAATTCTCACTACCTGCAGGCAAGCTTTTATACATTTGTTTTTCCTATCCAGTCCCACCTTCTGTTGTTATTTCAGAAGTGTTTGGAGCCCAGCACCTGGGCCAGCCTCCTCCCCCTTCCCTCTCCCAGGAACGGAAGGCAGCAGTACCCAATCCTCCAGGCAGCATCACCTACAGCAGGCGTACATACCTGTACTGATGGGCTGCATATCCTATGCTCCTGCAGACCTGGCTTTGAGAGAGAGAGACAGAGAGAGATGACCTGTAGTAACAGCAGTAACAAATAGTACAGAGAAGTGAAAATACTGCCTTTTTGTAGGCTGGGTGTGAGTGCTTCTGAACATCTTTTTTCTAGGAATTTATTCCTCAGTGTCATACAGTTCATAACCATAAATGGAAAAACCTTCCTTCTGGTCTGGCCTCCCATGAAGATCAACTCAACCATTCCCAGCAGCTGTTACGTCATTGTTCCCAATAACCAGGCCAGCTGCTTTCCTGGATCTCCTCAGGGCCCACATGAATTCTGTTATCTTTCTCCTCCAAGGAAAGAGTAAGTCGTTGTCACCAAGATATGCATGACAGAATGGCTGAGGTGGGAGTGGTCCTCTGGAGGTCATCTAGTCTAATCTTCTATCTTCCCTGCTCAAGCAGGGAGGGTCACCTGTTCATGTCCATGTCCATGTCAGGGTCTACAAGGATGGAAAGTCCACAGCTTTTGCTCAGTCACCTCACAGTAAAAAGGTTTTTTTGGTTGTTTTTTTTTTTTTGTTTGGTTTGGTTTGGTTTGGTTTGGGTTTTTTTACTTTATTTTTAGGGGGGGGAAGTGGAAAGGAAAAAAGTGAGCACAAGGTGCATGATTGCTGGCTAAGACAGAGGAGGCATAAAGCGGGTGTGGCCCTCACCCCCGAGTTTCTCAAGGAGCTGAAACTTCAGGATGCATGATTACCAGAAGCTTGTTTTCTTTCAAGTTCAGAACCAGACACTGTACTGGAGAATCCCCTACCACGTGTTAATGAGAGTGTGAATTTTAATAAATATGTGATGGGTTTTTGAGCCACTTGAAAGTTTATTTGGGAACAGGATTTGAGAAGGATGTCAGGCACCTGGAACACAGGATTGCTAGAACTGTGGAGAAACAGACATGAACTATAAGCCAAGCCCTCCTTTGCGCAAACTCTATTTCTGGTACAGTAAATTATTCCTTTCACTCCTCTCATTCTTCGTGACTTTCTCTATTTGCTGGAGAGTAGCAGAAATGCCCCCGTGACCTGATCCCAGGGAAGGGTGGGGTTGGCATACACCCCAACCCCAGAGCACTCAGATCATTTACTTGGTGAGATGGGGGCTGATTTTGACTCCGATTCTGTTGTGTGCACTGAGCAGAGGATAGGTTTGATGTGTTTGCAGTATTTGACATTGCTGACTTCCAGGGGCCCTTTTAAACCCCCTAGAATTCTCATCCCTGCAGGTCTCATGCCCACAGAGCCTGTGCTACCACCCCATGAGTCAGAGCTCCCTTGGCAGAGGATGATTAATTCTCTTTTCTTTCCACACTCCATCCTAACTCTGCTCCCTGAAAAGACAAGGAGCCATATCTGGTAGATATAAGTATGTATGGCACTTCTAAAGATCTCCATTCTCCAAGATGAAGCTGGGCTGACTTAGTCATTAGGTGGGTTTAGAGGCACTTTAAAGGTAGAGCAGATGCTAACCTGAAACAACAGAGGTAAAAGTGCATTGTGTTGCCCTATCTGTAGGATGGACAGCTGTGTCCATGGGTTCCTTCCATGTGCTGTCCTATTCCACTGAGCAGTCCTCCATGAGTCAGCGTGTCGTGCCAGTAGACTGGGAAGCAGAATAGGGACAGACCTTCCTCCTGAGGCACCACTGCCATCCTCCTGAGCCAAACTCTCACCAGAGCTGGCAGACAGTAACTGTATTGCAGAGCCATATGGGTTTAATAGGCGATGACAAAACACTCATCCTTCTCCAAGTCTGCTCTTAGAGCAGTGCAGTTCTCCTCTGTCCCTTCTACACCTGCCAGGGGAAGCCTTGAAAAAGCAAATCTCAGTGACAGGCCTCCACTGACAGAAATTGTGAGGGGGAAACCTTGACCAAGGACTATCTAAAGAGCTGGGTCCTCCTTCCTTTCCCTTCTCTGCAGGAGACCAGCATCTCTAAGTCCCCGAGACTGTTTGTCTGTCAGATTTTGGATGTTGTTGCTCCTTCACATCAAGCTGTTCTTGCTGTAGCACAAATTACCATTGCTATTCATCAATTGTAAGGGTCAAAGCCCATAGGCAACACCCTCTTCCTCCTCCTCCTCATGCTGTCTTCAGACCAGGTGCTGGTGCTTTTCTGGCAGGAAGCACAGCAAGAAGTCAGAAAAGCTTCTTATCTTTTCAGATCTACCACTATGGATATGTATGACCCTTTCAGGACATGAGTAATAAATATGTCACTTAGTTCCAATACAAATGGTGCTTGGGAGATTCTCTGTTTTAATTAAGTGGATGAGCATGGTCCTCAGAGAGCTCAACATGTCCTTGGGTGAATAAATGCTTTAATAATTCAGCTTTGTCTTTTATAATCTTATAGCTGCAACCCACAGAAAAGCTTTCTTTTCCTTGGCACTGAATACCAAATAAAGAACACTTTACCTGATTCCTTTCTGCTTTTTGCTTTCTGTCCTTGGATCCAAGCTCTCAGCCAACCTGTCAGACCAAGGGGGGAGCCCCACCACAGGACCCATATGCACAGCAGCCCTGCACCGAGTCCACAGGACACAGCCTGCATCCTCCTGGGGTCTCCTCCCTCCAGGGGCTGCCTGTGGAAGCTGTGTCACTTCTGAGCCTGCCTCAGAACAGCAGCTGTGCATCTTCCAGCACCCATCTACTTCACTGACCATCACTTTTCCCTTGCTGGTGGAAAAGGCTTTCAGCTTGCTGGCACAAAGCACATCTTCCCCTGCAGCTGGCTCCTTCTGTCAGCAACCCAAGACACTTCTCAGTGATTTGGGGTTTGGCACTTTAAATCTCTCTTCCTTTTTAACATTCCTAAGACAGCTAAGGAGGTGAAAGCAGACCCCTGGAGGGCTGTGGGATGGGAAAGAAACTCAAGAGTCTGAAAGTTGTGCATTACCAGAAGAACTCCTATCTCACTACAGATGGTGTGCATCCATCTGAACATCAGATCAGGCAAGGAAAGGTGAACAAAGGCTGGACACTGTTTCCTTACATGAGAGGGTCCTCAGTCTATAAGGGGAAAGAAGTGGGCAAAACAGAGGTTCATTCGATTAGAAATTAGATTAGCTTAGAAATTCTCCTCTACAGAATGTGCCCAGGCCTGTATCAGCGCAACACCTACTGCCCTCCTTGAGCCGCAGCCCGTGCGCAGGCCGCCGAGCAGAGCCCCTGGGTTGCTTCCTTACGGGAGGGTGCCCGTAGGTGCAGACTGGGGCACAGCAGGGGTTAATTTCAGCTGTGGCTTTAGGCAACTTTAAATTGCCTGCATTTGACATCCGTGAGGCAGAGGCACTAACAGCCGCAGTGGAAGTGCTGAGGAACAAGGCCGTGAGTAATTCCTGTTTGATCCCTAGCTTATATCGTTTACCTCATTACGGGACTGCCTGCAGCCCTCAGCTGCTCTCTGCTTCCCCAGGGTTAATGGATCCCGCTTGCCTCTGTGCCACGTCCCTGTCTCAGCTGAGCCCTCAGACACAGCAGACCCAGCACGGCCTCCCCCACGCCCGCCAGCTCGGTGTGGGGAGAGCCCGAGCGCTCTGCGGCGGGGCGCAGCAGCTGCTGCCCCAAAATGTGCGGAGCTCAAAAAGCAGCCCCGGCCACGGTGCTTTGCTGGGGTGCAGCACAGGCTGAGACACGAGTGGCAGCACAGAAACAGCTGCTGCTTTCAGAGAGCAAATGGCAGGAATGCTGCTCGTGCTGGAGAGGGACAGATTGCAACTCCGCTGCAGCTCACCCAGCTCGGGCTGCAGCTACCCTGGAGCAGCCCAGAGCAGGACATTTGGGCCCCTCACTGCAGCACAGTCATTGAGGTGCTGGAGTGTGTCCAGAGAAGGGCAGTGAATCTCGTGAAGGGTCCAGAGGACAAGTTCAATGAGTGGCTGAGGGAGCTGGGATTATTTAGTCTGGAGAAAAGGAGGCTCAAGGGAGACCTTATCACTCTCTACAACCGCCTGGAAGGAGGGTGTAGCCAGGTGGGGTATAGTTTCTTTTCCCAAGCAGCAAGGGATATGACAAGAGGAATGTACTTCAAGTTGAGCCAGAGGAGGTTTACTTGGGTCTTAGGAAAAAATTCTTTGCAAAAAGGATGGTCAGGCATTGGAACAGGTAGTGCAGAGAGAAGTGTTCAAAAGGCACCAGGAAACATTGTTCAGTGGCGGACTTGGCAGTGCTGGGTTAGCAGGTTCAATGAGCTAAGAGGTCTTTTCCATCCTAAACTATTCTATAATTCCATGAGACAGCCCCTGTGTGCAGACAGCCCTCTGCCTGGGTTTGGGTGAAGCAGGTCCTCACAGTCAGCATGAGCTCCATCCCCCAGCAGCCTTATCTGGAATCCAGGTCATAGTATTAGGGGCATAAAATGTGTTGCTTTTCTTAGATCCCCCCCATTGCTTGGTATCTTTGTGCTGCAAAGGGCTGTGGGACCCCATGGAGCTCCCAGACAGGCATCTCCTACCTGGTGGAAATTCCTACCTTGATGGAAACCCTGGAGCCCTCCAAGAAGCTAACCAGGGCTGAGGGGGTGCCCTCTGGCATCTCTGGAAGCTATTATGGACCACTTTTCAGGTCAGAAGTAAGAATTTAACACTAATTCGGGATCCTCTTCTGGGTCCTTGTGGAAGTATTTGGAAACCTAGAGAGCACAAAGGAAAAACTGCCTTCATTGTGCAGGGTTTCCTAACACGACACTGGAGGCTCTCTGCTTGTAGCTCTCATGCTATGATTTTCACTTGGCTTTCTAGGGAGATGTTTAGGTAATCATTATCATTTAATACCTTTGTATCTGTAGATGCTGCAGCACTCTTGTGACACACTTCTGCTCCTGGCTGCTACCAGCTCTCTTTCCCCTTAGAACGGTGGAGTCTGTGAACTACAGAAATTTCAATTTGCACTTTAGAAAAATGTAAATATTCTTCTCTACTCCTTCAGGTTGTGAAGCAAACTTTGAAATCCTGTCCTGGCTGCACTGTGAAAAAGCTCAGCAGCTCAGCCACGAGTATACCTGGTGATTTTTAAGCTAAGCTCACAGCTTCATGGGGGTTTCCATGCAATTTTGAATGTGAGGGGCCATGAATAATAATAGTAGTCTTGAGGCAACGAGGTGTAATGAGGTAAACAATACAAGATTTTCCTACTGAGTTGAAATGAGACTTCTTCAAATCTTTTGTGAAATTTTGACACAGCTCAAAGAAACGTTTTCTGAGGAGCACGTGGGCTGCAATATTGGGAACAGATTCTTCCAATGTTAACAAGGATACTGCCTCAGAAATTGCATGCAAGCATTTTCAGAGTTGAATATCTTATAAATATATTCTTAATGTTCTGATGTGTGAGATTGAGCACAGGAGGGTGCATCTGTTTTCCAGCAGAGAGGATCTGAATGATGCAGTTTGAAGAGAGGAGCTACAGCTCAAAGATGAAATCTTGTTATGAAGTATCTTACAGAACAAGAAAGCCAGACCAAGATTCCGAACCTTTGGGGTGGGAAGGACACAAATCATGCCACACACCAGTGACTTCAATGCAGTGGCGTAAATACGAGTCCCTCACAAAACTCATGATTATCCTTTGTTTCAGACAAGTTTTGCCCCCATAAAGACTACCTGAGATGCAGGCACTGAGTGAAAATCATCTGGGGCAAGCAGTAGAATTTCCACTTGCTATTTCCTTCCCATTATCTTGGCATTTTGGTCCAAATGTTTTAAAATATTTATAATGTCCTGTCTTGAAACTATCATCATGCAGTTCTTCATTGGTGCTTTCAAGAGGCCTAGGTGCAGCTGGCTGCCTGTGTGCACACAGACTGACTGATTAGAACAAGACTACATTCTTGTTTGCATCTGCTCCTCCTCTGTCTTTTCATGCTTTAAGCTAGAAGCCGAATGTGGCCATGTTTTTAACCCATGTTAAAACTTGTGTGAGGTGCTGTGCCTGCGTGAGGGCAAACCCCAGTACCAACACAGGCTGGGGTTTGGAGATGGAGAGCAGCAATGTGCACTTGCCCTCTAGAAAACAAATCCCGTCCTGGGCTGCATCAAAAGCAGCGTGAGCAGCAGGGCAAGGAAGAGGATTCTGCCCCTCTGCTCTGCTCTGGTGAGAGCCCACCTGGAGCGATGCATCCAGCTCTGGGGTCCTCAGCACCTGTTGGAGCAAGTCCAGAGGAGCACCACAAATATGGAGCATCTCTCCTACAAAGACAGACTCAGAGAGCTGGGATTGTTCAGCCTGGAGAAGGGAAGGCTTCAGGGAGACCTCACTGCAGCCTTTCAGTACTTAAAGGGGGCTTATGAAAGAGGTGAGAACAGACTTTTTAGCAGGGCCTGCTGGGATAGAACAAAGGGTAGTGGTTGTAAACTACAAGGGGGTAAATTCAGACTAGATATGAGGAAAAAATTTCTTATGGAGAGAGAGGTGAAATACTGGAACAGGTTGCCCAGAGAAGCTGTGGATGTCGCATCCTGGGGGACATTCAAGGCCACGCTGAGCAGGGCTCTGAGCAACCTGGTCTAGCTGAAGACATCCCTGCTTAATGCAGGGAAGGTATTAGACTAGATGGGCTTTCAAGGTCCCTTTCAACTCAGACTATTCTATCATTCTGTGAAAAACATCGAGGCCCTGAAGCTGAGCTTCTGCACCAAGTTGATTTGAAGAATAAATTTTGAAAATATAAAAATAGGCTTTTAGCAGCCTGCCTGACAGAGGCAGAGACATTGTGTGGGCAAACTGTTCCAGAACACAGCTGTGCAATGGTTATTAAGAGCTGTACTTCCATAATAACAGTGCTGGGAGCTTTCCTTAGCAAAGAACGATAAGCAAGTTTCAGCTTCCTTGCTGAGACCTGGAGGCAGCACTGTGCTTGGTTAGCTCTGGTGCATTATCCTGTAATAGCTAAGCAATATACTTGGAGTGAAGGTTGGATAATAGAGTATTTTCCCTGCCCTCTGCGCCTCCCCCCCCCCCCCCCCCCCCCCATACCACTTTACTTTCAGAATAGCATCTTCCATTGTTGGTTATTGTCATTATCAACTGATTTCCCCAACGACTGCTCTAACCATAATTTCTGGCTTCTGGGCATTAAGCAAAGATTGCTGCTGCATAATTGGATTAATTTAGAGACTGACTTTGAACAGCATAATTGATTTGAATTTTATTCTGTTTTCTCTAGCCACTTTTTCACTAAGAATCACAACACCTGTGAGCCCAGACATGGACTTGAGTCTCCTGGAAAAGCCTCCACGAGTGGGAGCCCCTCCTTGCTAAGCAGGCACCTTCACCCATGCTCCATGTATCCCTCCACTGGGGAGAGGTTCCTGCTGGGCTTCACGCCCCTTCCTTTTGCCCCCCTTTGCAAGGGCTTCGGGTGCCAGAGGAGCCATGAACCGACTCACTTCTCCACCATCTCTTCGTGCTGCAGGAAGGGTTTTGTTCTCGGGCACCGAGCATGTCACTGCTGTGGCACTTGGGGACCGGCCTGCCCACACGGACCGGCCTCCCCACACAGACCTTCCTTCAGGGATGCTCTGCGGCACACTTAGTTCTAACATCACAGGGGCCTTTCCAGGTATTTAGCTGTGCTGCTGCTGTACCCAGCACAGCAAACCTTGTGTCCTGCTATGGATTCTGGCTGGGTTTTGATTCTGTGTCTCACAGATGTGGGTGTGGAATGAGGACTGCCCTGTGGATGCTGCAGCAGGGCCTGTAGATGTCTGGTCAGGTCCCTGAAGCAGCATGCACTCACCAGGGATCCCCAAAACATGCTTCGTGATTCACTGCAAAGCTTTCTTTTTCTTTGCAAAACATCTCTTGGTTTTCACCACACATCTTCACTGCTTGTTAGAAAATGAAAATGTTTTCAATTATAAATTGAAAAATTATGAAAATCTCGACTGAGTAGCATGGCTGCTGACCATCCTTCTGAGCAGCTCTGAGCTCCCTGTGCCATTTCAGCTCCTCTCAGCTGACTGCAGGGGTTGGCAGAGGTGCTCAGTGTGTGCGCTTCCTGCTGTGGGAAAGGGTTTCTCTAGGATTTTGGGCAGTGGTTACCTCGAAGATGGAGCTGCCCAGCCCTGGATAGGATCCTAGCATGTGTCACTCAGGCTTGTACTACCTGTCGCAACTTACACACGGCGCATGGCACTTTTGCATTCCCAACAAGACCAAGGCTGCCATCCCACTAATTTCAGCAGACCCAGGATGTCCTTGCCTCACCTTTGGAGAGCACCTGGCTCTCATATTCATGTGTGGCAGCACATCCCATCATGCCCTCTCAGAGTAGAAAAGGAAAAGGGATAAAAGTGTGTTACTTCTTCCCACTTCAGTGCCAAGAAACAACAGAACTAAAAGGAGTGTTGGTCCTCATCCTTCCTATTGTTTTGGTGAAAGGGAGTGGTGCTGCCCAGCATACATTTCAGTCCCCTAAAAGCCACCACATTTTGTGTCTGCAGCAACCTGGTATCCTATTTCCAAATAAATCAGAGGTAGAAAGAATGGAGACAGGACAAATCCCATTGCCCAGGGATGCAGGACACTCCCTTGGAAAATCAGCTGCTCCTCACCTGTCAGCATCTGCCTTGGGGAGCATGGCCCCTGCCTGCACTGCTGTCTGCAAGTGCCACAAGGCAGAAAAACCACCTGTCCTCCTGCTTTTCCATACAAAACTGTGTATGTGCACTTGCAGGTGGAATTCAAGTCCTTTAGCATATAAAGTAATGTTTTGCTGGAGTAACATCCAGAAAACTGATACCCAGGAAGCTTCTCCTTCCAATATCTGAGCCACAGTCCTTAGGGGTCAGTTTTGCCAGCTTTCACTAACTGCTTTGCCTGCTTGTACTCCTCAGATGACAAGATTTCACAAACACTTCAATCTTTTATGCTCTTATCTCTCAGGCTTTTGTAGCAGATGCACCTTTAATTGTGAGCCTTTTGGGTTTTGCTTCCAGCTTTCCATGTTCTTCCTGGTAGCACAAAGCCAAGAAGAGAAAATGGGACTGCAGAAGTGATGCAGTGCCCCACAAAAACTCCTCTTCCCAGTGCCTGGAAAATTTTATCCCTTGCTCATATTCACCTATTATTTCTCCTGTTCTGTCTCAGTTAGTCATGCTCCCTTCCTTACACGCACACTTATTCCATGCAGATGTTAAAATTGTGCAGGCTGTAATGCACTGGAAGATTTCCCTCCTCCACAAACACCTAAACTTATCCCCAACTACCTTGATAATCTGTCTGTAAAATCCAAATGTCCCCAGCATTTGGGGGTGTTTGGGTTTGGGATTCTGATTCAGGCTTATCTAGAGAAAACATTGAAAGATCACTGAGTTTTAATTCATCCAGCAAATGAAGCTTGAAGGCGCTTGGTGCTACTGTAGGAATGTGCTGCCAGAAACCAAGATCTACTTGCAAACCTGGCGGGACTAGTTCAGATCTGACAGAGTTTTATATAAGTATTGTTTTACTTTTAATGTCCTCTTTACTTCTTATCACTTCTTTAAAACCACCGAAGACAGATTTTCTCACAAGATAATGCTTTGGCTTATTCAGTCAATGATATTGACTTCCCAGTGGCAGCAGGGGAATAAACCAGGAGATTAAACTGTCCAATCAATTGCCCTCCTGCCTGTGTTATGTGTGTTATTTCCCACCGTGCACATTCAACATTACACTCTGTGACCATTAACACAGTGGGTGCTGTTAGACAATGAAACGTTAGACAGCAGCATGCTAATAAAAGGTTTAATGAATAACATGATATCCTTACCAGCAGCCACAGAAGAGTTGGTCTGGGGACATAGGGACTGTGTGCTGGGGAGTGTTGTGCATGAAATAGGGACGTCCATGCTAAGCAGGGCTGGTGTGGAAACATCAGCCTGGAGAGAAAACTCAGTTTGAGGAAAATATCCCCCGGATAAGAGAGGTGGACAGAGCAGGCATTACCTCTCAACAACTCGCTTTTTGATGCTGTGTGGCTTAACATCTCAGCAGGATATTAATGCCAAGGAATTTAACAAGACTTTTTCTGCACTGCCAGGTTGTGAAGTGTTATTCCTTACTCCCCAAATCTGCCATTCAAATCTTACCTGCTGCTCTCTTCTGCTTTGTGAAACATGACACAAAACTGCACTTCTTCCCAAGGAGAGGTTTCAGCTTTGCAGCTGCCCCATTAGGGCTTCTCACTCCCAGCTTACACCCTTTCCCACCGATGCTCTTGTACTTGCCAGGTGAGAGAACTCCCATGGGCATCTTCTGGACAGCCTGGAATTGGCAAAGCTGCAGCTGTGAAACAAGCAGCACCATTCTTCTGGCACAGATTGATTGCATGTCCAGGAAAGACTTGAAGCAAGGAAGGGAAAGACTGTTTTCTAATGGTATGGGAACTAATTCATGCCCAAAAGAGCCTCACAGGGAGTAAGAAACAATTATCCAGCCATGAACAGGGCAGGGGCATAGGGATGCCACCAACCAGGGTCTGCACATACAACTGGCTCCCTACTGCCTTGTGACATCCCTCTGGTGAGAAGTGAAGGGGAGAGGAAGGGCAGGGGAACATAAGCCACTTTCAGCTGGGCAGCTGAAGCTGCCCACTCCTAGCTGTCCTCTCTTGCACATTTTTTCTCAGGTTTTCAATGGGCCAAGTGGAGTTTCTTTCATTATGTCTCCTGCAAGATCACTGTGCAAGTTATTGGCGTGCTGTTAGAAAAGGGGCTGCTGACCTCCTCTTTACCTAGTTTCACCTATTCATTTATGTTTGGTTTGGATTAGCTGGTGAAGTCTCTTTATCAACATTATTTATAGGTTTTATGCATTTCAAGACTGCTTCTTTGTTCCTAGGCTATACTTGTCTCTTAATCTATCTAATCATCTAAAATGTTTTGATGTCTTTTCATTCTTTCTCATAAATCAAATTTTGGACCTTGATGAATCCATTTGCTGTGCTGATCAGAATTCTCTCTCTTTCTTCAGATCTTCTTCATCTCATAAAGTGAACAGGCTATTCCAGGTGTGCCTATAAAAAGACTTTATCTATATATTCCACATTTCATATTTCTCTGGCTATTTTACCTTGTTACCCTGCATCAAAAGTACAGCCCCCTAAGATTCTTTCCATGTTGTTTCTTTGCAGGTTTATTTGGTAGCACGTCTTAGATTTTCCCCCTTGTGATTTAGAATAACTTTTCATCTTGATTGTGTTTTAATCCACAAATAGTATCTCATTTTCTCACTTTCTCCCTGCATTTTTTTGTCTGGGTGAGTTCCATCCTATTTTTTTCATGTCTTCTTTGTATTAGTAATTTCCCTCAATTTAATATATAAGTGACTTCAATTAATATATTCTTTATTCTCTACTCTAGATAATTAGTAAACGCATAAAAGAACAGATGCATGTTACTTAACAAATGTCTCTGTTAGAGTCCCTGCCAACCTCTAAGTCATTACTTTCACCATTTGTTTCTAATATTTAAATTTATTTACAAAAGATGTGTGATCATCTCTTAACCCTAGTAAATGATGTTGGGTTGAAGATTTGGTGCTCATTCTCACAAAAATATTCTACAAATAACTCCAAATGTAACAGTAGGAGGAGATCATATGAGATGACCATTGCAGGAGATGGCCATTGCACTCTCTTTTGTCTGAATAATCTGTATTACACGTGTTGTCTTCCCAGAGCTGTTTGTTTTGTAATGTTGCTTCTACTTATTAACCTTGACAAAAAGGGGTATTCAGTATTCAGGCATGGCATTTCTGTGCTTTGCTTTATTGACTGTTTTATTTTTAAGTTAAATTTTGTGGCTCTGAAAGGACATTGCCTTTCAAAGGAAGAATAGATGATCTTCCTTCTGTGACAAAATTACACCAAAATACTGGAAATAAAATTTACTTTTTCTAGCTTCAGAAGTTCCACAAAGCCCTTCCATGACTATTTGTGTTTACAGTTGTCGTGGTTTAGGAATTTAGTGCTCCCAGTGAAACCACGCTCTATTTGTGCCCACCACTCACTTCCCATTCCCCCTCCAACTCTCCCCTGTGTTGACTGGAGTGGAGAACTGGAGACACAAAAGGCAAAGATCTTGGCTTGAGATGAGAACAATTTACTGGAAACAGCAATGAGAGAAGCAAATAAACAGTTAGCAGCAACAATATTAATAACAAAAGTGTACAAGGGAGACACAGAGTGATTCAAATGCAAAATGGTCACCAATCCACCAATCCGACCCAACCGCTCCATGCTTCCCCCATACAGAAAATGAGGTGAGATGGTACAGAATAATCTCCAGGTCCTGGCCAAGCCCTCTCCTGGCTACTGCAGAAATCAAACCTGTCCTGGCCAGGACAACAGGGATATTCATCAAAATTCTGTTCCATCTGCTATGGAAGTCACCTCCGTGAAAGGTAAAATACTGGGTTGTACAGCATAAATCAGGGTCTTGTTTTTTGAAACACAATTCAGGTTTTCCAATAACTTCTTGAAAAATTATTGAATCCCTCTATAGTTTTCCTTTTTATAAATCTTATGTAAAAGAATAAAAAAAAATTGGAATGCACTGTAAGCATACTGTCCCAGAGTTGCAAAAAAGGGTAATTTTTCTTTTTCAAGAGGAACAAATTATCCCTGTTTCTCCATTAATATTTGTATAAGCAACAAACTGGTGGACAAGCAGTTACTCATATTGCTTTAGTTTATGTCCTCCTGTGGCACTCCCTGCTTACACTATCCCAGACCTCACTCTATCAGAAATGGTCCCAAGGCTTTCAAAGACCTGCAAGCTTGTACAGAGAGCACCTGTTCCTCTCTTGGTGTTCTTGGCTAGAGCAGGAAATCTGAAAATCCTGAACAATTTTTACTGGTTTTTAACCTTCCAGAAAGCCTTTGCCTTGCCAAATTTCTGAAGTTTACATCTGCGACATGGTTTCTAGGCCTGTACTACCAGAGACCAGTTGGGTTTCATTGATTCTCACCAGCTAGTGGGAGAAGTAGGATACTTTCAGATCCCTAGGACACACTATCCATCCTGATACCAAAGAACTCCTGCAAAATCTCTAAGCGCTTGCAAAACAATTCTTTATCAATATTTCTTTTCATAATGGGGGGTGAGGTGGGGCAGGGGTGTTCTTGTTCAATTAGAAACAGAACTAAACAGCCCACACATCTCACATTACTGTTATTTGCTTTTTTAAGAGATCACACCTGAATTTTGTGGAAGCAGCGCACACCTTTCCTTAGTCCCTTTTTCGTTGTCATGGAAGACTTTTCTACACAGCTATTCAGCATCACAGCCATTCTCCATTCATCATTCATTTCACATCATTTGTAATTTGTAAATTGAATTGCAGAATTGCTCACCAAGACACTGTAAAAAAGATGATTCGAAGTGCATAAAGGTCTCAGCTGAGTATTCCCTGTCTGTACAGACAGTTGTGCTGAGGCTAGTTTTGTAGGGCCTAAAAGAGCATCAGTTATTTCTAAAAGTTTGTTTCTGCAAAATCAAACTCACAGGGAAAAAACAGAGTCAGAAATGCCTTGAATTAATATAAAATAAACAGTGAGACGGAAAAAAATGTTACTGTGGCACATGACTGTCAGTACACAGCTAAAGCGGTCCATAGGTAGCAAGAGGCTGTCAGGGTACATACATTCGTTCTAGACTTTAATTACATAGATCAAGTGTATAAGTCTCACAAAAAAACCCAAAACAATTGTTCTCACTCAATTCAGTGAATATTTCCCACTGAAGAGAAGTGATAGTGCATGATTTTGCAAGGGCAACTTGACCTTTTTGCTTGTTTCTCCCTGGTAATGAGCAAAGCCAATTAATCCCACATGTTGAGCTGATGAGTAATGGTTCCTTGTAGAAACATTGTGATGTCACATGCCGGTACATACATCAACATTAATTTCTATTAATCACACAGAGAACAGTGACAGTTCACTGAATTTTGATGTTCAGTAAGCTCCACACCAAACCCCTAGACGACTGAAACATTGTTCGGAAAACAGAACTGCACTGTAAGTTGAAGAAGTAGATGGAAAATCTGCCATACTGCACACAGACCTGCCTAAACCTGTGCTGAGCTTCAGTTCCAGCTCCACGCAGCATAGTGACTGAGTTGATTGGAAACCTGCATCCCTCTTCCTCTGAGGTGCCATCTCACCTGTCTGCAGGCCTTCTTATAAATGCAAGTGCACTCCTTGGCACACTTTTTTTTTAATGCTCATTTGCTCTTCTTTTTGAAAATAGTAAAATATTTAAGTTAGAAGAAAGAAAAGAAATGGAAACACATTCCCTCAAATGTGTTCCAGGAGCTGGCCTGCTCTTCTTGCACATTGGCAGACATTTCCTTTCTTACCTCCTCTGTGGTGAGCTCCTTTCAAATGCGAAGTCCCCTTCTGGGTGCAGGGTGCAACCACTGGCTAGTGCTCACTTGGATGGCTCTGTCAGACAGAGCTGGCTGTCGGGGACTGCAAACACCAAGCCAAAACACACACAGGACCTCAGCTCGTTCTTTAAAACACAGGGCACAGAAAAGCACTCTGCTAACCTGGAGTCAGGGAAAGGAGAGTAATGGTCACAAAAAGAGTGACATTTTAGATGCAGTTGATAACTTGGCATTGCTCTGTGTCCCTCTACACACAGAAATGGCTGGTAAGTCTCTCATTCCCCCAAGGGAGGTTGTGAGCTGCTCCAGGCACGCTGCTGCTTCCCAGAGCTCCAGCGTTAACTCTGTAAGACCAGCAGCAAGCGGCTTTGGAAGTGAACAGTCAATTTGCTGTATCAGTTGCCCTGGCAGTCTGATAATTGCAATGGTGAAAAGTGAGCCAGGGGATGCAGAAGGTTTTTGGAACAGGCTTTCAGCAGGTTTCTGACTCCTGTTGTGGAACACCGTCAACATTCACAAAAGAGCAGTGACCTAATTGTGAAAAACTGCTCTCAAAGGCCCTGTCTCCTGTTTGCTGTTTCATGTCATTTTGTTGAATTCTTCTTTAAAGGCATTTTCTTTCCATTTTCTTGAAGCACTGTTCTAGCTTTGTACTTATGCCAACAGCCTTTGGGCTTTGTCTGCACCGAGTCTGGAAATCTTTCATTCCCCTCTCTCCGAGCCAGCCATGTTCAAACAGTGCTTGTGGAGAGGTGCTAATGTGCTTTCCCAGGCCTCTTCAGACATGATTTAAAAGCTGGTACTTAAAAGCATAACACAGAGAAATGCATTTGCAAAAGGATACATTTTTCTTCCACTTGGAGCAGAACTATCTAATTTTCTCTGAGAAACTGAGCCAGAAGTCATTTGACTTTGTGCATACTAGCTGAGTTATAATTTAATTGAGGATGTATTTTATCTTTGGGGGTTTTTTAATCTTTTTTTCACTGCTTCAAATTCTGTGATGGCTCTCCTTCAGACTTTACCAGGCTCACCTCACATCCTCTCCACCTGTGGATCAGTAATGTGAGTAATGTGTGATGCATACTGAAACTGGAAGTGGTTTAGGTTCCATTTGGAAGATGGTGCCTTCCATTTTAGAAACAAAACTTTATCCTAGTTTTTCACTGTCAGTTCCAGATTTTCTGTAATATTCAGCTCTTTGGATAGTTCACTCTTTCTTCTAAATAACTCTTTCAGAAAATACATTTTTCTGTCTGTAACTGTACGTTCCTGTTTACCTAATACCTTAATATTCAATCTTCTGCAGAAAAATGCTATTCTATGGTCAAGTTTTCATCTTCCAGGGATTAAATAATTCATCCTTCCTTGCTTCACTGAAGGCTCAGTACTTACTTAACTCCTTTCTTGCTTCTACACCTTTGAATGTGCTGACACTACTTTTTCTTGGGCTGAAGCTATTCTCTTGCACTCTCGCAGCCACAGTTGCTGCTACCTCTCTCCAGTTCTTTGATACACTGTGCTGAGGGGTCAAGCCAAGTGGCCACTTAGTGGCATTTGTTTTGGTGACCTTTATTATTTTCTTACCTGCCTTTAGCCTTTGGAGATAGACTATTGATTCCTTTCATATTCAGCCGGTAGAGTCAATGATTTGGTGACTTGCTACTGTCTCATTATGGCGCATCCATTAGACTGAATACAGCTTAGCCTGTGCTGGAGCTTGAGGCAGTGGCTGTTAGATCACAAGCATCTTGTGATGCCACAAGCAAAGCATTTATTATGAAGAAAATAAGACTATATGTTTAGGTGTCTAAATCCCAACATGAAATCTATCAGCTTGGATCCTGATCTCAACCCTTACTGAAACTCTTCTGGCAAGGAGCAAACCTGAAGAAACCTTCAAGAGTCTGTGCTTAATTGCAGCTTAACATTTCCTAACATTAAGAAATGTTAAGCTGCAAATGTTGCTCTAACACTTTCCCTGAGATTAGTTTTCTCCAGGTTCTGGAGTATGTTGAGCCTGGAATAGAATAGGTTGAACTTCCATATTAAACACTTCGTACCACAAGGTGGAACAGTTTGAAGAAAATGCCATCTGTACAGCCTAGCCTGAGAAGTGATGGAGAAGTGTCTGCCTGCAGCCCCTGCTTCTGCAAGCTTGTACACCAGAGCTGCCTGGCTGCATGAATTTCCCAGGATGACCTCATTAGGCAGGTGCTCCCACTGTCCCTTTTAAGGTGTTTACATGCCATGTATGTGAGCAGATATTGCTCATTTGGAAGCTAATGACCCATAATTGGTATGTGAGAAAGAGCTACTACAAAATACTTGTAGATAGAAATAATTTTCCCTGCTGTAATAAACTTAATGTGTTTGTGTCACGAATAGCGCAGTACCAGGGAGAGTGCCTCAAGTGCAAGCTTTTAATACAGATATCTTTTGTTTGATAATGGATAGGGAGGATGTTATTCTCAAAGAAAAAAAAAATTAATTTGTTCAGTTTAGTCAGCAATTTACTGAGTTAATTTACTTTCCATATATGAACATGTTCACGCTCCTGAGCAATTGTTTCATCATTATAAATTGAACTCAGTAATAGGATGGAAAAAAGGATTTGGATGAATGGTGCTTTATATGTGCAGAACATAAAAGAATCTTGAGCTTTATTGTGCTGTATTTTTTTAATTACTGTCCCCTCTGAATGCTTTTTTTTCCCACTGACAAGCTAGTTGCTAGATGCTGTAGTAGCACAAGGTCAAGTCTGCCCAGTGATGGGACTCTGATACACGATGTTCTTTAGATTTAACAAGGTGATATCTCCTAGGGCTTTGGGTCAGTGAGAAGATAAACAGCTGACAGACTGACAGTGGCATGAATTCCCAGTCTGGTAGCGTGGACCATCTTCCCCAGCTGTGGGAGGTCTTTTTTTCTCCCACAGTTGTGTCCTAGGCAGAATGGCACAGTGAGAACACACAGAAAATTGGTATCATTCCTAGGTGTAAGCTGAGAAAAACCTGTTGGCTTCAATGGGGTTATAAAGAGCACTGTATTTATCTCAAAAATAGAAAACTAAATAAGGAATAGTATCTTTGGTAATATCATAAATGGAGGGGGAAAACGTCAATACCTTTCTCTTATGCAGAAATTACCATTAGCTTTTTGGAATAAGCCTCTGGAAGATGGGTAGGAGGAAAAATTGTGACCCTGAAGGGCAACTGTGTCAAGGCTTTCACCTGATGGCTAACTGAAGACCAGCTATTGTAGCTACTTCCGCCCTTTCCAGGAACAAAGTCTGAACCTCATATTATCATGGTCAATTCCTGAGCCACTCCAACTCCCCTGCAGCTGGAGGACTTTGTGTGGCATATGAAGAGCAAAGGGTGTCTTTTTTCTGTGCTGCATTGGGGTAACTCTTTCTCACAACAAGACTTAAATGCCTTGTTTTCCCAGTATCTCAGCTTCAAAGTTAGTGAGCACCAAGAGATGGAAATGCAACTGTTTGATATTAAGTACAAAAATGCAAAAGAAAAAGAAGTAGATGGAGCTAATTGATCTACAACCTGCTTGCTTACAGTTTAGGAACCCCTTGGAGAATAAGATAAGGAGATCTGAGTAGTACAGGTTTGAGAAAATAAAGAATGCACCAATGAGTAGTCACAGAAATTACAAATATTTAGAGGATGGATGTAGAAAGAAAAACATTGTCCTTGCCTCACTGCACTGACTCCCCTAGCAACACAGCAAAAGTTTCCAGCACCTTAGATGGCTTTTTGTTCTGCACTGGAACAAGATTAATAGTCTCTCAAAATTACCAGGGACAGGACTGCTGGCCCAATGGTGCCTACCACCCACCAGCAAGGCAATGATTCTCTCTATGGCTCTGACCTGAGCGATCTAACCATCCGGTTTCATGTGTAACACAGCAGTGAAGCCTGCTTAAGCTTCCCATTTAGCATCTTTGTAAACCAGGACATCCTTCTCTGGACTTTCTTTGGGGTAGAGAATCTGTCAACTTTTTTAGAATAGCATTTCTAACTTCTGAAACCACTCATGCTCAATTTTCATGCAGCTTTGGGCAGTCTATTGGGCGTTTAATCAATTTTAATTTCTAGTTGGGCTTTGAAAGGATGTTTTGCAATGTGTGCTGTAAGGAACCAATGGCACCATCAGGCTAAAATAGTGAAATAGAATTTAACAGCAAATTTATTATAATATAGATGAAACTTATGCATCTGCTGAGTCACTTCAAGAGGCATTAATTAAAAGGAAAAGTGCAAAGGTTGTTGCTGACATTTAACCTGTCACCTGGGTTTTAATGAATACAGATAACTAAGGACAGTAAAGAAGACCTGCTAGAGGTGACGGTCTTCAGCCATGCAAACTCCCTCCTTCCACGCTGTACCCAGAGCTGTCTCAGCTGGAACTGACTTGAATGTTTCATGCATGTTCTTGGGCTCTAAATGAGCTGCCACTTCTCCATTGAAACAAAAATGCACAAAAATACCAATATGAAAAGGATTGCTGGGTTCTGTTTAACAAAACTGCATGTCCAAAGCATCTGAAAGAGGGCAGTGGAAAACAAGTGACATTTTTTCCCTGCAGAGATTCATCTCATGAAAGCCCCAGCATGAAGCATCGTTAGATCTGCCTGGTGTGAATGCAGTCAGTCAAGTTACAGAATGGATAAGTAAGTCAATTTTGCACTCCCAAGCACTTTCATCGCTGTCATCTTTTGTCACTATATGACAAAAAGCATTTTGCCAAGAAGCAACCTTATCTTCTGGCTCTGGTAATTAATTATTGGTCGAGGAGGGGCAGCCTGTTAGCTCCCAAGCAGCACAGCACCTTCTTTTTCCTGAGCTACTTTCCTCTGAAATTGGCTGCCCTTCAGAAAATGAGCTGAAGGCACCCAAGGAGGCTGCTGCTCCTTGAATATCTGCCTCTCTTCCCCTCCTTGCTTGTCCACCCTTCTGGCCTGAAACTGTTTCCCCACTGTAGAAGTGAGAAGGTTCCTTCATCACAATGAAGGCGAAGGAGCTGAAGGCAAACAGCTCTTTTGTGACACCTCCTGTTGATGCAGCCCCCACCAGTGCTTCTGAAGGATCACCTCAGTGAATTCTGAAAATCGTTTTGTTTTGGTTAGGTCTCTTTGTTGCTAAAAATATCACTGACAACTCTGGGCATTCATTTAGTGGTAATTCAATCATTCAACATTCCTGACAATTTTTTGTTTGCTCACTGTCAGCAGCTCCATTGCTATTAAGCAGTAAATGTGATAAGCAGTGTAGATAAGACACCAGTCTTGTTCTTATCAAGACTAAACGCTGTGAGAAAAGCCCCACTTATCACACAAGTCTGCTTAAATATTTCTGCAGGTCCCATCACTGTAACTACTCATGTTCTTCACTGCAGTCTTTGTTCAGCTTTGTGCTATAGCTCAGCCAGCGGCATTTCAAAAAACCCAATAATTTAGAAATAATTCAATTTTACAACTGATGTAACGTACACCAGAGCTCCCTTTACATCCTTAGCAGCATCCTATTTTGCTTTTAAAGACACACTGCTAATGTGAGCCATGATGGAATTAATGGGGTAACCACATTCCCTCCCTCTCTCCCCTCCTAACCACCCTCCTCTGGATGTCAGCACCTGCACTGTGATTCTACCTCTCACTTTAAAAAAAAAAAACACAACTGACAAAGTTCATGGGTGACACTGACCATATTGCTGCCCTAACCTCCTCTTTCCATCAGCCACTCTCATGTGCTCTTTTCATAGGTAGGAATAGGTTGGAATCCATGTGAATAATTTACAAACAGCCCACTGGTTGTTCAAAAGCCACCTGAATCCCAGAAGGTGACTGTGGCTTAGGTGGGTATTTGAAGTTTGTGTATGGCTGCTTGAGACCCACCTGTGGCCATCTGTTTTTCTCTTAAGCTTAATTGCTATGTAAAGAGCAAAAGCACTTTGGCAAGCCTCACCATTTTCTCTAATCTATGCTGCAAGCTGCTGGAATGGTAGCTCTGTTGTTTTTTTATGAAAAAAGATGCCATGCATAGCAGCAACATGATACTAATGGCAACATGAGCAAATCATTTACCTGACTCCTGTCTGTTGGGTGGTTAAGTGGAAGCCAAAAATAGCACTCCATTCCTGACCCCTGAAATTTGTTTCAAAAGCTCTGCAGTAACTTCAGCTCCCACGAAGAAGCTGGAAATGTTATTAATAATAGAAAGTCTTTTAAAAGAACCAGGCAAATTCACTAAGCCCACTGACCTCTTGCTAGTGAATTCTGTGGACTGCATGCTCATTACATACAGGAGTCTGGCGTTTTGGATGTTATTTAATTTACTGTTTCTCATGGCAAACAGACTGGGGCAAGAAAAGCTTCAGGGCTAGTTCTCAATGCAGTCTTTATAATGTGGTCTTCACCGCAGAATGCTGTGCAGAGTGTTAGTTCTGCATCAAATGCCATGACAGACTGAATGGTGCCATAGGCATGAATCTGATGAGTGCTTTTCTGCATTCTTTTTTCCATAAAATGAAAAATACCAACCTCTCTGCTAACTCAGGGAGTCCCACAGCCAGTCTCTAGCAGGTCCCCAAGACACTGGTTACCTCAGACTCACAGCACACCCAGGCTGCCATCAGACTAGCCCTCCTGTGAAGCCCAGTCCTGTTTCAGAATAGCTACACTAGCACTGAAGTTCAGATTATTCTTGATTCCCCCCACTTAGTGTGTGTTGCTCAATACTGCCCAAACAGGGTCTTTCTGCAGGAGCTAAACTGAAAGATGTGCTTCAAGCACTAATGGGCTTTGAGTCCCTGGGAGCACACTGCAGCTACACTACAGAAAAAGCTCCTGGAAGACAAATGTTGGACCCTCGGCACCATTTTGCTCCTAATGCAGACACAGCCATCCTTCACTGTTTGGGCTCTGATCCACTTTGTAGCCAAAGTGCTGCAATATGTGCACAGCAAGATTAACAAAGCATAAATTCTACCGACCTGGATGCATGTCTGCACAGGAGGTTACTGTGAAGTTAGTGAGTGGAACTGGGAACTTACTGCACACTGACTCTTCCTCTAGACCACTCGTTGGGATAATTCACTGGAAAAGGCATATTCTCCTTCAACAAAAATTTAAATGCTACTTTAGAGCACATTAGGATTCCCATGTTCATAAGCCTCCAAACAAGGGTGGATGATTAAACATTTATCTGAATGAACTTTCAGAGTGATTTTGTTACACTGTTTTAAAATTATGTGTATTGACATTCGAAATTAAAAGAGATGTAATTTTTTTTTCAAAATAAAGTACAGTTTACTATTGAAATCTTAGTTTTGAATCAAATAGCCAATACAAGAGCTTACCTTGGTTTAATGATCCATTTCAAGAATCTGAAACTAGTGAATTTGGCTTAATTTTTTTTTTTTTTCTGAGAACAACAGTGCAAATAAATCCCACAAAAATCATTCTGATATTATTTTTCTCTCACAGTCCTTGATTTTCAGCCAAATGGATTAGGAGAACCCTTCAGACAGCAAAGCCTGTATTGAAGCAAATATAATACTTTGAGGTGAAATGTTAAATTTACACAATGAAATGTATTTAAGAAGCAATTTTTTTCCCAAGGCAGGGCAGGATCAAGCTTAACACTGTTGGATTCATTTTCCATTTGTCTGGCTGCCTGACCATATCTTTATTCAGTAATTATGCTTCCATCTCAGAGTGTTGGGTGCTTATGTTTGATTTGAGAGAAAAAATATAATTTCCAAATTGCTTCCAGTTTATGCTCTGTATTTCTTCCCATTTATAAAATGTTTTCTGCCTTGGTGTTTTGAGTGGGCAAACCCCCACACTAGCAAAATGTCTTTTCAGTCTGAGTATGGCTGCTGGGATTTGTCATACCAACACGGAGGCGGACATATGTTGATTTTTACCTCCTTTGTAGACAAGCAATCTCTGAGCACATGATGTGGCCAGCAGTCAGTGCCAGCCCATGGGCTTAGCAGCTTGGTCAATCTCTACAGAGGGACAGTTTTCAGCATAAGTTTGCATCTGACCTGGAAAAAGTTGAAATCGAACTATACATGTTGTTGTCATAAGGCTCCAGTTTTGCTAAGTGTTAATATGGATACCTGGGTCTCATTTGCAAATCAAAGAGCCAAATAGCTAAGAGTTTCTTGCTTGGCAGAGTTACTCTCCCCTCCACCAACCCCATGACTCTGGCAATAAACAGACCCAGAAGAAGATAAACACCTTTTACTTAACAAGTTTTCTTTTTCAGGGGAGGTTTGCATATACTACCTTAAAATTTAGTTTAGCTATAGTTGGAAGATGACTTGTACGCTGTTTGTTACGACTTTTTTTGTTTGTTGCTCTTGCAACTTGAGGCAAGAGATTACAGAGATACAAATTCATTGCTGTGACTCTCAGCAAAATTAGAAAAACACAGCCTGATATCTAACAGAAGAGGAAATACCAGAGCTGTAACTCACAGCAATATTATTTCCACACAGAAAGGATATAGAGTGTTCACAAGTGATCACCACAATAGCTATTGCCACAGTAGCTCTATTACGTCTTCTGTAACTTTCTAGATTTCCTTTTGCTTTCTTGAATTTAACTCTTGTGATTTTCCAACCTGAATAATTTTCCCGGAAATAATTTGAAAAATTGTCATTAATGTAAAAGTACATCCTGCTTGCAACATGTTATATAATTTATATAAATAGTTTTCAGGAAGCTCTAAATTCTGCCTTTGGTACCTTTTTATACAGAAGAAGGTAAGTACAGAGAAAATACTATATTTATGTAATATATGCATATGTCCATATTTATGTAATGTATACGCCTGGCTACTGTTCTAATAGATCATATAATATTTTGCACAAGAGCATGACCACTTTAGTCACAAATAACTTGAGGGAAAAACTACTGCATCTGCTGTCATTGATACAATTATATCATCCTTCCCTTCTGCATTGATACCTGCAGTATAATTTCTTAGCTCTGAGAACCTTGTTCCGATCAGTTGCCCCAAATAGAATCAGTTGCAGTCATGTAAATAGAAGTTCAGCTTAATTATTTTCCTGTTTGAAAAATCACTTTTACCTGAAGCAAGAGATGCTCCATTTCCCTTTCCTGTTTTCCCTCCCTTCAGCTACAAAAATAATTATCTCCATGACAGGTACCACCAAAATTTTGCTATCTGCCTCTCTCTCCCTTCAAAAACACACTCAGCAGCACTTTGTGACAATCGACCATTACAATAATCGTGCTCAATGGAGTCTTCACAGACATATTCACTTACCCATCTCTGGGATTTCTGTCTGCTATGAGAGCTGAAGAGTGGGAGTTAGGCTTCCAGGAGCCTCCTTTTGTTCCTGCCACAATCTCCAAGGAGCAAGCTTCTATAACCATCTCCACAGTCTACACACATCCCAGGTGTCATGGTCACCATTACCTTTCTTTTCCTTTTTGTGACACCTTCTTTTAGGTATACTCCTCTTTCTAACATGTAGAATTCACCTCCTGCCTGATGCCACATTTTTAGGCACATACTCTGCAAAAGCTTCCAATTCTCTACCTAGTCCCTTCCAGACAGATGGGGCTGTACCAGTTTGCAGCTAAAACAATTTGCCTGACTGGGACACCAGGGTGAAACTAGAAAATTACAGCTTTAGTGCAGGTTCTTACTGCCTCTGCCCATATTCTGTTTCTTTGGTAATTGGTGAACTAATGTAACCACGGTGAACTAATTTAACAGGTTCTCCATCTGTAAAACACATGTACTAATACGTGCATAAATTCTTATCCCTAAGACTGCTGATCCCAAACAAGTGCTGAGAAGCTGAATGTGTTTGAAGAGGGCTTATTGACACCCAGATGAAGCATCTTATTGACCTGTAAAATAGCTTCTGGATTAGATGACACAAATCCTAAACCAAATTCATCATGGCAGTACAACTGAGATGCTAAAATAACCAAAACAAATCAACAACAACAGCAACAACCACACAATTCTAGGAGTTATTCTGTTGTGAATCAAAAGGAAAAAGTATATCCTTTCCTCTTTCACAGCTCTGGGATAATATTCCAGCTTTTCTCAGATTTCAGATTTTAAAAAGCCCCTAAAGTATTGCACTTAAATCTGCTTTTTTTTGCTTTACAAAAGTAGGTCTTGGTGAGCAGTGTAAGCAAGTGGCTTAATACTTATTACTTTCTAAAAACAATTAAGCATATTTAAGAAATGTTAAACTAATTGAAGAAGTGAAACAGAGGTATGCTTTGTCTTCTGCATTTGCCATGTCACTGCCACTGAAGCTGCCATCTGTGGAACAGAAGCAATAGCAACACTAGTGGGATGGATTGGAAAGAAATGGGTAAACACACCTGCAAAGCATTTAATCATATTCCTCTGAAATTTTTGGGACTTCAGATGGTAATTTCATTTGAAGCAGGACCACGTCCAAGCAGAAAATTAAATTTTTAAACTGGAAGACTGATGAGGCTGCACCCACACACCTGTATAAAGAGAGCTCCTCACAGAAAGCTATATAAATGCATTTTCAATTGCAGTAGAAAGGTATGATTGTAAACCAAACTCAATTGTATTTACTCCAAGCTAGTCCAGGAGAAAGAGTAAGAAGGAATGGTTGCTGTCCCTATCCTCTATAGGCATAGACATGAAACAAAGCTGCCAATTCATCTTTTGTGGCCCACTTCTAGAGGTGAGGGTCTTTGGGAGGGTTGGAATGGTGCCTGTAGCCTCCCTGCTGCAGCTGTGGGTGCTGTGTGAGTCGGGAATAGCGCACATGACACGGCCTTCAAGGAACAGGAGCACAAAGCAGCACCAAAGCAACAGCACTGAGAGAAAAAGGCTGGAGCCAGAGACCCAATTCTCAACAAAAGTAATGCCAAGACCGCACAATTTTGACCCTGTCCAAACTGTTAACTGCTCCATGCAACCTTCTCCCCATCAGTTTAGAAAACTGGAGTTGTATTATTTTTAATGGTAAGTGGCATGGACCCCATAAATAACATTCTGCTATTGATCTTCAGTTTTACTCTTCACTATCATCAGTGAAGTAAAGTGGAACTGGGGGGTGGAGGAGAAGGAACACTGCTTAATATTTTGGAATTATTAAAAGTGGAATTACACCTGTCACTTCTGGGGATGTACAACTAATCTCCAGTGCAAGCTGAAAGGTAACCTCTGAAGATAATAGTACCACATCAGTTTGTGAATAGAAGTGAGATCCTAATCTCCATAGCCTTGTCAAATTACTTATAGGGAATTGGAGGGGGAGGGGAAAGGAAAGAAATACATACCTCTGTGTATTTTAACACAGATTATCTTGAGGAAATACAAGCCATATGCAGGTGGGATAAATCCATGTTAAATAAATAAATAGAAATGGCACAGAAAAGTAAGTGCACAAAAATCTCATGCCAGGGGAAATATGTTCCAGGCTATCTGTGCTGTCAAGCAGCAGAAAAATGAAAATAATATTATTTAAATAATAAAATGAAAATTGCTGTATGAGAAAGAGGAATGGTTTCAAATAGTTCTTCAACACTGATACAAACAAGGTCACATATTGTGATGCCTGTCTCACTTCCAGACCTCAGTGGGAGAGCAGAGGGGAGAGATTCATGGAGATCATGCAAGAAGCAGTGCTGAAATGGAGCTGAGAAGGCCATGAGCAAGGTCCTGATTGTTTGTCTGTACATAATGCAAGACAACCAGAATATGAAATGAAATCAGAAGGAAATGTACTTAATCGCCAATTACTTCTTCACTGCTATCTTGAAAACTAAATACTTTGAGAGCAATTAATTGTTCCCATGAAACTTGATCGATTTTGTAATGGTTGTAAGCAATAATTAGTAAAAGCCATGAAATGCATATACATGTACCAAGAGAATCTCCATAATAGCGACAGATACCATTGGCAGAACTACGTCCTGCTCTCTCTGAGACAGAGTTGGTTCCTTGCAGAGACAAGGGGCTGCCTGGGACTGACACTTTTTATCAAGTTTGACCTAACAAATGCTTGCACTTGATCCACTAACTGAGAAACAAAACTAATTAATACACACATAATCTTTGCTTCAGTATTAAGAGGCAAAAATCATGACAGATGCCAGAACTAGCCAGAATTTTTGCCAAGAGGAAGGGAAGGAAACATTTTTCTAAAATATACTAAAAATTAAAATTAATGAATGCCAGGATCAAGATAAAATAAAATAAAATAAAATAATAAAATGTGTTAAGACTGACAAAAATCTGGATTCAGGTACTAGCTACAGAGGCATTTTGAAAAAAGCTGGCAGGAGATAAGAGACACCTCAGGAAATGTATTTCCATCCTTACAATTAGGTTGTAACTTGGTATCGATCGAGGTTGAGGAGAGGAGAGGGTGGGGTCGGGGTAGAGCATCCTCGTTACTAAAACCATAGAACTTACGAGTGAGGTGTGCTTTTTGTTTGCCCGGTGGAGCGGCATCCTGCGGCGGTGTACATGCGGTGTACGCGCCGGCAGAGCCTGAGCACTCACACCAGCATCCAAAGGCTTAACCCTCCCGCAAGCGCCCGCTTGCAGATCGGAGACATCCAGCGGGGCAATGATGTCTCCGCCCGACCTTCTGTGAACGCCGCTCCCCACTTTTCCCCCCGAGGGCTCCTGGCAGCCCCGGCACACACGAACCCCGCCAGCGCTCGGGACAGGGTCCGAGCCAAGCCGCGCTCTGCCGGGACACCGTCCCCGCGGGCCGCGGGCTGCCGGCACCGCTCTCGCCTCCGCGACGGGCTCCGGCTGCGCCGGGCAGGGGCAGAAACTCGGGGAAAGGGCTCTCCCCGCCTTGGGAAGCGCCTGGCACGCCCCGCGGGCTCGCTGACAGCGCTCACCTGCCGGCTGCACGGAACCACCCGCGGGATCGGAGCGGAGCGGGAAACTCAGCCGGGACCGCAGCGCAGCCAGCACAGGTCCGGCGCCCGGGGGAGCGCGTTCGCCGCTTCAAAGCGCGTCACGGTGGGGCTCGGCTGAGTGCTTGGGCAACTCACGCCAGCGGCCCGGGCAGCGGGGCCCGCGCTGCCCCGATGAGGGCAGGGGGCTGCTGCTTAAAGACATGCATGAAAGATGAGCGCCGCTGCCCGGCCAGGAGGTGCCCCCTGAGGCTCGCAGGGCGGCCGGGGCAGCGGCGCTCCGGGGGCGGGGGGGCCGTGCCCCGGCGGCAGGCGGCGCTCCGGGGCCGGCGCTGGGGCTGCGGCGGCGAGCGGGGCCGCAGCAGCCGGAGCGAGCAGGGAGCGGGGCGAGGCGATGGAGCGGGGAGCAGCCGGCGCCGTCCCCGGTCCCGGCGGGGAGGAGGCAGTGCCTGAGGTGAGAGGGGCTGCGGGCGGGTGGGCCGGGGGCACCCGCTGGGCGAGGGAACGGCGCTGGATAGAGGCAACTCCGCCGCTGGCCGGCCGCAACGTCCGCGAAGTTACCGGGTCCCGTCCCTGCCCGAGCCGTGCGCGGAGCGAGAGGCGCTACCAGAGCCGGGGCGAAGCGCTGCCGCCTGCCCCGGGCTGGGGCCCTGCCCTGCCCTGCCCTGCCCTGCCCTGCCCTGCCCTGCCCTGCCCTCGGAGCGGAGCGAGCGCGGCCGGCCCTGCCCGGCACCGCGGCCGCGGCAGAAGGTAACGGGGCTGGGCGGGGGCGGCGGCGCTGTGCGGAGCTGTGCCGGGGCGCAGTCGCTGCCCTGCCCGGACTGCCCCGGAGCGCGGCTTTGTTCGCTTGCCTGCTTGGGGATTTTGGGTGGCGATTCGCTTTCGTTGCAGAAACGGGGTGTGCGGAGCTGTCACTGGAATGACGGTGGTGTGCCCGTGCATGGAGCTACGTAGGGGCCCCAGATCCTGTAGTTTTTGCTTAGGCAGAGCTCCCGCTGGTTTCCCGGGTCTTTCTCAAGGTTTACACGGAATTGAGTCTTTAGTCAGGCTGCAACATCTCCTAGATAAAATGTATCGCTAACGTGATTATGAGTTTCAGTTTGGGTCTTAGGCAAAATTTGCTCTGAATAGGCAAGGCAGTCATAGTTAATGTTTGCTAAATGCATTACTGTCAATTTGAGTGCATGTTATTATGATCACACTGTAAATTCTGAAGGAATATGAAGGGGCTGTCTTGATTCAGGTCTATACCATATGGTTTGAATATTCCAGCTTTGGCACTGACCCTGAAAACAGTGGTTAAGGTTTGTCCCAAAGAAGAAAGTACCTGACCATAAGACCCTTGACGAGCCTGATCACTTCTAGTAGAGTCATTCTGAAAAGGCAATCTCTCCATTCTTTAATGCACTTGTGCAGCAGATATTTTTGCTAGAAGAACTTCTTACTGCATCTTTCTCCCCGGGGTAAAATTGGATAGGTCCATAAAAAGTGGCAAACCTCCACCTGAGGGCATTTTTTTAGTTCAGCCTGAAGCACCAAAGTTACTTGAGAAGAAAAGCTGTCTTTTGACTCTGGTTATCTCTCCCCTGGCTATTTCCACGGTTCTGAAATGACTTGAGGGTGACCTTCAGAGAAAGAAGTCAGCTTTGCTCAGAGGATTGCAAACCTTTTATTTGTTCTTCTTAAGGCTTCTCTAAAACAAACAAGCAGAGCATTTGGAAGGAAACCTACGATTGAATATTCAGCAATTCATTTCCCTTGGGTAAAAGCTGATAGATGTTTTCACTTGTTTTGGAAAGGTTTTTAGCCAAGCAAGAAAGATCTGATTTGACACTGTTGAAGTAAATCATGAGGTAAGGCAAAGGAAGGTAGTATTTTTTTTGGTACATCACTCCTGATGTGTGGAAACAGGGGTTAGAAACTGGGTGAACTGTTGCAGGGCTTTTTCAATTATGCTTTTATTTTGGTGGCCTAATCAGTGTTATCAGTTTCTGTGAAAACTCAAGACTCCTGCCTTTTAAAAAGCATTAGCAATATCACCATATATTTTCAGGCAGTGCCTATCTGAGACACTATGGCACTCGCCAAGAGATTAACAGCACTTGGCCTTGTGCCTCTGGGCTTGTGCCTAATAATACATCGCAGGAGCACTGCATTAACTGTCAATAAATGTTTGCCATCACTTCGGGCTGAAGTACGGAGTGGCTTTAAAACAGCACAGACAGAAGTTTCAGCTCATTTTTTAAATGTGACACAGCCCTTTGTATGACTAACTCTTGATTCCTGGATCTATTGTCAGGGTCCCCATTAGTGTAGCCCAGCTTTGTTTATGTGGCTTTGGTTTTTGAAGACCTAAAATGCGTGAGTTTATTTCTTTAATTTCCCCTTAGTAGCTCCGTGTTGATAGAAGATATGAGAGAAGAGTTTCATTAGAATTGCATTCCTTTGCTGAACTTAGGCAGGACTGTGATGGTCATATTCGTATTTCCCTTTCCTTTGTCATTGTATTTGATTCTGGGAGAAATCCTTTTAAATGCCTGACTGTGATTTCAGGACACTGTAAGAAATTACCCTCAGGTAATCAGATTGTGCCTTGCACTGAACCCAGCACTGTCTGCGGTCAGACAGGATCAGTAATCAAGCCAGTGTTGGATGGATTTTTAGACACTCTGGAGACCCTTGGACTTCTCCAGCATGAGACCAGACTAATTGGAGAAGCTAGAGCCAGAAAAGCTGGTGGGAACTGATGATGCTGTAGCTGTAGTATGCTAACACCGTGCACTAGTACTCTTGGTACAGGGTGAGTACCCAGGTGGGGAATTATTCCAGAGTATTGTCTTCTGAATGCTTGGCATAGCTTTTAGCTTATGAACTTGCATGCACACAGCTATTTGATTGCTCGTTTTTAGCAATTGGAAAGACTGAGATGGATTTGATCCGTGTCCTCGGATTGTTTGAAAAAAAGAAAAAGAGGCAAGATTTTAAGACTGAATGAATTTTAAAAAAAACGGTTCAATTTAAATAGTATTAAGAAAAGAAACAGGAAACTGGAGATAGTGGAAACTCCAAATCTTAAATGTCTGAGTGATTGAGGAGCCTTTCTCTTATTTTAAAAATGATGCAGGCAATCAAGGACCAGAGTGTTAAACCTGTGATACAGATGGCTTTCAGTAGAGGGTATAAAACTTTCAGGTGCATGTAGGTGATAAGGATTGAGATTATTTCTTTTCAAACGTTTTTCAGCTCTACTAAAAACATGAAGAAACCTGTCAGCTCTGGTGCAGTACCTCTTTAAATACTCAGTGTGCCTTGAATTGCGTGGAACAACTTATTTGCTTAAAGTTAAGACATTAGTTTTGAGTTACCCGACTCATGTGTTTTCCTAGTCAGATGAATGTCTTAATCAGATTCTAAGAGGTGTCATAATCAGCCAAGGGACTTCAATGCTTTGTTTGCACCAGGCACTTTTAAGAACCAGTTAATTAAACCTGACAACTAAAAGTTACTTGGTACTGCTTCCCTGGTGTGTGCACCACACACACGTTCCATTTTGAGGCAGTTTAGCCCCATGGAAAGTCAGGGACTGTTGCTTCTGTTCCTCTTGTGTGGTGTTTTACCTGTGAGAGACTTTTCTCTTGCTTCTCACTTAGTTTTGTTCTTCACTGGACTAAGATACAAATGCAAATTCAGATTCTGTGCACTGTGGTTAAATGGTGAGCTGAGTGAAAAAAGGTTGTCTAGGCTCTGGTTGTCTAGGCTGGTCATTGTGCCTAATAAAAGACCAGTGCCTAATAAAAGACCTAATAAAAGACCAGTGGCCTTTCCCTGACTTCCCAGCAGAGAGGATGGACACTCTCTATGTTATTTAAGATGAGAGAAGGGCTAGAGTCACTCTGCTTTCTTAATGTTGTCCTTCTGCCCTTGCCAGTTCAAAAATCATCTGTGATGGTTTACTGAATGCTGATGTGCTTTAGGATGAGTGCTTTACCTCTTCCAACTTCCAGTGCTTTCACTAACCTTAGGTGCATGAACAGCAATTTCTAGAGCATTTTTCTTCTTATTAAATATTTAAAATCTTTGTTTTTTCACCCTGGATTTAAGATAAGAAGTATGCAGTCTCCCAGCTTCTTAACATGAACTGGCATCTCTGGTGATTGCTCAGGTTCTAACAAGAAATTTACCATTTCACCGCTATTTGGTGATAAAATCTAAATCTTTAAAGCAAGTCAGAGGTTAGTGGTATTTTTTCCAAGTGACAAAAAGCTAAAGGAGGAATTTAAATTACTGTAATTGAATTAAGCCACTACAGTCTATTCCTATTTCTGGGTAGAAACAGTCCCAAAGGATTTCTTTCTTCTTCTCTTTCAGGGTTCTAAATAACTACTTTAAAAATAAGGATAATTAAGACTGTAAACTGTGATACCAGCTATTAGTCAAAATAAATGTAAAACCATTATGTTTGCAGGGTATCTGCACAAGCAATGGTTCTCCATGCTGTGTGCTTGGTCAGCCAGTGTCTTTCTGAGCTCACAGTAGAATTTGTGATGCTTGCTGAAAACAAGAGATCCAACTAAAGTGTGTTAAATTAGAGTTCTGCACAAGTTGCAGGAGATAAATAAATGTTTGACAAATAGAAAGGATATGAGCATTTAAAAGAAAAAATGTACTCAAGATTCTAAGAATATTAAAGCAACCGAGATGAAACGAAAATAAAGCATTAAAAATGTATGCTTTCAGTGTTCTTTCAAGAAGAATTACACATGTTGGTGTTTATGGAGATTGTTCTCATCTTCTTATTCAGAGCTTTGTGTTTCTTGAAGATACAAATAATATTTAGACTGAGATGGAACCCACAAGAAGCACTTCGTAAATATTAATGTTGTGGAGGATTTTTGGCAATTGAGTTAGAGCTGTTTGTCTCAGCCATATATAAATGGTTCTGTGAACAAAATAAATAGACTGATACCAACTGGGCAGGGAGTAATGGGTAAGATCCATCTTTGTCTGTGTGCAGAGTAGTGCCAGGATGCCCAGTAGGAAATGGGAGCAGTTGGGGTCATACCCATGCTGGTGATACCCTTCTCTGCCTGAATTCCATTGTTGCTTAGGGGGAAAAGGGTGCTGAGACACGGCAGGATCATAGAATCACTTAGGTTGTGAAAGGTCTTTAAGATCATGAAGTCTGACTGTTAACAAGCCCACTACTACACTGGCTTTGTTTAGTACACCTGGGATTTCAGCATGGTCCTCTGGGAACTTTGGAGAGGATTTATAAACATATTAATTTGTTTATTATGTGTCTCTTGCCATCTTGCAATGTTTGTTGGGGTTTCTTCTAATGTTTCTAGTCAGACACATTCTTGGGATGGACTGACAATGTGACAGGTTTCCTAGATGTATTGTGTAGCAGTTGTGTGCTGACTGTGAACCGGATTCCTTACATCATCATTTTGTGCACATTTGTATCACTGAGTTACAAGACATCTTTGATTTTAAAATGTTTAATGAGAAAATGGACAGATTAAGGGAAAAGGAGGAGAAGTAAACCAGATTTAGGATAAACCATCCTCCAGGGATTTGGCACAGCTGTGAGAATGAATTTTTTGTGCCTAGCCCTGTACCCCTGAAAACTAAACCTAACTTCTTCAAGTCCAGTACATTTCTGAGACTTTGGGATTTTATCTGTCCAGGATGTTGAACAGAACTGAATCCTGAAATGGAAGTTTGTTGCCACTCACTTTTTAATTTCATTAGTTAGAACTGGTCCTGCACTACTGCTTTTAAATGTTTGTCACATCAAACCAGCTTTGAGTCAAGAAAAATACTGCTTGGATACCCATTTGTCTGAAAACTGTATTTCTAAGTGCAGATCTGCTTACTGTGGTGACTTCGAGAGTCAGCATTTGCATCCTTTCAGAGTCTCTCCCTTTTGCCTTCTCTTCCCCCTCGGTCCCTCCTTTGCTATGGTAGTACACAAATTGTGAGCCCTGGTTTCTATGCTGTGTATGGCAAGCCGGTTCAGGTGACTTTGGCATTACTGAGCTGTTACTGGCCTGAGCTGGAAGGAATTCATTCACAGCTAAACTCTGTATTTGTTTACAGCTGAAGCAACACTGAACTGCATGAGCAATAATATAAGAACATCACATCCAAAGTCAACAAGAATGGGAATGTGCTGGTCTAACCACACAAGTGATGTAGATTAATGAAGGGACCAATATGTGATTCCCATTAATGGGTCTAGGTCATGTTGTTTGCCCGAATGGTGTAAGGCAGTGTCAGCCAGGAACCTGCCCCACTGTCTGAATGTGGTTATCATAATGATGGACAGATTTTTGCAGTGTATAGAAAAAAATCTCTAGGGTTTTGTTTGGTTTTGGACTTTGAAGTTTTTTGTTGGGGGGGTGGGTCAATATGTTTCTAAGAATAAGAACATCAGAACATCCTGCTTTGGAAATGAGGTGGAAACAATTGCAAGAGAAAGTGCATTGTCAACACTGTGAATCATTGAATGTTCTAAATAATGGGATGAAGGAGCTTGAGGGAAGATGAGGGTTTTTGAACTTCTCAGAGTCCTGTGTGAGAATCCTAGGTACTCCATGCTGAACAGATTGTAACAGACACGAGGAAAATAGTTGTTTTCCTACAGATTATCAGTGCAATTTTTTTCATCTGGTATAGCCAGGAAGCCAGGGTCTCTATGGAGACTCTGCAATCACAATATGAATTAATTCAACAAAACTCTGAGTGAAACTCAAGCCCCTTTAGAGTTTTTCAAACATTATCCCAAGACTAAAGTCTGTATGGGTTAGAATTCTACTTTACTCTGACCTGTCAGGATGAAATTTTTGCTTGGTTCTCACAAATTAATTCTCTTCCCTCACAAACTGCCTTTGATAATGTTCCAAAGTTAAGGAAGAGCTGCTTGAAAAAGCAGATATTTTCCAGGACATGGAGCACGCATCATAAATTTTAGTTTCTAATTCTGACATCAGAAATTATTGCTTTTGGAGATCACTATAATGTGCTTCTAGTTAATGAAGATTGTTGTAGACCATCAAGACTGATTCTTGCAGTGAAATTGCAGTTATACTTTGTTGGCAGAGACCTGCTGTGTGCCTCCATGGACAGTCTAGTACCACTTTATTACCATTACTGGACCTTTTGCCATCTTTTCAGACTGCCAGACCTAGTTGTTCAGTTGAGCTGTGAAATTTGATTACAGTAATGCACGCTGATGTACGCTAATGCCTGTTGATTGCAATAATGCATATTGACATATTTCTGAACTTACCTCCATGCTCAGAATAATGACCAGCCTTACCTGCCAGGCTTAAGCAATCAGTGAAGCCACAAGAGGCTTGTCTGTGGTTTCTATTGATGCGCATGAGTATGCTAACTTTGAATGGTATCCTTTATATGATGCCTCTCACTGTAGAGGAGCACACAGTAAAATCATGTCCCTGTTACTTTCAATCAGACAGTTTCTGTGGCAGTACTCAACAATATATTCCAGGTTCCCAGATAAGTTTCAGGGTTTTTTTCTGGCTTGCATTCAGTTGAACTTGCGTTCGTTGTTTAAGGGAAAGTCCTATCAATTCCTTAAGAAAATCTCCTTTATTCAGCCTACGAGAAGGCAGGAACAACTCTAATCACACCAATTCTGATTCAGATAAGGTTAATTCATTTTAAGTTCTGTACCTAGAATAATTTTATTGCTTTGCTCTTGTCTGTTTTGTTTTTCTAGGTCATTTATTCACATTTTGAGGAGTAGTTTTTAATTTTATTATATGCTATAAAGTCATCAAAGGTGTTTCAGGAAGGACTTCTCTGAGTATGACTTTAAAGTCTGCAAAAACCTTTGCAAATATATATGCATTAAGGAAGCTGATTAGGGTTACATATTAAAGAGAGAGAAAAAAAGAGAAATTTTGAGAAGTCTTTTCATGACAAGTTTAAGTAGTCTAGAATGAGATATAAGGCTCCATTTCATATCTACTGATTTAGAAACAAAGGTTGAGTCCTGTAAGGCTGGGAAATACACAGCATACACAACCTGTTCCTTATCCACCAGAAGCAGAAGCAGCGTACTGTCCGGGCTTTAGAGAGTCCCAGCATTTTGTGATTGTAGATTGTGAATATACCTCTTTTGCATGTATGTTCTTCAATGTAAATGTCACTAAAATATTTCTCAGTTCAGTATTGCATTTAGTGTTTCCCTAAAAGCCTGATTTTGAGCTCAGCCTCTCCTGGTGGTTGTATGAGGCTTCACACCATGGAGGCTTCCTCTGGCATCAGAGAGACTGGAATTTGTTCTGCAGACTGCTGTTCAAGGCTCTTAATTGGGAGCAATTCCTGGCTTCATGGCAGGGAAATGTTCTTCTTGGCTGAGGTAAATCAAAGGAGCCTGTCCAGACCTACCTTTGTGTAAATGAGAGCATGTCTCAGACCTACGTGTTTGTACTTGTATTTCTTTGTACTTGTACAGTGGTCTAGAGTTAAAACCCTCAGAGTTATGGATGAATAATATATCACCCTTGGACTAAGCAAGAGTAAAACTTCTGATTTTATTTCTTTCCTGGCTTTAAAATAAAAAAAAAATGTGAAAAGAGCTTACATTCAATGTCTAATCCTGAAAGACTTCACCCTTAGATCACAGAATCATAGAATATCTGGAGTTGGAAGGAATCCACAAGGATCCTTTGGTCCATGGAAGCAGTTTGTTCTATGGCTTCTCAATTTCCACTGCAATCTGCTGGTGTTTTTGCCTAATTACTTTTCAGTTAAAATACGTGATTTTTCACTTGGCTTTCTTTCTCAAATCTGAGTTCCAATCTGATGGTTCTGCGCTTGGGTCAAGTGAGAGCAGCCTCAGGACTGCCCAGCTTGGTCTGTTTGTAGATACATATGATCAGGGATGCACTTTCCATCTGGAAGTCACTTTGGCAAGCTCTGCTTTTCTCCTGCAGGAAGGGAATCAGCAAAAATGCCTTTAAAACATGCACTAGCTTGGACTTGGCACCACAATACTGTGTCTTCCGTAGGTGAAAATTTTAACTGAGCAATTGCAATCAAAGATTGGCCTCTTCTCTGCACTATCCCAGTGGCATTGGATAATAGAATAGTATGAGCTGGGAGGGACCCTTCATGAGTAATTCACACAAACTACTGAGTACATCGATGCCCTAAAGCTGATGGGCTCACAAAAAGTAAGGGGTCTCAAGAGTGGGTTCTTATAGAACATGGAAAAGCCTTTTATTTATCAAATCTCATTCATTCTAATGACTAGCTCAGGGTTCTTGTGCTTTGTCATGTTAATAAGTGTAGTGAATCATCTTTAATAACCATTGCGTTTCTCTGTGAGCTCTGATAGCGTCTGGGGGAGACTGTGACAAATAATACTTGTTCAAATGCTGCACATGTGGATATGCATGCTTTTTTGTTTCATATCAAACATGGCTCCTTGTTCAACAACCTACTACAATTCTAAATGCTGGAAATTATTTTTTTTTAAGATTATCTAGAATTTATTTATTCCTCAAATGAAGGGATTCTCCTTTAGCTTAAGTGAGAGAAGACTGGTGTACGATCCAAAACTCATACTTTGATACTTTTTAATAAACTGGATTAATTGAGCTTCTTATAAAAAAGTGTTATAAGGGGGGCACATTGCTCTATGCAACCATCAGCATGAAGAACCAGAAAGTCAGATGTAGATTTGTCATGTGTAGTGGCAGCCATCTGACTCTTTTCTGAAGCCTCTGAAGTCAGCATTTCTCTGGGCTTTTCTTGCTTCCTTCTTGGTCAAGATTTTTCAAGCACATTTGGACTATTGAAATTTAGTGACATGATTCCTTGCCCACCTTTTTGCTTCCTTGGCATCCTTTATACCACTCTTGGCATTCTCAAAAGAGAATTAAAGAGAAAAAGTAATTGCACCACCAAAAGATCCTACTCTACAATTTTTAAGTTATTCTATGCATCACTGGAGATTTCTGGGAAAAATCTTGAAGCAAGAGACACAGCTAAAGTTAAATTCAATAGCATAAGAATTCAAACCCTTTGTTTTCAGAATGTAAATGAAAATGCAGCATTGGGGTTTAGGGGCAAACTGCTCCCAAGAGCAGGATGCATCATGAATGTGCAGGTTCTTTGAACCTTTCAATTAAGTGCTCTGTAACTACTGATTTTGTCATCCTGTTTCCACCTATGGAAGCTAGTAGGCATGGTCCAACTTTGAGGCATCCATTGCTGGAATGTCAGCTGGCCATTAAATTTATTCAAGTAGTCATAATACAATGATCCACTTTCACTTAAAAGAAGTTAGTGTAGAATTACCACAGACTGGTGTTTTGGCCTAAAATACTTCTAGGTCAGTGTAGAACAACAGTGTTCAGGCTGTTTATCTGTACATTTTGCATTATTTTCTGTCCTCTATTGTAACAAAAAAGAGTTTTTCTCTGTTTATTTTGTGCATTTACCTACCCATTCACAGAGATAACAGGTGTCACCTGAAGTGGTTTCAGAGTCACCAGCTGCATATTAATGGGACTGTCTCTGAATAAAGGTGTGGGTCCTTACCAGCTAGGATCGACAATGCCTGACTTCAGGCTTCTGAATTAATGCCTCAGCCCCATGTAGGGGCTGGATCAAAGGCAAAGGCAAGAGGGAACATGACATTGTGCCCTACATTGGCGGTGGCACGGAGCTTTTGCCTTGTACAGTGATAGTGAGGGTGGAAGATAATGAATGAGTGTGATGAGGAAAAGTGTGTCCCTCTGCCTTTTCCACAATTTCATCCAAGCCAACTGGTAAATGTTGGAGTGTCAGGAAACATGTGGGCTTCCAGGGATCCAGTGATGGATTTTAACACATTTTTGTGTTGTTTATTTTCCAGTGTTACATTTTTGCTATACCAGTGGGTTCTCAACAGCACAGGAATATTAGTACATTTATGATTGCAATTTTGTAGTTATGTAAAGGCAGTCTCATTTATCAGGTTTTATTTCCCACCCACATTCCATCCTTTGGTTTTTTTGTATTTTTTTGAGTGGAGTGGCAGGCATGAATGTGAGGGGCAAGGCCTTGGTAGCTTTGCAGAGGCAAAACATGTGGAAAGTGATGCCAAAGTCCCTTTGGAGAGGAGGACAAGGCAGGCAGCCAAGGGGTTAGGAATGCCTGCTATGAGCTGGCATGCAGGATGTGGCTGGGGGGAAGGCTTAGGTGAGACTGCAAGAGGGAGGTCTTGCCTGGAGTTTCATTTCAAAGCATTTTGAGCCCGGGAAGGGCTGGAAATGGTTTGTGTGCATTCTTGGCTGAAAGAGCTCCATTATTGCACTAGACAGTCCTGACTCCTGATGGGCACTGGTGTCACAGAACTCTTCAAGGAGTCTCTGTACAGAAGGGCTCTTTGTACAGAAGGGCACTCAGCGTCAATGACACATACTGAAGCTTTTGTTCTTTTTAGCATGTTATAGGGATAGATTTAGGCTGGGCCTAGCAGAGCTTGTCTCCCATTGCCCTGCTCCTTGATGCAGTGCCAGGGAATCAGAACCACACTAACTTCACTCCACCTCTTCAACCCTGCATGCTCCTCACAAGAAACCAGAAACAAAGAGTGTGTCACATGACGCTTCATGTCTGTGACTCAGCCTGCCGTGGACCCTCAAAGGATCATGTGTCCCTGTCGCATCACCTGGTGCAGTGTGTGTGGAAAAGAGGCACCTGCTCCTTTGAAGGGTGCCTAAGGCACCAAAAACCTGTTTCAGTGACTTGAGGTGGGGCAAGAAGACATTAGCCTGCAACTAAGTAAAGTGCACGCTGTTTTGGGGAAGGCTGAGCCAGTGGACTGAAGCCCGCGAGCTGGTTTCCCCCAGAGGGGATGCAAGTGAAAGAGGGATAGGCAGCATATGGCACTTCAGCTCTGAAAAGGCACTGTGGAAAATGGCAGTTCCTTTTTTAGCAGATCAGCTTCCTCTCTAGATGCCCTGACTGGATTTTGTAGAAGACCTAATTCTTTCCTTGATAACTGAATGGATTTGGTCTGAAAATAGAGAAGCTCATGGTGCCTCTAACTGAAGATTTTTTTCTGAAGTGGAAAGACACTATCAATTTCAAGGCAAATAACATATGTTTGAGGAGAATTTTAGGAGGCAGCATATCAAGATTTTAGGCCAAACCCTGAGAAAACATTTGGAAAGCATTTCAGAAGTAAGTAAATGCAAAGATAGAATCATGGAGGGGGAAAAAAAAAGTCTATTTACTTTCATCTGCTCTTTAGCTGGACAAAGTTAAAGGAAAATCTTTGCTTAAGCACAGACATGTCTTGGAAACACCTGCAGGCTGATGCTTCAAATAACCTCCTTCCTCCTACTCTGAATGTTGTAGAATGGGAATCACAGGTGGGATGAGACTGGGGCTTAGGAGAAAGAGAAATTGTGTTTGTTCTGGCAAGCTGCACATTTTATTGTCATTTGAAGCTACCTTAAGGTCAATCTTGTGCTCTGTGAGTCACCTGGAAGAGGTCATGGAGCAGTGCCAGGAGCTGGCAAGCAACTAATAGCAAGTGACTGACTTAACTAGAGTGATATAGTTGGAATGGAGCCAGAAGGCCAGGTATGACAAAAATAGCTCAGTGTAATTGACAGATTTTGTTTACCTGTGCACTTTTATGGCCAACACACAGTTATTTTTCATGTTTCAAGTCAACATAAGAAGTACCAATTTTCAAAGTAAGAATTAGAGCAGGAGGCATGCAGAATATTTCTTTGAATTTTGACTTTGCAGCATGTTGCTAGTCTAGTATAAAATTTACTGGCCTCACCCTCCAGAAGGAAAAAAGAAAACAAAGAGATGCTGAAATAATATATATCCATTTGCCTTAGGCAAAGCAGTCAGGTAATGTAATTTCCCTAAGAGTAGTTGAAAAAGTGATGAGGAGAAGAACTGTTGAGGAAGTGGAGAGAAGTATATATTTTTCTAGAGAAAGCATGCACTTCTGGTTTTAGGGTTTGTATAGTGTGCCCAAGTTCTGCTTCTAGGCATTGAATGACAGATGAAGTAAGACTGGGCAAGGCTAACTAGAGAGGTGTGCTCAAAACTTGTAGTTATATCTTGTCAGGATGAACCTTACGTCCTTTTACATGAGTATTCAGTTTCAGCAGACCAAATTTTGAAAGGTTTTAGAACTGGCAAGGATAATGAAATGAGATAAATCTGTGGAGGGAAAAGAAGTTGAGGGATCATAAAAAGTGCTGACACTTAATTTAGTAAACTGAAAGCCTAAGGGGTACATGTGCTACTTAGCAGTAGGAAAGAAGCCTAATCAAAAGACAGGAAGTTTGATATCAGTCCTTGTCCTAGAAGGTAAACAATTGTATGAGAAAGAGTGGCATATGGAAGGTTAAATGTAACTATTGCAGGTAGTCACTGGACGTTTCAAGTGGTGAAATATTCAGAATTAAACAGAAAGAAATGAGAGATTTAAGATAGCCTTTATTGGAACTTAAAACAACTCATTGGAAAAGGTTTTAAGAAGAATAGATATATGTCAGCAAAACAGAGTGACTCTGAAATAAATTATGAATATACAAATTACACAAATTTGCTTGTTCTCTTTGTGGAAGCACATTCTGCATTTTATAATAGCGTCTGATCAGATTTATTTTCAATGGATCAAATGTGATTCTTTTCATGAAGAAACTGAAAGTGTATAAAAGGATAGCAATAATTTCCACTGTTGCAACTTAGAATGTGTTTCTTAATATGCAATATCCTCTAGATTAAATAGCCAAGCCTTCATTTGGCTTCTGGTTCGTTTGTTTTCAGTCATTCAGGTATGAAAAATCTACATTTGGCCATGTACAGATGCATTTGAAAAGGCATTTGGATAGCTGCACAGCTAATTAGCTGATACAGTTATGCGGACGTATTTTGAACGTACAAATAAGGAGGTGGTGAAAATGTAACCTTAAATATAATTTACTTTTGCCATGGTTTTGTAATTTAAAGAGCTGTTAGTCACTGTTTATTGAAAGCATATGGAAAACTTCATATGTTGCCCTGTGCTCTAATAGTTACTCACCAGCCCTATTGGGCTGGCACACTCAGTGGTGATCGAGGATGGAGAGCAGGTAACACCAGTGCACAGACACAGACATGAAAAGTCAGGGTCAATCTCAGCTTCTGAACCAAGCACCAAAGAAAGCTTGCCAGGTAGAAAGGTAATTAAAATATTGTTTGAAAAATCAATTTCAAGGCCTGTGGGGATGAGATCACAATAGCTTTGAAAGTATGATCTGGGTAAATAAATTGTAATTTATTGTTTCCAAAATGCAGCTTCAGTAACCCATATGCAGTTAACTTTTGACTTTATGGCTTAGATTTGATAGCCAAAATTGGGATGAAGTTTTGCAGTAGATAACAATTGCAGGTCATTTCTTTAGAACATATGACAATGACTGCTGATTTATATAAGCTATTTCACATAATGTAATTATGCAGGTGTCTGCAGAAGGAAAAATGGACCTGGTAATGAGGAGCTGGAACTGATGCACGGTGGGTTGATACTGCGAGACACTTATTTGGGGTGAAAAGGTCCTTAATAAGAGGAAAAGTATGTTGCTCTAGCAATGAATAGCTTGGGGAGTAAAGAAACCATTCAAAAGGAGAAGAGATCTGCCAGATTAGTAAGAAAGATTATTAGATCTGCCAGGGAGTGAGGAAAGACACTGCAAGTGACTCCTTCACCTTTTCAGTACTAGGAAAGCAGCAGAAACTAGGCTAATGGATAAAGGTGTTTTATTCATGCTTTAGAAAAACAATTGAGCTCAAGATTTGATTAAGGGGATCACTTTTTAATAAGTGGCATGGACATAGGAGCAGATGTCCGTAAGAGAGGTGCTCATCAACAGCTATGACACTTTCAGGAGAATTTGGAATGAAAATGTCTGTAACTTGTATAAAATTCTTCCCCACTGTCTATCTGGAATGGCTTTATTGGGGTTCTGGAGTCTTCATTGCTCCTGTCTTTCTGGGTTGGAAATAAAGATGTTAAGGACTGTGAAATGAAGTGGAAATGTCTATTCTCTCACCTTGTCCCCATCTTGAACCTACAATCTGAGACTCAGTGCTCAAGAAGGCTCCTTTGTAGTGGTTTCTATATTGCTTCTTCTTCTTCCTCTCATTTGGTGGAACCACACAGAATCTAGTAGGTCTTGCTGAACCTGAGGGAGCATTGATTTTCTCCATGCAAAATCACCATAGTCTGAAAACCTTAACAGGTTTACATGCAAAAAGACATTCTGCATCTTTCTGTATTGAGAATTAAAACACCTTCTTAATTTAGGTGTGTGTAGCCTGTCTGTACTGCAAGACTTCATCTCCAGTTTGTAGCTGTGTATTAATAAGTCTTTATGACAGTTTGACAAACACACAACATCCAGGCTTTCCAACACAGCTACCAGTGAGTGCTCACATGATGCCTGCACATACATTATGAAAAGTAGCTTGCTTTACTCCCATAGACTGGCGAATTAAGTGGCCTTGCTTTTTCTGTCACTGTAACAAATTCCCAGTTTTGTCAAGTCAGTGGGAATGTAGACTATGCATAAAACAGAGGCAGGAGAAAGCATGAGATTCTAACACATGAAAAGGATATTTAGCTGGTTAGGTTTAATTTATTTTTCATAGCTGGGCTTTGGTTTTGTATAAATACAGTGAGTAGTAGAATTTCTAGGGTTTGGAGGAAACTGGGACTTTTTTTACTGTGGTTCATAGAGGATGCATTTTAATTTAAAATCCTTCTACTTTACCAGTCCAGGATAAGGAAAGCTATTTGCTGTTTTTAGAAAACAGCATTTATCCAGCAGCAGAAGAGGTAGCACCACTTGACATTAACCCTTTCACTGGCTTCTCTTTTTCTATTTGGCTCATGGATGTGTGTATGTACCTTGGAAGGGTGAGGACCACCAGGTTTTCCATAATGACATTGTGTGACCAAGGTATCTCCAAAAAGAAAGAATAATTTGCTCTGTTTTTCAACCTGTTCACACGTTTGTACACACATTATAACTAAACACAGACTTATTTCCAGCTGGTCCCCATGACAAGTACCTTTGTATGAGCAAATATCTGATCAAGCTACAGACACTGGAAATTCACGTGCATAGGCTGAGTATGTGCAAAACCAGTATCTGCAGTGATCACATTGAACTTGAGTATTAAGGAGTTATGCTCTGTAATGCAAATTGCTGAATGTGTTCAGCTTGGGTAAAACAGCTATATTTCTTTAGTAATAAATATAGCTGCCTAATGTGAATCTTATGGAAACTTCTTCTAGGATAGTGTTTAACTTTGATTACAAAAATTTTCAGGTTTACATGCACCAAAGCATGGTAGAAATCCACTATTTTTTTAATTGCACTTCTGCTGTTTCAGTGAGTATCTTGTTTGCATGGAGAAATCAGTTGGTCTGCAGCACTGACTTTTGATGTAAGAGTACCATACTTTAAAAAGTTATGAATATGGAGGATCTTTTGTCGCTGCCAAGAGATTAAAAATAAACCCCAAAAGGCTCTGTGTGCAAATATTCTCAAAGGACCTGTTTACCTAGGGTAGTTCTGGTTGCCCAAAGATGGCTCTTTCAGATGTACTAGCACATCATTCTTGTCATCCAGCTGTTGCTGTTGTGCCACATCTGCTATCCTCAGATACGCTAAGGTGTCTCAAATTGCACTGGGTGCCTCTATGCAGGCACCAGATTCAAGCTGCTCATTTTCACTGGAAGCCAGTGGGAGCTGATGACTGATTTGACCCTGCTTGTGCTTCCTGGCCTTGTGCTCCCCGGGGCTGGAGCCGTGCCACATGCATTTCGAGTTGCAGATCTCATATCTGTCATTTCCCTGCCTGTTGAGGGCAATATATGGACATCTGCATAGATATGCATATGAATGGGGGAAAATACAACATTTTCTAGGGGAGTGTTTATATATATTTAAGCATAGGCTTAGTACCAGTTATGCATGTACTTGGTTTTCTTAGGTGATATAGCAGGCTGGGATCCTGATTCTGAGAGCTTCTTACAAGCTTGGCACTTGCTAACTTGCATTAAAAGTGCAGGGATTCAGCATATGCTTGAATTAGGCTCTAAAATAATGAAGTATCTGCTTTATACCATATTGATCTCTATCCTTTTATTCTTCTCTTCTGCCTTCACACTGTAAATTACATGTGGGGTATTTTTATTTAGTAGTTGTAAACATAAAACCAAGTGATTTTAGTTTATGATCATATTTTATCTCAAAACAGTACCATTTACATTTCTTAGCTGACCACAACAGGTTTAGCTAAGTGCTTTCTCTCTCCCACTCTCTTTCTGTAAACCCATCTGTGTTTGCTCATGTCTCATATTTACTTCACACTTTGTTTCCCTTTCAGATCATGAAGCTGTCCTTTATACAAAAACATTTCTGTAATGATGACAGAGACACAGAAATTTATCTTATGAATGGTGTTTACTGTATAGCGCTGGTAGGATCTTTGCACTTCTGTCCAGCGAGTCTTCACGGGGGTATGCTCCACTCCAGCTCCTCAAAAGCCTGAGGATGGACCTCTATAGAAACCAATTCCACAGCCCATTCAATTCCTGTTGATTCAGTTGAAGCCAGGCTTTGTGGAGTATAACTATACACTTCAGAACAAGGTTTCTGAGACCAAATGGGGTTTCAAGTTGCTGTCAGGGTACAGAAGTTTTCACCAGCCAAACAAAATTTTGCTGTTGGGAAGGAGACTGATTGAACTGGAGAGCAGCTGCTTAATCAGAGTTTAGAATAAATTATTCTGTATCAGTGAGCTACTGAGACTGAATGCATTAAATAAAATAAAACAAGGTCATTTAAAGTGTAAAATAAATAATACAAAAAGAATTATGCAGTACAAATCAGATTACATGCATTTTTTTCTAGCATCTTCATTAAGTAGCTGTTAGTTACTTATTTGCCAGTCTTTATTCAGATTTTTAGATGCTGTGCTTTGGACATCTGTGCTTGCTTTTTACTTGATGAGCAAGCAAATTGGATATGAATTCATATCTTATGAGATGCCTTTTAATTAAAAATTTTCAGGAGGAGAGAGAATGAAAGTTATTTTGTTGCTTATTTCTTCTGCATATCTTTTGTGCTAACAGTAAAGGTTGGTTGCTAGCAAAAACCCCAGTCATAGAATAATGAAGTTTTGTTTGGAAAAAATGACCTAGGATAAATAAAATTGAGGTAGATAAATCTGGGGTGTTTTGCTGTATTGCATGATACAAATATACAGAGCTGCCGATCACATAAGCCTTATGCCTGAGGATCACTTCTATTCACTGCTGTCACTGTGGAGAGTTTCTGTAGAGACCACGCTCCAGATTCTTCAGTGTAGTAGATAAACCTTATATTTACCAAAGTACAGCCTTGCAATAGAGCTGGAGCCCAGCTTTTTTGTTAGTACTATGAAACTCCATTCTGTGATCTTTCTCGTTTAGCTGAACATCCATCTTTTTTCCCCTGATTATGCCAGTACTGCAGCGCCTTAACAAACACAACCTGATGAGTTAGACCAGCTTATTCATCTGCAGAGCACCTTCCAGGGAGCCTCCTTTGGCAGTCAGGGAGCATAGCTGGAAAGAAAAAGAAGTGCAAAATTGTTCCTACACTTGCCAGTCTCCAGCTTCTTTCTCAGATCTTCTGGCAACACAAGAAAGCAAGAGCAGCTTTCCATTGCTCAAAGTGATATGGATATCCTGTTAGCTGCACAATGACCTGGCCAGTCAGGTAAAGGGGGAATGGAGAAGCAACTTGCTCAACTCTGCTGGCCCAGCTCACCATCTTGGTCCCCTTCCTGTTTCCCATTGGCAGTGGAATTGCCAGGGCCCGCTGCCCTTTGTAGGTGTAGTTGTGAGCAAAGCCATCACGGCACGCACTGGGAGTGGCAGTTCCACACGGATCTCTAATGTAACCCGGATTTGGGGTAAAATGGTCTGTAATCAAACTGCTTTTGCTGATGTAAAACCTGTCTGTGTGGCTGCGTAGTACCCCACAATTAGCCTCTCTCACAGAGTAGTGCAGTAGGAACCTGCAGGGGAAAGTTAAAACCCATGAGGCAACTAACCATGAAGGAGGCCTGGAGTGAAGTCTTAAACACCTCCTGAACAAGGCCCTTGGGTTAATTACCTCCTGAGTTTTTAATGCGAGCACCACAGACTGTGAAGCTCATGGAGTCTTCCTCATGGAAGGGGAAGGCCAGCTGGCAGTGAACTGAAGTAACTGGAAATTCCTCATCATCTTTCTGATGGTAATAATATTTAAAGCATGACAACACAGAGGAAGAAACCAGCAGCTTTGAAGTGTGCCAGAGATACTGGGATCTGGCAGTGATTTATTGTTTGTCTCACTTGCAGAATAATGTATGCCTTATGAGTAACAACATGTCCTTTTGCTGCATGAAAATAACTGCTCAGAAACAAAATTGTATCAGTAGTGGTGATGCTGTAAAATTAATTCCTTAGTGGTATTTTATCCCAATGTTTCTGTGTGTTTATCAGTATTGCAAGTAGAAAGATGGTGAGCGATCTGGCAGAAACTGAAGGAATTCTGGACAGAGGAGTGCTTTCTCATGAAGAGCAGGAATTGTTCAATTGCTAGCCCAACTGCAAAAACAATTAGTGAATAAATAGCCACCCTGAGCATCCTTTAAAGGTCTGGATTGTTGTCATAGTGTGGATATTATTGCCTGCTTTCACTGCCCCAAGAGCTCACCTTATTCAGTGGTACATATACCCCTCTTGGGTCAAAAACCTCTAGACTGGGGAGCTGGTCTTAGAATTGAGCTTCTCACACATCTGGCATTATAGCAGTTCTCTGGAAATGTTACATCGGTGTTTCTGCATGACATCTGATCTACCAGGGTTCTCTACCAAGATATCAGTGAAATGCTTTTCATCTATTGCATACATGAATAATTAGCCTGTCAGCCTTCCTCTTGTATCTGTTCCTGTGTTTTTGAAAGGAGAGGTGATTTATGAAGGATTCAATGATTGCTGAAGATATTACACATAACTGGATCAGTCATATTTTACCTGATTTTAAAGCCATCATCTTCACAGTGGAATCCATTCATTCCCACTGCATTGCGTAGACAAGTCCATTGAAATTTTATAGAAAATAAGGTCTTAAAAATGCTATCATCCTCAGTCTGTGAGCTGACTGAAATAATTGTATTAGAGAAAGTGCAAGGTTTTCTTATCATTTTGGTTTTTAATGAACTGTTAAAACTGGTAACATTATCAGATGATCTTTTAAGTGAGTGAGTGTATTTAGTGAATGTGTTTCTCTACTGAATACAGCAGTCAATTCAGTGGAGGGGAAAGTGGGTTGCTGGTGAGAGAAATTATAGAGATGCCTTAGACTATTACAGGTCATTTTCATACTCTTCAATAGCAGGGTAAGAATGTGGAAATGCATCTGTAAACCCAAACTGCAAAAGACCTCTCTCTACCTGTCTTCCACCTTTCCAGGAAACAAAAGAATCCATGCTTCCACACAGGTGCTGTGGCTTTGTCCTGTCAGCTTTTGTTGGGAAAGTTGATGTTGCTACCACATTTGTCTAGGAGGAATTCAGGACAGAAGATGTAATGAAAATGACATTTTGAAACAGAGTTCTGTGTTAAATTTATATAAATACATGAGGGGTTCTTTATTAGTCATAGTATTAGTTTTCCTTCTTATTTGAGCACAGATTTTAATTTTTAAATTTACTTCAAGCTGCTGCAGTATTTCCAGTTCACCACAACTGAAAGCTGCAAAATGCAGATGTACCTGAGTAAAGACTGCACATAGTAGAAGTGAAAGGCCCTGGGAACTTCCCACTCCAGGCAGTAGTGGTCGTTCCTTGTGGAAATGCAAGTTGTGTACAGAGCAAGATCTGGAGCACCACGTCATTTAAAAACACATCTGGAGGACAGGATTCCTGAATTCTGTCCACAGCAGGTAGGGCAGGTAATTCTTGCTGCACTAAGCAGCAGTTATTAGCACTGTGTCAGTATTCCCAGTGCTCAGTGTGGGCATCATGCCGCAGAGTTAGGAACCCCCTCTGTTTAGGAGTCACCTCATCCAAGGGCTCTGGAACCACAGCCATATTAATCTTCTGCAAAATATGTGTGTCACTGTGAGTGTGGGTAGGGATATTGGGACAAACAAAGCAGAGCAAGCTCTGGGGACACCAGATGTGCACAAAGAGAGCGATGAGCTGAAGTGGACAGACTTTAGGCCAGGAACTATCCTTTAACCAGTGTCCCTCTGAGATAATTCTATTGCATGTGGAGTTTTGTTTGATCCAGTTCCTGTTAACTCCAACCACGGATTAAATATACAATCTTAATGAGTCTAAATTTACAAAGTATTCTGTGCAATGATGTTAATAATTAACTGAAATCATGTTAAATTTAGAGGCAGAATTGTGTTTAAGTAGAGATGGGAATATTTTTGAGGTCAGTGCACAATTGACTTATGAAACACACATGAGAACAAGAATGTCATCTGCAAAAAAACCAATGAAAACACATAAAATCCAGTGTTCACTAATTCAAGCTAACAAGAGAAGCAAGATGCATCTGTATACAATTTATTTTCTATGCCAAGGATTTCAAGTGGGAATTTAAAAGGCTAGATCTGCATCTGAAATCTGTGGGCACTTAACAAGAGCATTTATTCATAGAACCATTTAGGTTGGAGAAGACCCTTAGGATCACTGAGTTCAAGTGTTAGCCCAGCACTGAACCATGTCCCTGGGTGCAGTGTCTGCAGGATCTCCAGGGAAGTTGACTCAACCATTTCCCTCAGCAGCCTGTTCCAATGCTTGATAAGTCTTCCAGTGAAGAAATTTTTCCCAATATCCAGTCTAACCTTCTGGCACAATCTGAGGCTGTTTCCTCTCATTCTTTCACATTCAATCATATGTATCTAACAACTATTCATGCAAACCTGTGAATGGCCCTGAAAGAGACACAAGGACAGGTGCAGTTATTAGGAAAAATGCCCCAGCAAATCTTTATGAACTTCTGAATGTGAAGCTGGGCTAAGAGTGGCATCACAGAGCCAAACCTTCTTATTTCTAGTCAGAAATCTAGTTGGTATATTCTGTATGAAATCAAGCATATTAATCATGTGGGTGGGAAGCTGCTAAGTATAGAATTGCAAAAACCTGTAGGATGGATCAGAAAGAAAAGATCAGTTTTAGGAGCAGAGCTTGTGTTAAAAACTGCTTTTTCTCCCCACAGTGATTTGGTCTGCAGATCACTGTGGGGAGAAAAAGCAGTTTTTCTTGACTGATAATTCTGTGATTTTCAAAGACACCAAAACTTGTTTGGTTTTTTGTGCTTCCCAAATTTTGGCAACAGAAATGAGACAATTTGTTTAATTTCCTGGATGAGAGGGATAAACAATGTTGTTTTAAAATACTACACAGTATGTCACTTTTGCATTTAATAGCGATGTTCACATAGTATCTTAGGCCAGCTGTGGGTATGTAATCATTACTGGAGCAGATACTTTAAAAACTGGATTTTGATTATTTTTTATTCTGAAATACAACAATCTAAGAACTGGGAAAGAAATATTTCAGACTGGCAACTATCTCATAGTACCTTATCTGACTGGCTGATTAAATGGGATACTAACAGGATTAATCAGTAAAGTTCCTAAAATAAACTTTTGTGTGATTCATGGAAGAATAAAAATTTCACCATCTAGTGGCTGCCAGTAAGGGTCAAAATTACTGTGTTCACAGGGCTCAGTCTCTGACGAAGCAAGTGCAGACAGAACACATTTTAATTTTAGGCTCTTGACACTGTATACTTAATACAAGGTTGTAGTTAACAGGAATTGGATCAAACAAATCTCCATGTCCAATCTAATCTTCCCAGAGTCTGGGAGGACTGCTCTGAAGGAGCAGGAGCTTTGCTCTGAAGTCCCTTCCCTTTCATCCACTTGGTGCAGATTTGGGGTCTGTTCAGTTGTTCAGGAAAAAACTGAGGGTGAAAGCACATTTAACAAACCTATTTTTCTGGAAACCAGCTGAGGGTTAATTCACCTGAACAAATAAAGCATGGTTTAAACATGATGCTTTATTTTATTTTAAGTAGTAATAATTCTGTGGGGAAAAACTTTTCTGCCTAATCCTTGTCTCTGCTTGTTTTTTTATTTATAGTTCTTTTTAAGTGAAATGCATGTTTTAAGACCTTTGTGAAATCTTGAAGCTTGCTAGCCTGAAGAGAATTCTGTAGTTCTGGGTAGAATGCAGAAATAAGTGTTTCTTCCTCTGTGTGTTTTTTACCTAGCACATCTGCCTTTGTCTGCTGTGCAACTGAAGTGTGCAGATAGCTTCATAGAAATAATAGTTTGATGCTATTTAGGGTACAAAGATAAATGGGCACCAAAATCTTGTGCAGAATAAGATTGGATGTGCAGAATAGGATTTGATTTAGCTACTAAGATACAGGTAAGGATCCCATAGCTTCACATAGGTAGTTCAACCAAATTCCTGATTTCTTAAAATGTCACAATGTTAATACTTTCACTATAGAATTCTGGCAAGTGCAATGACACAAGATAACTCATAATCTGTCTAATGGAGACAAATAGCTATGGGTGTACGTCAGAATAATTAATGTTGAGTCAAGTTAATTTTTTCATTTAACAAATTGAATTGTTTCAGCTAATTATGTAGTGTGGCCTAAATGTGGTGAGGGATGTTCAGAGAAGAAAATTATTACTTTTTTTCCTCCATTGAATTAATGAAAATATTAAGGAAAATGTGCACTCAGAGTATGAAACAATGTCCAGCTTCACATGCTGAATTTTGCAGCCTTCATTACAGCATGAGTCTCCTGGGCTTCTTGGACTGACTAATGCAGCATCCTCCTCAAGACCCCCAGAAGACTCTCTGGAGAAGACTATCTTGGCTATTGTGCTCTATACCTATAGAAGAAACCCTTCTTTCTCTGTTAGATGGGTAAGGTGGTGTCACGGCTTCCTGATGAAGAAACAGACAAAATGAAGGGCTGTTCAAAATTCTAGTACCTTTTCAACCTCTTGAGCTATTGCCTTCCCTAAGCAGGGGCTTAGGAGCTTGGGGATATTAGAGTTTACTGGCAATGAATACAGAAATATGTAACATTTGACTGTGTCCCAGTTACAGTTCCCCTGAAAGGAGGCTGTAGAGAGGTGCAGTTCAGTCTCTTCTCCCAAATACCAAGAGACAGGACAGAATGAAACAGTCTCAAGTTGTGCCAGGGCAGGTTTAGATTGGATATTAAGGAAGCGTTTCTTTGCTGATAAGGGGGTCAGGCATTGGAACAGGCTGCCCAGGGAAGTGTGAGTCACCATTCCTGGAGGTATTTAGAAGACCATAGATATGGCACTCTGGGACATGGTTTAGTGGTGGACTTGGCAGTGTCAGGGTAATGGTTGGACTCAGGGATCCCCTAAGGGTCTTTTCCAACATAAATGATTCTACGATTCTGTGATAATGAGTATGTAGGGAGCCATATTCATGTTCAGTGTGGACAAACTCAGAAGCTAATTCCCCAAATCCCATAGGGTCTGCCCACTAGGCTTAGCTGCATCTGTTTTACCATATCCTCCCAGTCCCCTTTTCAGTTTTGTTTTGTTGGGTTTGTTTTGTTTTGTTTTTAAATATGTGTATTTATCGCACCCCATCTGTTTTGCATTTTGTAAGCCTCATGGGCAGGTGCTCTCCTCTCCATGTTTCCACAGTGACTGGCTAGGATTTATTATTGGGAGTCCAAGTTCTACTGGATTGTAATAAGTACAAGAGTAACATGGATCTCCTAAGCCTCCTCATCCACACTATTAACTGTTATATCAACAAATGGGAGGTCAATTGCATGTGTGAGGTTTAGTATTAAAGTGATTGTGTGTGCTGTGATTTATAAATCACGTCACGGTAGGAAGTGGGAACTGCTTTGGTCCCAGGCAGCAATGCCAGATTTCAGCACATCCTTGACTAGAAATGGCTGAGCACTGCAGAACAGATTCACTGACCCAACTCTCATTGGAATTGAGAGAAAATATCTTGTGGTCACCCTAATATATGTTTCCTGTTTGTGGCTTTAAATTATGACACAATTACCTGCTCTCTGTCAAAATCAAAGGAAATCTTAAAACATTAATTACTAAAAGGTCTCACAGCTTCCTCTTGCTATTGTAGCCCAAATGTAAACTTTCAATACTTTGTAATTTTACAGCAGCAGTTAAAAAGAGACTGTTCCCAAAATCACAGAGTAGTTCAAGTAGAAAGGGACCTCCAGAGTTCATCTGATTTGTCTGCCACTGCTCAAAGTGACATAAGCTAGAACAGGTTACTTGGGACTGTGTCCAGATGGGTTTTGAATATCCCCAAAGATAGAGCCTCCACCACCTCTCAGCATTCTTTTTCAGTGTTTGATCACCCTTGAGTAAAAGTTTTCTTCTGTGCAACTGCACAAAGACCTCTGAATTCTCGAGTTTTCCCCCCTGGCCGCCTTCGTTTGTCTACAGGCCCTTCAGACCCACCTGCTCGGGCTGGTTTCTCAGAAAAGGTGTGAGTGCTCTGCCCATGACACTTTCCTGTACCTTCATTTATGTGCAGAGGCTTTATGTGGCCACCCTTCCTCATGAGGTCTCTCCTGCCATGACACCCTGCAGTCTTTGCTCCACACTACCTCCCTTTCATCACTGTTGTCAAGTTCTCCTTGCCAAGCTACTCAGCCTCTTGGTAGGGATGATTTGCCCCACTTTTCATTCTTACCCAAGGTAACTTGAGACCAGGGGAACATATGACTTAGATGCAGTGATACTGATAGAATGGGATAATGAGGAATGCTGGTGTGAAGAGAAGTTCTGGGAGCAGGCGAAGTGAAAAGGCAGTAAACAGGGAAACTGCCCTTTCTCCACTGAGGAAATAATTCAGCAAAAAGAATAATATGAGGCAGTTGTGTGCTTCTGACATCGTGTAAATCTTTAAAATGTTTGATGAGAAATACCTGTATTGTGAATATCTCAGCTGTTTGCTGCTGACAAAATGTGGCTGAACTTATGTGTGTATGTAGACATATACATGTGCATACACAGATGGCCAAAGAAAGTACTTCTTACTGAATAAAAATTGTACTTCAATTGGTACAATTAGTGAATAAAAATACTTCAAAAAAAAAAAAAAAAAAGAATCCACACAATGTATGACCCACCCTGTATATGATCCTCAAACTGAAATATTCATACAGCATTTCTCCCACAGCACTTCAAAATTATGAACAACAAATATAGAGTCAAATTCTGTCCTTCATCGCTGTGATGGGCAACTTATTCCAGACTGTGTTTTAATAGTCTTTCATACACCCATGTGTCAGATTAAATAGTAGAAATGCCAACTGGATGACAATGTAGTAGCATTTCTGGAAGTATTGGCTTTTAATATTAATCTTCAATGGGATGCTTTACTGCAGGCATGTGCATACATTAGAAAACCCTGGCATGCAGAGAGTATTTTAAGACCTACATAATTTTGAAACACCCTTTAATATTTAGTGAAATTCATGATACATTCCATGCACATAAGATCAGAAGCAGACCTTCCAGGCTTGTTTTACTTCTCAGGATAGATGCCAAATTGGGAGCCCACAGTATTTTGGTTTTCTGTAGGACAGTTAAAATGGCACCACAAGCTGTTCCTCTGACATCTGAGCCCAGTCTTGGGCAATCAGATCACAAGGTGGAAGTACCAAGGAGAATAATAAATACAACTGTCCTCACATGCTTATCTTTTAATCTGAGAATAAATATGAGATTTCCAAAACTAATGCTGCCAGCTATTATGGATTCTGGGATGTTGAACTGCGATGTCAGAAAATTTATTTTAGTTACTGAACTTCAGCATCTGGTGCTGCCTGCACTGTCCAGAATCAACCTGTTAAATCATAGGCAACTTTAATTTGTAACTACTTCTCTCTCACTTTCTATTTTTCCACTGATGATTATAAAAAAAAAGCTGTGTTCTTAAGCTTTAGATTTAAGCAACATCATTTTATATCCACATTTTATATCCATTTATTTTATATTTTATAAAATAAAATACTAACCCTCTATAATTCATAGATTTTGTAGCAAACAACATGCTTACCAATTTTCACATTGAGTTAGTTGCGGCTTAGATGGAGGAAGAGGTACATGTAAGATTAGATTCAGAGCAGTTCTGTGAAATCTATCTGGTCCCTTTATGCAACAACCTGCTACATGGGGGAGAGAAAAAAATAAATGCTGGCCTTGATGTCAAAACAATGTAAACCCCTTTTAGTATGTTGACTTGTGGAACAAGTGAGGCATGAAAACAAAAGTGCAGAGCCCTCAGTAGCGACAGTGAATATTTTATCTTTCCAAGAGAAAGCAACAAGAGACCAAATCCTTAAAGCATATGCTGTGCTGACAGTGCGCTCTCACTGTGACAGTAATGGTATTTGCAATCCCAGCTGCACTCAAGCCTGTGCTGTAAAAGCACCCACTCCTTAGTGTGCATGTTGCCCTTTACTGGCCCTTGGCCAGATGAAGGAGCTCTTCTCTGTTGCTCATGTTGCCCTGTAGAAACGGATGTTTAAACATTTATTTCTCTCCCCCGAAATGAAATTGTAGAGATTTTGGCATCATTAGCTCTTCTGAAATTTTCACGGTGCTGAAAAGTATCTTTGGATGGCTGTAGCTTTTTGCACATAAAGCAACCATTCTCTGGCTTTTTACAAATATCTGATAGAAGAGTTGTTCTGAAATTCAGGGACTGGATCCTCGTAGAAATTTTGGAGCAAAAGTATCACTGTCACTGCAGTGTTGTTGTTTGAGAGTGGTTGGTAAGAATGTTTAGAGGGTGATTCAGGGCTGTGACTAAAAGTATTCACTACTCTCTGTCAGAGATCATTTTGACTAAGTCTAATGAGCTAAGAGTTGGTGAGCTGATTAAAGATAAAGGAAGTTGCTCCTCTGGGAATGTGTTTGAATGTGTATGCTCTCCAGTTTTTCCTAGCACCCCTTTGTTTGTTGTTCTCTCCCGGTTGAGGCATGAGATTCAGAGGGAATTGGAGAATGTTGCTTATAAATTATGGATTTACTGCCTCACAATTACCATTCTGTCATCAAAAATGTCCGTTTATCCTTCACTAGTCAGTTCTTTCTGGGTTTCTCCATCCTCTGCTTAAAATTGTTCCCCATCACTGCATCCTTTCTCAGCCCGTGTCTTTGTGTGGAGACCCAGTCATCCTACACTGACTTCTTATTTCCTACTTCATATCTGAGCAATTCTGGAAGTTTTGGGTGATTCACAAATGCGATTACATGGTAGCATTTCAAGACATCCCAGTATTGCTTTAGAGAGACAGCTTTGAAGAATGCATGTGATGGGCTTTAGAGAAAGTAAGGAATCAATGTGGATTGTGATGTGGTAAAGGAAGGATAAGCAGGAGGCACAAATTAAATCCTGGAATGATACATAATTCCTTCTAAATGTGACCGGTTGTGTTCTGCACTATCCAGAAGTGAGAGCAGCAACCGAGTCACTTCCAGCTCGGCTTCATTCTGAGTTTGAGCTCCTGTTTCAGAGCTCCTGACAGGCTGCTTGGAAACCTGTCCACAGCTGCAGCCAAGCCCACAGCAGAGCTTCCAGCAGTTACAGGCTCCCAGGCAAGCTCTGGTTTCAGCTCAGATCCAGCATGCTCTCAGCTCCCACAACAGCTCCCACATTGCTATTGCTACCTAGGCTTGGTGAATTTAGGTTGAGAATTACCCACATTTTTGCCATCATGTTTCTGACTGTACTGGAAGTATCCATTTTATCCTGACCCTATAGGATTTTTGCAATAGGAACATAATATAGATGAGCCAAAATAACTGAAAAAACATTTGCAACTTTTTTAAATTAAGTTGCTGAACTGTAAATTGCCATTTATCCACATTATTAGATTTCTCTTCTAGTATGCATTGATGTCCAGGATATAGCTTGAACCTCTAGAAATTTCTAAAAAGGGTAATACACCGGTTTTGTTTCCATTCAGTCACTAACTAAACCCTCTAGAAGTAACAGCAGGGCTTCTGACTTGATTGTAGTGTAAGTTTTTTCCTCAAGCAAACATCAAGCAAAGATAGTCCTAAAATAATGGGGGAAGAAGGTATGCCATAGAGAAGAGTTTCTCAGGAAGGAGAGGATAGGATTGCTATCATTTAAGAGTGCCCCACTTTTCTTATAATTTTAAAATTCTATTTTGCAGATAGACATTCTGGTCAAGCTCCAGATGCTTTTGTTGGAGTAGCCTCAACCTCCCTATGGACTCAACAGATGTACCACGAAATGGCATTGCTCACTGGGAATGCAGATCCTGACTTCAGCTCCCGCTCCTTCAACAACTTGGAAAACCTGTGTGAAGTACAAACCAAGAAAGGATTCTTCTACAAAAAGGCCAAACTTCTGCACCCTGGAGAAGACCTGTGCTGCTTAGCCCGCTTGGATGACCGGTCCAGGTTTGTGATCATTAACGTAGGTGGTATTAAGTACAAAATTCCCTGGACCACCTTGGAGAACTGCCCCTTGACCAGGCTTGGGAAGCTAAAATCTTGCAACAATTATGATGAGATCATGGACATCTGCGATGATTATGATGTTAGCTGCAATGAATTTTTTTTTGACCGTAATCCTAGTGCCTTCAGAACGATCATGACATTCCTGACAGCTGGGAAGCTGAGGCTTCTCAGGGAGATGTGTGCTCTTTCGTTCCAGGAGGAGCTTGTGTACTGGGGGATAGAAGAGGACCACCTGGAGTGGTGCTGTAAAAAGAGATTGCGACAGAAAGAGGAAGAGGCAGCTGAGGCCAGGCTGTTTGAAAGGGAGATGGTATTTAATGAAGCTACGCAATGTGCCTTCCAGGACAGCAGCCGACTGAGTTTGTGCATGCGAAAGCTCAGGGATATGGTGGAGAACCCCCACTCAGGGATCCCAGGAAAGATCTTTGCTTGTATTTCAATCTCTTTTGTTGCCATCACTGCTGTCAGCCTCTGCATCAGCACCATGCCAGATGTCAGAGAAGAAGAGGATCGCGTAAGTGCAGCTTTTCTTGGGGTAGAGCATGTTTTGCATTCTTGTCTCCTTAGGAAAGTTCACAGGAAAAATCTCTCCAGCAGATATGCAGGTATCATGTTCAGTATATATGATGTGGAGGGCTGGCTGGGTAGAGCACAGAAAGCATTATGTCACTTAACACTGAGACAAGATTGGGCCAAACTCTGCCCTGCTAGCCCAGCTTAGCCAGTTCACACCAGCAGATAGCCTTACCCACCAGAATTGTTTTCTGACATGTCTAACCAGATGACAAACTAGCTACTCTGGGGATAAAAACCAGCCTTTCTTTTGGTTTAATGTTTTACGTTAAAGTTTAGAGCTAACAAATCAATTTTCCCTAAAGGTACTTTAACAATTTGAATGAACTCTCAGTGTGCCAGTGTAAAAACCACTTCTAAAGTATTGTGATGCTATAGGGTGATGTAAAGGCCAAGGAAGCTGAGGCAGCAACTTAACAGCAGAAACAGAGCGTTTGTCCCAATTTTCAGACCTGCTTAATATTCTCAAGTGTAAGCTGTGGATGATTCATGCCCTTGAAAATCAAGTCTTACAGATATTTTGTTTATTCTTTAGTTCATCAAATTTCCTAAGGGTTTAGTCCCTTTTTTGTGCAAGCAGTTCACTTCCCTAGGATTAATTGTATGTAGGCCAGTGAGAGCTCATCTGAAAAATGGTAGAGGACATTCACATTTTCTTCACATACATGCTGAAATGCAATCTGAGGAGTTGGGGGTGGGAACGTGTTGAAGAATTCATGCTCTCTCTAGTTTTACCCAAGTCCAAGCTTGACACTAAATGTTTGGGCTTATTTCCCAGCCCTGTGGTCATTAAATGTGGTTGTGAACTTCAGCTACTAAGACAGTACTTCACCCCATGGAGTGCTGCCTCTGAACTGAAGGCTGAGCCCTCCTGGAAGCAGCTATTCCCATGTGCTGTCACCCAGGGGCTGTATGGCTTGTGCCCTACTGCCACGAGCAGAAAAGAGGGCGATCATCCCCAGACCAGAGACATTTACTGTTACGTCACCTTGAAAGTAAAATGCAAGGTGATGGAAAACGCATCCAGCTGCTCCAGAGAGACCCCTGCACCTCACTGAGCACCCTGCGTACAGTTAAACCCACCCTTTGCTTGCAAGGTCTGCTCAGGTTACATCTCAACTGAGGAGTTTGATTTGGAATCAGACTCTTTCAGGAGCAGCCAGGAAAAAAGATAAAACATTAGGTATGTTGACTGATACATGATTTTTCATCAGATCTTTATTTTAAGGGCTTTTTCTGATTTAAAATTTGAGGATGGTAGTACTGGCTACTAGTTAACGCTGTGTTGTCCTTGTAACTTTTTTAAAGATATCATTTCTAAAACACATGCCTTTTACTGTAATTAACCATCAGGGCTCCAGTATCCTGAATTCTAAGTACAAGGGATATTCTACTGTTGAAAACTGAGATGTATTTAGCGTTTTATTGTTCCCAGGTTTAAGTGAGAGCTGAACTATTGCTTTAAGAATTATGAGAGTTTAGGAACCCTATGTTTTTACTAATGATCTAACATAAATAGGGACTCATAATAATAGGCTAATAATGTTTTTTGGGTGGAGCAGGATAATAATGAGGATAAAGCAAGCATATGAGAGAAGACTGGATTTCTTGGTAAGCTGGCACCATTAGAAGGAGCACGTTTTCATAGTCAAATGCAAAATTTTGCAATAAAGATGAATGCAGGCTTGCTCGTGTAATAGCAGGGACTGACTCTGGTTCCCAAAATGAGGCACTGAATAATATTTAGGGTACAAGCAACCATAAATTCCAATTGTAGCATAAAGTCAAAAGGGTTAATGCCATCTTTGAATATCTAAGTTGGGAAGTATTAATAAGAAGCTGGAAGATTTTTGGTGCCTGTATGCAGTACTGGTGAGACTGACGCTAGAATACTGCAGTGGGTTCTCACATTCCTGTTTTTCATGGTGTTTTGAAAAACTGGGAAAGGGCTAAAGACCTGTAAATCTTAGACACCTGGGGAAAATGCCATAAAATAAGAAACTTGAACATTCCAATTTATTTAAATTATTAAAAGGAAGGTGAGTGGATTAGGCACATAAGTAATTTTTTTTTATGAGGGGAGAAGAACTGTATCATCTAAAAGACCTTTAAAATAAGCAGGGGGATGATGCATGGATAAAAGCTGGATCCTTATAAATTCATATGGGAAACTATATGCCAGTATTTAATACCAAGATGATTCATTACTGGGACAGGCTAGGAAGAAAATGAGTGGATTTTGTGCTTTTAGACATTTTCAGTTAAAAGATCAGTGTCCTTTTGTTTAGCCCTCAGCTAAACAGACTTTACTTCAATCAAAAGAAAAACATCAATTGCAGATCAAGTTACAAAGGTGAAATTCTTGCAATACAAAGAAGATCAGAATAAATTATCCAGTGTTCTTCTGTGCCCTTAAATTCTAAAAACACAGAGCTCCTGAAAATAATCTTTGTTCTGCGCTTTGCACAGGGAAGGTCTCTGTGGACAGACTGGACATGGTTATTTTGTTTGAGACAAAGGTGGCTCTCTTGCACAGGGGACTGGTGAAGGATCACTTCTGGCAAGGCAAGGAGTAGGCATCTGCCCACTTGGAATCACCTGTAGGGTCTGGGACCGTGGCTGCAGACTCCCTACATGTACTCCCTATGTCTTAGCAAGCCAAGGCTGCTCTGCAAGTAACAGGCGGGGAGACAAGAGAGCTTATGTGAATTCAAATTTGTGGTAATCATCCTAGCTGTATTCCCAGTATCTAGATTAAAATTTGTGCCCAGGGATAGCTCTTTGGTCTGGCTTTGCAGCTCCTAACAAGCAGAAAACGGATGTGCATCCCTCCTGACTGAGGAACAAATAAATAGTAAATACTATTTCAAAGGCACACCATACTCAGTGTGCACATTTTCCAGGCTTTCTGGCTGGCATTGCTGTTGTTATGGTTCTGTGTCAGGGCTGTCGTACGTGCTCTGGCCAGCAAACAGTGGCCTTTTCCTTGAGCTGGTGTTACTACAGAAAACAGTAGCTCTATGTGCCATCTACCTGTCCTGTGACTGTTTCAGGGAAAGGTAGAGAGGCCAATCATGAAAAAAGCCATGCTGGGGAGCAATTTTCCATACCCCGACCATTCAATGCCATCTGAATGGACGAGGTGTTACACCCAGTGATGTCCTGCAGAGGTGTAAACTACCTCACACAAGATGTAAGTGTGGGACCTTAAAAGATAGAAGTAATTACCAGGTGGGTGAGGAAATTATTTTAGGTGCCTGCCTTTCTCTTTCAAAATAGAGCAGAAAATCATACTTTTTTTTAACTTCATTAGCTGCTCCAGGTGTTCTGGATGACAGTGGCAATCCCTGGTGGTTTAACAAGAGTAGGAAGGCTCATGCTCCCCTGTACTGTAGATACTTGTTCTTACTAAAGGTCACCTTGATTCACCTTGAGTGTACTTTTTTGGAAGTAGTTTCGTGTATTTCAGATGCTGCACAATTGTCAGTAGAGTTAACAGAATCAGATCCTGAGCTACTTTTCACTTACCCAAGTAGGATATATATTTAGTCTTTTTTTTTTCTCCTTTAGATTTTATTTGCTTATTAAATTAAATAAAATCCACCAATCCAGTAACATGTGTAATAGCTCCTTCTGGAAATTTCAGGAAAGGGACACTTCGAGTATGTGAAGAAAACAAACATGTGAAGGCAGTCAGGTTCTTCCATGTAAAGTAACAAGATGATGATAAACTTTTTATTTCAAAGTTTTCAGAATGGGAGATTTCAATGAGAGATTTAGATTTAATGGTGAAAAGTCTCCTCTTAAGGCAAAATCTGTTGACGCAAAATCATAGCGGGAGCCCCCAGGCACCAGGCTCGTTCAAGACCACCACAGAAGTCATCTCCAAGACATAAAAATAGCCAGAGGCACAGAGTATCCTCAAGGCATTTTAGGCATATCCTATCTTTAAGTGGACTTCTCACCTCTCTAAACAAATAGCAGCTATCGAATGACTCAAAGAAAGCAGCTAATACATTGGAGAAGTAAACCAGTCAGGGATATATTACAGCAAAAGCTTTAAACACACAGTAAGAGCTGAACAACCAAAAGACATTCAGAGAGGTTCAGCTGAAAGTCAGAGGGTACACATACTAGACTCTTCATTTTTTTCTTGGTGAAAACAGAAATTTCTCTCTGAAGACAAATCTTCTCTTTTTTGTTAGACAGCAGCCTTTGTCATCAGAGAAGAGAAGGTGGAATTTCGAGAATAATATCAAACATTCTGTCCTGATTCAAAAAAGCATTTATAGGCCTGAGACCCCTGAGTCATTTGTAACAGCATAGTGCAAAACAGGAGAAGCAGATCAGAGAGCATGTTCTTCACCGTGCTTCGTAACGTGTTGGGAAAAGCTAGCCTAATTAGAGATGCTGTGATAGGAAGTTACAGTTCAATAACCTTCAGCTGAAGAACATTACAACAAAGAGATTTATAAATAATGAAGTTAATAATAGCTTCTCAAGAAGCCAACACTATTTAACCTTCTAAGCTCAATTTACACACTGTGCTTCAACTTCCACAATGTTGAGGATAGGGAATAGGTAAATTGCGAATGTGCATTTTAAACAATCTTGTGACTAAAGGTTTCATTTCACAAAGGTACACACAAAAGTAATCTCAGACAAGGTTAAGAGAGTCTTGTATAATGATTCTCAATAGCTTTTCATAGACAAACTGTTCTGTGAGAGGCTGGAGGAGCAGCCAGTGAGGCTGGCTGAAAACTGTCTCAGTGGCCATGCCCTGAGCAGGGTGGTCAGTGACACAGAGTCCAGTTGGAGGCCAGTAACTAACAGGGTGCCCTGGGGTCCATACTGGGTCCAGTCCTGTGAGGCTTCTACGTTAGTGGCCTGGAGGGTGAAGCAGAGTGCACCTGCGGCGAGTTTGCTGATGACACAAACTTTGGGCATGTTGTGGCGGGACAGTTGTGCTGCCACCCTGAACAGCCTTGGCAGGCTGGAGAAACAGGCTCAGGAAGACTGTGGACCTCAGCAAGCTCAGCAAGAAGAAACGCAGAGTCCTGCATTCCTGGTGAGGAGCAGCCCCACACAGCAGTACATGTTGGGGACCAGAAGGAAAGGAGATTGGTAGAATAGGACCTCGGGGTCCTGGTGGACACCAGGCTGGCCATAAGCCAGCACTGTGCCCTCGCTGGTACTGGTATCCTGGGCTGCCTCAGGCAAAGTGCTGCCAGCACATCATGGGAGGAGATTCTTCCCCTCAGCTCAGCACTGGGAAGGCCACACTTGGAGCAGTGTGTCCAGTGCTGGGCTCCTCAGTGCAAGAGAGATACAGACATGCTGGACAAAGTCCAGTGGTGCTTGCTATCCTAAGATGGCATTCTGCTTGAGACTCTGGAATTACTGGTGTCATTTTTATGACTTTATCTGTTTTCTGACTGTTGAGTTGTTGCTCTGCTTGTGATACTGAGATCTTAATTTTAACTTAGAGCCACATGTGATGCAGAGATGGTTTGTTTTCATGAATGAAAGCATTAATAAAACTGCAGCTTGTGTTTTTACTTTCATTGTGGAATAAACTGTTCTAGAAATTACAGCACAGTCAACAAAAAACATGTATTAAAAAAATATCTCCCTGCTGGTGTTACAGATAACTATTAATAGTGTATAGGCACTGAGGGTGACTTTTTATAAAAAGAATCCTGGGGAATTGGACTAACTAATTTCCCCAGGGATCATCTTAGAGTTTACTATACCACTCTCAGCTCTGCTGTTGAAATGCAAAAATCATAAGCTGTAACAGTATCACCAGTTTTGGCATCTGAACTGATCTACTGTACTTGTACCCTACATTGCTAATTTGCATTTTGTGTCTGCTCCAGACTCCTCAGGCCACAGCTGGCTGGCAGCCAGGGAAAGACCAAATGACTCAGTAGCAATGGTCACCTGCCTTTTCTACGTCGTGCACAAGGAAGTTCCTGTAGGCACATGAGATTCATATTCAGTTTAACATTCACATGTCCTTGCTTAAGGGATGTAGGACTCAGAGCACAGCAGAGCTCTATTTTAACTAGAAGTAAGGTGTTTCTTACTTTTTTTTTCCTTTCATAAGCCAAAGTAGGTTTTCTCCTCAGATAGCACTTAAATGAAACTGGTAACCCACACTTTAAATTACAAGCCTTGAGAGCATCCTTTACTGACAGTTTCAGTTATCAGCAGTAAGTAAATGTTTGCTTTCTTGTTGAAGTTCTCAATTGGCCTCTTGTAGTTCCATCACCTGTTCTGTGTAGTCTTGCCTTTAGATTCAGAATGCTTTGGGACAGAATATCTTAAACACCATGTCTATGGCCATCATAACAACGGAAATAAAACTACATCTACCTGCTGTTCAGGTCCATGGCCGCCTTTCACATGCCTCACCTGCAAGATATGTTTCTAGGCAAGGATATTCTTCTTTGCAAGTGAGACCAACTAAGTTCATGCTGAATCCAAACTGAGGGATAACTGCAAAATTCTCGAGTCTGAGTCATGCTAGCGTGGTCTCCCAACTCCTTTCTGATGGTCAGAGGCATTTGCTGGGCAAGTTGTCTTTCAGAGAGATCAGGTTTGTCTGAAAGCAGTGGGAAGTGATGAAGTTTGGTTTTAATAAGTGATGCTGCTTCTGTGTGTCACACAGACATTAAAATCATGGAGCTAACCTCTGCACTGCTCAATCTAAACCTTAAATGTCAAGTTTTGTAGAGATTTCTCCATCTTTTCTCTGACTCCCATCAGAGTCAGAGAAAGTTTATAAGTCTGAGACCAATGGCAAAATGTTCTTTTCAAATATTGAGAAGTGGTGATCATGTCCTTTGATCACTTTCCTGGGAGCTGTCTGTGAGGCATCTGAAAGATACAGTCCCTAATGCAAAAGAACACATTTCTTTGTTTTTGCTTTGTGGATCCAAATCTCAATCTCTCCTTTCTGGCTGTCCAAATCCAGCTGTTATATGGAGCATATCCTGGTGTCAGTTTATTTTGATGAGTTCAGGATTGCTGTAGTCACACACTGAGGAGACACATTGAGTACTGGGAGTCCCCAGCATCACTGCTGTACATCTCACTGCCCTTTGCACCAGCTCTGCCAGCCACTGCCTGGGACCCCTACTGCCTACAAAACCCCTGGTCAAATAGCACACCATGCGCCAGCTTTGCCAACTCTTTTACAAGACAGTCCTTCCCCTTTGCAAAGCTGCCTTAAGCTGCTAACAAATAGAAAACATTTGAAGGAATGATTGGTTGGTTTTGCTATTGGTTGTGTGGACAGATACTTGTTGCTGGATAACTGGCTGTATTTTGTCATGACTACATTTGGAGAGTTCTCACCATTTCTTCTCCTTGACTTACTTGCTCTTCTTGGGAAAAAAAGAAATTGTTTTCTGCAGCTGTCCCACCCCTGGAAGAAAAAACAAAAATCCAGCCTTCCTGCTTCATCAAAGCTCTCTAAACTTTGGCAGACATACCTGGTTGTTCCATCATGGCAGCTGCTTCATAAGCAGATAAAGGAACCATGGTCCCAGTAAGAAAATCATCCTCCATTGTATCAGGAGGATTAGGAGGAATGTTGTTTTTTTTTTCTCTGAGAATTGCCCATAGATTGAGGGTGGGGACACAGCACTGTGTGGCAAGTTTACGCAGAGTCCCTTAGGGAGCCTGCAGACCTTCTGCTCAAAATTCCTGCTCTCAGCAAAGTTGCTGCCTGAGCTCTCCATGCCTGGCTCTTCCCAGCCGTGGCTCTCATGGCAGCACCTGCTATTGGGCTGCTTTTCCCAAATAAAGAGAGAAATCCTTATGGGTCAAGGAGCTGCCCTGGAAGATTTTGAGGATAGTAGGTTGCAATATAGACGTTGGGAGCCACCTGAGAGTCTCTGCAGTCTTTTAGGCTTAGAAGTAAAAAAATGGAGAGTGTTTCTCCCCGCTGCTTGAGAACAAGGCAGGAGTTGGCTAAGATAAAATTACTTTTGACTTGTTAATAACTTTATTCTGGGCCAACGAACTCTTTCAGTCTGCAGTCTTCTCATGAATAAATAGCAAGCTTGGGTCTTCTTTTAAATATTATATAAATATCCTGCAATGTAACATTAGTGATAAATAATTAAACAGCTAAAACTATTTCATAAAAGCATTGGTAACTTTGTCACATTGTTAACTGGTTTATATTTGGTGCAGTGTGGCTCACCCAGCAAAATATGCTCCATGTTTAATTTCTTTTAATATCTCTCTGTTTCCACCCCCATAAGTATGTACCCTTACCAGTGAGTTTAATCTCCAAACTTCCAGGTAAATCATCCAGGGAATCTCCAAAGATATCTCACAATAATAGCTGCTTGGCCTTCAGACAGGTTTGTAAAATTACTACAGCTACTCATTGCAGCCTAATATCCTGGGGGTACAGCACAGCTCCTGCATTCCATAGATTGCTCCACTGCCTTTTGCAGGAGAGCTTGGGCACTGTGGGCTTATTGAGTACTGTCCCAGTGTTCTGAAAGAGAGAACTCTTTCATTTATTTGAAATGAAAATATAATCTGGAAATTTCATTTCAGAACTCCAGGATAGGTTGCTATCAATTCCGGAGGTTTGGAATGAAAGCAAGCAGGCAGATTTACATTTGGCTGCACCTCATATAGCCAGGCTGAGGTAATGAGCTGATTCATGTGTACGGCACTTAGAAGAATTGCATTAAATCCTTCAACATTATAAATGCTTACATTTTCATTGCCTAGAGTCTAGCAATGGAGATGAAATATAAAAGTTTTTGAAACTGGGGTTTTTTTGCAGTGTAGACATTTATATTCAAGACAAATTGAGTGGTATACAGATGGGGAAAAATAGTTATAAGACTTTTTGCAGAAGTTTTTAAACAAAGGCTTGAGAAAGGACCAGGAGAAATCCATAAAGTTGTTAGATTTTCTAACAGTAAGCATGATAATAGTTCCAAGTAAAAATATCAAAAACATGGTACTGAGTACAATCAGTCACATGTTTATCTACTCTATGTAAAACACCTTTCATTAATCAAATTTAATATAATTTTTTGAGGTTATAAAGTTTTCAGAAGAAAGTAACTTCTGATGTAGGTACTTCTGTAAGACATTTGAATTAGTGCCACACAATATTCTTCCTTAATAAAAAGGCATTTTTCAAAAATTACCTTCCTTATTGTTTAAAAAAATTCTGTTAGATCTCATAATAGCAGAAAACCAACATAAGACATCAAGTGAGGCTTGAGATACTGTGTCCAGATTGATATTCATTTAGCAGGCAAATTGAAAAAAAAAAGTTTTAAAAATGGTTTAAAATCTCCAAGTTCTGCTTTATAATGAGACATTAGAAGTGCTTTTAATGCAGTGGGAATCATAATAAGAGAACGGCTGTAGGCAACAGTGAACTGAAATAACTGAAAGCTGCAGCTGGACAAACTCATGCTCTGAATTAAAGTGTGCTACAGTGTGGGTAATTAACAATGGAAACCATTTATCTAGACATGCCTGCATGCATCTCACAGAGTTTTTAAATACATTCTGTCAGTCCTTCCAAACATTATAACTCAGCTCAGCTGAAGCCATGCATATGATTCATGAGCCACTTGGCAAGATCCTCTGCTCCACGGAGGATCAGCTCAAGAGCCTCTTCTGGCCTTCCAGGGCGGTGAGCCATTGCCATCCTGTCCCTGACTCCTGCTGGTGTAGGAGGTGCCAGCAGGGATGCTGTACATCTTCTTGCTGTCTGGGGCTTCCTTGGCCCTTGTGAATATTCAGACCTGAAGGCATCAGTAAGATGAAATGAGCAGTGACAGTTCATAATTGTGATTAAAGGCAAGGGCAGCCAGAAAAAGCTCAGAAGGCTGGAAGCTCTCTGAAGAATGACGTGGCTTGAGTCTGGTCCCATGAAGGCAGCATCCTAACCCAGGTGTCTTGTCCAGCACTGAATGTGTTTGTCAGGAGGTGCCACAGGGGCTGGGATATGCTACTAGTGGGGCTTAGCCACAGCAGAACAGGCTGTTCACCAGGACACGTGCTAGCCCCTCTGGCCATTCACTCACTCTACCCTCACCCTTCCATAAGTCACACACACACAAACAATCCCTTTCCCTTGCCTCATCTTACTTCCTGAGCCTGGATTCAGTAGGAAATACAGAGAATAGTGTGAAGGTCCCAGCCATCCAATACATCCTGAGCTGTGCTGGAAACTTGGCACCTGGTACACTGGGTAGAGATGATGACAAGAGAAATTGCAGCACTCTCCTGAAAAGTCCCTGCTCTGACTGTGAGCAGATGCAGAGATTTTCTCCCGATCTGCAGCTTGTTGCCTTCACACACAGTAGAAATGTTGGATGTTTTAAGGTAAGCTCCTGTGTGCTGCACTGCTGTCACAGAAAGCACTGTTTTTACTCTTGCCTTGAGCAGAAAGAGAATATGAAAGTGTGTGTGGTTTCGCTGTGGTCACATCCACCCCATAAAAATCCATCGCAACTTAGAGCATTTCAGTGCAAAGGCACTGCGGGAGCTCACTGCCAGCTGTGCCTGAGCTGCTACCAGCAGGAAGGCAAATCTTACCACAGGCAACACAGGCAAATCCTTCCCTTGCTTTCAGATAAGAGGATAAAGGGAGACTGAGCGGGAAGAGATACAGGTTTGGAAAAAAATGTCAAAGGAAGACAGCAAGCTTGACTCTGTCCTCCTTTCCTCCAAGGAAAAAAACAGACACCCCCAGATCTTATAGCAGGTTATAGGGTTGCAGGAACCAGTAAAATAAATATGGGTCAGTAAAACAGAACTAGCAGTGAGTGGGAAGAAGGAGGAAAAGAGCTTAAAAAAATTATTGAAAGAAGTGAGAAATTGGGGTAAATAAGAGGGGAAAATACACTTTAAAATTATATTAAGAATTAGTTGATAATTTAATATAATTAATGAGAGAGAGAGAGAGAACAAGACAGATTGTTTTTTTAATGTGAGACAAGCTTGAGGAGAAGATGGAAAGAGGATGCTGGCTTTAGGAAGACCACAGTTCTAGGCGGTGTATATCTGTGAGGCCAGGTGCGACCACATCACCTTTTCCCAGGTATTGGATAGGTGTGAAAGCCTTGGGAATACCACTGCTTTGTCACACAGCCCTGTCCCTCTTGGACAGGTTCTTTTGGAGGGGTGTGCAGGTGTTCCCATTCCCTGGGGAAACTGTTCCAACTGCACCCAAGTGCCTTTGGCAAGAACTCAGCCCTGCTCTGGTTCTGCAGTTGGATGCTGGTTTGGTTTAAGGGAGATAGCCCTCATCTTTATTTCTGTGATCTTGCCCTGTCTGTGAGGACCAGGTGTGCTGCAAGTGCCAAGTGCCATTGCTTAAGCTTTTCCAAGAGCCAGCTGAGTCTGCCTTGTTTTCAGAGCGCTAGGATAGAAAATACAGTTCTTCAGAAATCAGATTTGCTAAGTTGCAGTGTAACTGGGCTTCTTCATGCGAAAGCTCAGGCTGAAGCATTTTGCTCAGATTTGCAGATACTGGATTTTTTAAAAAAAAAACATTGTAAACTTTCAAGGCTCTGATGCCTCTATCAGAGCTAGAAAGTAGAGGGGGCCGAGGAGGAAGATTTCTATTCATGTAAAATTAGGGGAAGAGGGGGACACTTGTCAGCCAGGACGTTACTGGTGAATCACTATCTCGTGGGGATTTTTACTTACAATTTCAGTGAAAAAAAAAGTGGGCCAAACCCAAAAAAAGCATTCTGTAAATCTGGAAATAGAAAATTCCAAGGTAATTTTAGTCAGAAATACTGAGAACATCAGTGTTTCTAAATTGAAGCTGTTCTTTGGAGGACACCTTGGCTTGGTGAAATCATCATTCTTTTTCCTGCCTTCCTGCCTCTGTCGGTGGCAGTGGCTGATAAACAAACCCTCCCTGCTGAGCTGCCCCCTGAGGCCAGGCTGGGCAGGTTGTGCTTGGTCCAAGCACAGCGGGCTGTGCAGGAATCCTGGGCACACCTGAACCCCTGTGTCACCCACGGGTGTTTCCCACAGAGGGGTCAGCTGCAGGGCAAAGACAAGCAAGCCATATGGGCTGAGGTCTGTGAAATCCTGCCTCAAATGCCATGGGAGTTGATGAGTTTCAAATACAATACCTTGTTTTCCTGGACCTGTGTCTTCCTGTGTAGCTATTTGTCTTCAGACAATGTCCCAATGGCACTGAACGATTGCAAAATTGCCAAAGCAGACCCCCGGCACAAAAGTTTTGATTTTAGAATATTTGTTCAAGCAAATGGCAGTAAATCTATTCTTGTACATATAGGCTGTAATTCTCTAAATATTAGTAACAGCCTGCTTTTGTCTTACACTCATGCACAGACAAAAGCTGTGGACCAGCCAGGTGGGGATCTCAGACCCCGAAGGCCAACTCCAGCATCACCAAGAGATCATTTCCTCTGCCAGCTGAACCTTATGGGCAGGTTGGACTTGGAGGGGTCCTCTGAGGTGAGCACAGACACTGTTCTCATGGGAACTACATCACACCACCAACCCTGAAACTGAGAAGCTTCATCTTAAAAGATCTCTCATCCTCCCTGTTCTTGCAGAGGGTCTTTTTTGGAACCTCGTGTGTCTTCTGGAGTCCAGCTTCTGAAAGCTGGTGTAGTTATTTCTTCTCTGGCCAACACTCTCCTGTCAATTAGTGAGGTGTTCCCTTTGAACATAGCCAGCACGGACTGATCATGTAAGGTCCCTTTCCTTCACCCTCCTACCTCCCCTGCTGGTTGCAGTTATTCAGCTGATGGTGCTGCTCATCCCAGCCACTCCTGGATCACATCTGCACAAAATGTTACCCAGGGTGGATCACTCCTCCTTATGTTGTAGCACAGCCCCTCACTCCTGGTGTGTGGGGTGATCAGAGTGGAAGATAGGAGGAGCTGGCTGCTGGAGCTCACATTAGCTCCTTAAGCTGCTCCCAGCCAGTCACAGAATCTGAGGAGCTTTAAGACATTGGATGTCTTGACACTTCCTCCAGCCTCTCTGGACGAGGTGCTGTGCTTGTTCCTGATAGACATCTGAAAATCAGGCAAGTTGATGGTTTCACAGATATTTCATGGTCTGTTTTATTCTTTCTGTGTTTCCTGCTCCTTGCTGAGTTTAGGTTTTGGTTGCTTTCCATAAAGTACAGCACCACCTGGCTGGTCCACCAGCATTTTTTTCCCTCCAACAAATATTGTTTCTTTTGGAGAAGTGTGTGCTAAAAACGGGCACAGGCATGAGGAGAGCTAGTTCAGAAGAAGGAATTAATGAGAGGGCACTTTGTGCATTTGTAGTACTTCTTACCTGCTTTCCATTCTTCTCAGCAATGGCTCTACTGGGGCAAAAAGAGGCAGGATAGTGGACCAAAGAATATATCTGCATGTGTCAGGGGCAGTCCATGAAGGAGGCAGGGAAGTGGAAGAAAGCCTTAGGATCATAGTAAGTCTTGCCTGGTAGGTAGGCTGTTGAATCCCTCGTGTCTGTGTCTTTCTCCGTCATTCAGATTTATATGCTAAATCTATGCAGTCAACTGTTAAGACATCTGTAGCATTTCCAGGGAAAAAGGTGTTGGTTAAACAGGTCTCAAAACTCAGTATTTTATGGCTTAGGGACCTGAGGCCTACTTACAGTGTCTAATTTTGGTTCTACAGTTTGGGGCTGAGATAGCCCAAATCATCAGCTACTTGTGGATTGGGCAGAGTAACCCAAGGAAGCACAACTGGTTCCCTCTGCAGCCTCTTGGATCAGGAGTGCCACCCTGATGTGTTTCCTGTCTCTGTAGTCTGCAAGGGTAGTCATAGGTAAAGTCCTCACGTGGTCTTCTCTTCCCTCTCATTGACCCCCAGGCCCTTTTCTGAGATTTCCATGAACACAGCCATCTGGCGTCACAGTTACAGGTCAGAGGAGCAATTTGAGACAAACGAAAGGCACATGCAGGTATCTCAGTAACCCCTTGGCTGCATGACTGCAAGTGAATAGCACAGCATGCAATTCCACAAGCTGATCAGACTCTGGCTGGGTATTTTAGCACAGCCTGCAGTTACCTTCTAGCAGCTGCCATAGTCTTTTGGCATTTCCCTTGTTCCTGATGGTGTTCCATGTTTATTTGCAGCTTTTCTGGCAGGATAAAAATGGCAGGCTGAGGGGTTTTGAGAAGTGGTGGTTTGGGGCTGTGCTGTCTCAGGATCAAGGGAAATCCAGAGGGGTAAGGAGGTGTAGCTCCTGCCCAGTTCCTTGCCCTTTCTCCTAAACAAAGACAAATTCTATAAGAGCTATCTTGTGTCCATAACAGGGCTGCACAAAGTTGGCAACAGCCCTCCCCTCGGAAGGCACAAGTTACCTTTGTTGGCAGCTGGGCTGAAGATGAAGCACGAACCAAGCTCGAGCTACGGATCAAAGTGTGGACAGCAAGAAGCAGAGGACTCTTTCATGGCCCTTTGGTGACTTTAAAAACAGAAATTGTTACTTTGACTTCATAGCCAGCCAGCTTTGAGGACAAGCTGTGCAGTTATCTGAATCATCTTTGCTCAGGAGCACAAGGAGATATTCGGAGCAGGCTGACTGCGAGTTCAGCCTGACCCCAGCGTTAATGGCAGAAGCACTGAGTTACAATCCCCATGTCTGTGGGTGGTCAGAGCAAGGGGAGCTGCCTGTGCCCCAGAGCAGGGTGGGATGCTGCCCTTCCAAGGTCAGTCACATCGCAGGAGTCCTGCACTTACCCATGCTGGGAAAATTGTCTGGATGCTTTCACCAGAAAATCACTTCTCATCAGAAAATTGCCTTTCATCAGAAAGTGCCAGCGTGAGCAATACCTTTGAGTTTCATTGGTGAGGCATGTTTCTGGGAATGTTGCTCTTTTGCCGGAATTTTTCTCAAGGAAGGCTTCTTCATTTTACAATGACAAGAGAGAGCAAATGATCCAGCAGCCAGTGCTCCAGGCACTCCCACGCACTGGGACAGAGCCAGATGCAACCTTCCACCTCACTCTCATAGGAGTAGGAGCTGGGTCTCTCCTAAGTCCAGCAAAGGCTCCAAGTGTTGGGCTGCTGAATAATTGGTAGTGGAGGACTGTCTGTCCTCTGGTCACCCTGCAGATGTTCATTGAAACAGGCTGCTCAGCCTCCCATCCAAATCCAAGGGGAACACCCTAAGCCTCTGGACTGGGAAATGTAGGCAGACTTGTCAGCAGCCTCAGGGCTGCAGGTCTCTTTGGCTGCAGGTCTCTTAACACGGATCTCTGATGCTGAGATCTCAGTTGCATCAGAATTTCAAGTTCCACATTGTTGTTAAAAAAGAGTTTGATCTGATGTGCACAGAGAAACACTTGAAACGTGTGACCCGAAAGGCTCAAGTAACAAGGAGCAAGAGGACATGTACAAAAATATAATTTCAGAAATGTCATGATTTTCAAGCTTATGTAAGTGCTTTTGTATGCAATGCCTCTCAGGTTGGGGTTTCTTTTTTTTCTTAACATATAGATTTGACAGTAAGGGAAATCTCACTATAGGGTCAAAGTGGGCAGCATTGAAACTTCTTCCTTCAAAGTTCCGTGGAGCCGCTGACTTTACAAAAAAGCAACACAAGAACTGGAGCAGTTAAAGGTGACCTGGCTTTTGACATCTTGTAATGCAGAGGGATTAGAAGATGGTGTCAAAGCCTGCAAGAATCTAAGGAAGAGTCCGAATTTCTTCTCAGGAGACCAAAGGACAAAGGCAGGGCCAAGAAGTCACACAACACACAGTGAAGAATTTTTCTGGGGCTCAGTACAGGGTTCAGTACAAGTGAAATGGACCCTGCAAGACAAACCAAAATGTTTCTGAAAGATGTCTGCCACTTTTAGACAGACCTTACAGAACAATGAATACAGATGGATTTGAACTCCAGTGACACAGATTTTCCTTTTTGTAATTTTTCCTTTTGTCAGAGGAACTTTTGGCAGAGAAACGTTTCTCCAGAAGAAAGATGCCATGGTTGGCTTTTTGACAGCAAATTTCTATAGATCCTAATGAAGGAGAATGACTGCACAGAATTACTCACTGATGTCTTTCTTACTTCTTTCCTTGTTCCCTGTGTTGATATTGGTATATCACCCCCAAGTTCTGTACAACTGCAGATGATTTCCCATACTCAAGAAATTTCTGCACGAAAAAGAAACCCAGACTACTCATGGTTTGAAAGAAAGAAATGTACACAGATAAGTAAATATACACACTTCATGAAAAGCAACTGTTTTCCCTGTGGCTCAATTTCATCAATCTAAATATGAAAAAGTAATGATAAAACTGTATCCATTAGAATACAGGGTGAAGAAATTTTGTTACTTGGTATGAGGGAGAGCTGTTTTGCTTATAAAAAGTAAAAAGCAGTGTGTCGTTGTTAATGGACTTGTTTATGGCTACAAGTTGGTATGGCTCGATTTTTTTTGAGAACATACAGATTTGATGAAGACCTATTTTGGGCAGGATGCCCTATTCTGCTAGGACTTGTTTTTCTCGTGTTCCAATGGCTGATTAATTCCTGATTTTTTTTTTTTCCATCTGTGTGTGTGCTTTTCTGAGAATTTTTGCTTTGTCTTCTTGAATGGAAAAACCTCTAAAGCCCCAACAGAATTACAGCATCCATTTGGACTGGAACACATAGTTAGAAGGTTTAGAAAGCAAAAATTGCCTTTTTTTTTCTTTCTTAACCAATGCTGTAGTCAAGCACGGAAAAAATACCAGCAAGGAAAAGCAGCTGCAACTGAAAGAAATGAAGTGCAAAGAGTATGAAATACAATTTTGAGTTGCTGTTTTATATAGCATGTGAGGATAATAATAGGACACACCTAGATGATGTTGAAACATGGTCCAAGGGATAGGAAGACATTTAATTAGTGGAAAAAAGAGACCTCTGGCAGGTTGATTGACACACAGATCTGTTTTCTAAAAGTATATTCAGACCTTCTTATTCTTAAGACAGCCTTCGGACAGAGCCTGGCTTGTTCAGATTGTGCTAGGTTAATAAGGATACTGAGCAAGTTGCTGGAGATAATTATGCGTTTGCTGGAAGGGGGGATTGTTTCATCCTGATGAAGTGAACTCTGTGTAGTAAAACATTATCACTCCACTGTACTGAAAGTAAACATTTTGACTTTCAAATTATTTGTCAGCTGTGGAGAGTAGGAAGAGTGGAAAAAAGCCAGCCTCAGCTCTGGGTTGAGGAAATTTCAACTCCTCATTATCTTGATGGGCAAAGATGCATCTCGGTTCTGCAGTGTTGGATTATCTGGGCTCCAGATTCCACCAAGCTTCTTGAGCTTGGCTGAACAAAGGTTGCCAGGCTGCTCCCGCACTTGCGTTTGGGATGTAATTCTGTAGGAAGATCGAAGACATAAATAGCAATGTTTTAGGTCTGTGAACCTACACAGGATAAACATGTCAGAGTGTGGGAGAGCAGACAGGGTCTTCCAAAAGTCCTCTTCCCTGGTAGCCCATTCATGAGGAGCAATCTTCACTCCTGTTTTCTCCTACACCAAAACTCACACACAAAAGCACTTTGGCAAGTCTTCTTTCCATATGCAGCTAATAGAAATTGGGGGAATTAGGTGCCAAATGAGCTATTAATCACCTTAGTTACTTTGTAGGTTTATGTTAAGGCTAAATTCCCCATTGGCTTCGCTGACTTTCCCAAAACTTTTAGCGGCACAAAAAGTCTATATATGTGCATCAGAGTCCAGAACACTTCCTTCCAGAAAGGGCTCTTAAGGCAAGGTCCATCCTGGTTTCCATAGGTAATGGCCCAAGGTCCAAGTAATGGTGCACCTGTCAGAGAAAGCAAATTTGCACATTTGGGTATTCATTGTCATTGCTGTTGCTTTGCTCAAGCCTTAGCTATTCTTCTCTGGGTTGTCATCCTAACACTGCAACCTGATCCTCTAGAGCACCTGCAAGGATAGGATGAAGAACTGCAAATCATTTCCAGCGACTGCCCTTAGGTGAGATCAAGCATATCCTGATGAGAGATTCCCAGGCAGCAGAGTTCTGGGACAATATGGGTCTGAGAGCTGGTTTCTGAGTCATAAGGAGAGAAGTTACAGTGGTACAGGCAGCGTCCTTCCACTGACTTTGTGAGCTTTGTCTCTGGTTCACAGAGCCAGATTTGTGTTGTGGTATGAAAGCATCTTGATTCTATATTTGATAGAAGAGCCTGACAGTATAATTATGCTGTGATAGGAGGAAAGCTCCTAGAAACAAAATCTTGTATCCTATGTATTGGGCTGTGACAAAAATACTTACTTATGACCAAATTAGTTTGGTGAGGCAGATATAAATTAAGCTCCTTCCAGTGTTCACACATATCAAAAATCTGAATTTAAAGAGAGGCTATCCAAGCTACTATATTGGTAAAATAAGATTATCATTCCTCCCTGCAATATGCTTAAAATATTGACAGTAATTTCAATGGGACAAGTAATATTTCTCTCCATATCAGCATGACCCCCTGGGAAACAGTGGGAGGTACATCATGTGCCAACTGAAAGTGGAATACAAAACAAAAATCCATAAACATAAGGCATCACAATTTTTTATTGTGGTTACTACAAGGACCAGAAATGCTGGCTCTGAGGATTCCTTTTCACATCTGTTTTTCTTGTTGACATCTCTTTAGTTATTGTCTCAATCTCTTCTTAAGCGTAAGATGTGCAAGGTGCCTCAGCATTTTGGTTATCATACTGAGGTAACCCAAGGCTTTGCATTCAATGTGATGACACTGCTCCCACTGCTGGCAGTGCAACAGCCCTTGAAACATATCCAGTCCCTCCACATTTTGGGGAAGGCTGCAGTTAGTGAAGAGGGCAAAAGCCTCATCAGTGTTTTGCTGGCTGCTTTCTTTCCAAACAGGGAAAAAGCCTGTGCATACACACTTCAAGAGGGATGAAGTGAGGATGTGGTGCTGCGCATTAAAAATTTCCTTGGCTCTCTGGAGCAAAAGACTCCCGTAGCTGAGTATGTGGGCAGAACTGCTAATAGATGTGCCAGGTTCTCAGCTTCCCCAGTGGTGAAATGGGAACCAGCTTGAAACAGCTTCACCATTCTCAACCGATGTTTTATTGCTATAATTTGGCATAGGCAAGTAAAACAAGGTTGGGAATTGGGACCCAATACCTGTTGCATCCAGTGGGAGTCACACACCCCACTAGCATGGATTGACTCCTTACAACAAACTGTTTCACAAACTGTTCAAACTGGCACACTGAGTAAATATACACTTCCCTTTATAAGTATACACTTTGCCTTCCACACAAAGCCCCCAGAGCATTCACACTTTTATACAAGCATTTACAGAGGAAACAGCACTAGCCCTATAATTGTCCACATCAAAATTTATTTATTTAGAGAAGCTGTTCATTATTCAGCTGGAGGTACCGAGAGTGATATAGCAGAGAATTGCCACAGTATTAACAACCGACGAGTGGCCATCACCAGCATTACTGTTTATTGCCTTTCCAGTGCACTGAGGCTTGTTTACAAGCATCATAACTAAAGAGCCAGAGTTCTCTTTATTTGCCACCAAGTGAGCCTGCAGGGAAGAGCAGGGAAAGAAAGCTTGGGGATGGCATTGTGGTCAATAGTTGTTACAGGTGCAGTAACTAAAACCACTTATCTCTCCATACCCCACTCTATCCTGTGGTATTTTTTCTTTTAGAAATGCCTACATTTCTCAGTACTTTATATAAGCGTTTGACTGTAGGGGTAGTGTGCTAATAAATGTTCACTGGAATATAAAATATGTTCTGTATTTAGTGAATAATAGATTATAGATAACTCCAAGCATATCACATAAAATGCTCTAGGTGTTTATGAGCCATTAGTAAGCAATTTATTATTGATTAAGAAGGGAAGGAAAGATAACATTTATTACAATCCATGAATCCTGTATTAATCCTTTTTAAAAAGGTGTTAAAGTCTTGGTTGGAAATGAAGAGCGAGCTACTGGCCTTTTAGCAGTAGGCTCTCTGGCCAACAGCTGATAAGATCACACCAAGTTCTTGGCAGCTTTGGGGCACTCCAGAGCATTGTTGACCTGTCCTGTAGTCAAACATGTAGCCTCTGGTTTTAGTACCTCTCAGCAGCCATTATTTTGCTTTGGTACACCACAGTTTGTATCAATTTCATGTGGTGCTTTCCTTTAAGAGCTGACACTCTCTTTGTTTCACTCCCTGGCTAAATCTGTTTCTTCTCTCTTTTATGTGTTTCCCGCTCCTCTTCTCCTCAGGGTGAATGCTCACAAAAGTGCTATGACATCTTTGTGCTGGAGACGGTGTGTGTGGCGTGGTTTTCCTTTGAGTTCTTGCTGCGATCCATCCAGGCAGAAAACAAGTGTGCTTTCCTAAAAACCCCGCTCAACATCATCGACATCCTGGCCATTCTGCCTTTCTACATATCTCTCATTGTGGATGTGGTTTCTGCAAAGAACAGCAGCAAGCCTGGTGGGGGAGCTGGGAACAAGTACCTGGAGCGCGTGGGGCTGGTGCTGCGCTTCCTGCGGGCGCTGCGCATCCTGTACGTGATGCGGCTGGCGCGGCACTCGCTGGGGCTGCAGACGCTGGGGCTCACCGTGCGCCGCTGCACCCGCGAGTTCGGGCTGCTCCTGCTCTTCCTCTGCGTCGCCATGGCCCTCTTCTCACCGCTGGTGTACTTGGCTGAGAGCGAACTGGGAGCCAAGCAAGAGTTCACCAGCGTCCCCACCAGTTACTGGTGGGCTGTGATCTCCATGACAACTGTTGGCTACGGGGACATGGTGCCTCGTAGCATCCCTGGACAGGTGGTAGCCCTGAGCAGCATCTTGAGTGGGATTTTGCTGATGGCTTTCCCAGTCACATCCATCTTTCATACCTTTTCCCGTTCCTACAGTGAGCTGAAGGAGCAGCAGCAGCGAGTAGCCAGCAGGCAGGTGCGCCAGCGGCAAGAGAACACTGAGCCCCCGGGTGGTGACAGTGCAAGGGGGCTCAATGCCACATTCCCACCAAGTGCTGGTGAGCAGGAGGGTCTGACCTTACTGGTGGACCAGTAAGCCAGGAGAAGTTCTTGACCCTGAACAGCTGAGGACATATGCTGGCAGCCCAAGAAGCAGTGGACAAGGGAAGAATGCCATGAACTGCATAAATGAGGGGCAGACACACAGAAGGTTTCTCTAAAGAACAACTTCTGATCTTAAGGGATCTCTGAAAAGTACCCCTACAAATTCTACCAAGTACAGCTCTGCTCCATTGCTTTTCTTAGGGCTTTTCTATTGAGCAAGTATTTTTGGGTATGCCCAAGGAGCAGCCATTGAACATAGCCAGCCAGCAGAATTGAATGTGAAGCACAGCCTGTGCCAGGTGCCATGTGGCAGGCAACCAGCGTGCCATCTCCTCCGTGCCCTGCTCAGTGGCACTCCCAGTGCGAGGAGCTGAGCAAGGGCTCCCTGTGCTGCGACGCCCCACAGCACGTTTGTTTTGGCAGCACCACCAAGGAATACAAACCTCAGACAAGCCAAGGAGCGAGGGCAAGAGAAGGGCAGAAGCATTCCTTCAGCTTTACCAGGGGCTTGCTTTTGTCTTCTACGGATGAAGCAGCACAGCCAGAGCGCTGGCAGCGCTGCCAGCTCTGAATTGTGTGTGAGCACAGTTTGCATTATTTAGTAGAGATGCATATTTACCATCCTAAGCTTTGTATCTTAGTCCCATGACAGAAATATACATACAAAAAATCTTCCTGACTACGGTACTGAATGTTAACTTGGTTATTTTTCCTTTGCTAACAGTCAAATATTAAAAATACCATTACAAATGATTATGTTCTCCGCTTTCTGTTAACTATTTCCATCTCTCACGTGTTGAGAAATGTGTTTAACTGGTTCAGGCAACTGAACCAATCTGAACTACATGTAGCTCAAGAAGGGGAGGGTAGTGTTAAACCAGCAGTGACTCCCAGCTCTGCACAGTCTTCCTCAGTGGTGGTGGCTGCACTGAGTGCAGTCGTGTGCAAACAGGAGTAGGGGAGCAGTACAAACTCAGTGAAGCCAGCGAGACACCTTCAGCGGGCTCTGGCCCAAGCTGCAGCGTAGCAGCTGTGCTCTGCGTTAGGAGTAGCCTTTTGGTTTTGCCCTCCTACAAAGAAAAAGACAATCCTGTCATTAGAACAAGTGTTCTGGCTCTTCTTCCTGATTCTCAAAAGATTTAAGTAATTTTAAAGGGAAAATTAATCATATGGCGGCGTCTGCATGTTTGCTTATTGATGCCAGCCCCATGCATGAGCTTTCCAGCCCCTACCCTGGTGGAGCTGTGTAGCTGGTCCAAGTCAGGATGCTGTGTGGGTCTTTCAGTGCTCCTACAGGTGGGATGTGGTAAGGGAATGGAGGGAGATGGAACCAAACAGTCTTGTACCTTCACTCCTATTTGTACTAAAGCCATGCAATGTCACCCTACGTATTCTCCACCCACCAGGAAGGGAACAAAACCTGATGTATTAAAGATGGGATTTGTCTGGTCTGTTGTGTGGGGGTTTTTTTGCCTCAAGATACGTTGTAAAACTAATCCTATATTAGCAAAATCTCATATTAAGCCATTCCTTATAGGAATGAAGCAAGGGAAATGGAAAAGTTAACTTTATTTTAATAAAAATATAAAGCTTTGTTGTTGACTCTTTGTGTCTGATGAATTGGGTGTGGAGGGAGGTGGTGTTTTGCCATGCTGATGTGAAGCAACTCGTGTTACTTGTTGCTGAGCACTGCAAGAGATGGAGGCAGCGAAACTGAGCCCCCCTACCCTGCAGGATGCACCCGGGTCAGCAAAGCAAAGCTGTGTTGAACTGTAGGCAAACCAAATGCAGGGGCCCATGCCAGGGTTCTGCCCATCCTTCATGGCCCAGCAGCACTGGGAACACATCTGCTCCTTGTGCTAGAGAAGAGGGCCAAGGGCTGGTGCCTGGTGCCTGGGCTGACTCAGACTCCTGGCAAAGCAATGCCAGCACTGGTTGCTGTGACTCATCAAAGATTTTTATTTTATTGTTTTTTTTATTCCCAGTGCAGACATTTCTTTCATTAAGGATTATTAAGGTCTGACATCAAGGGATACATCTTTGGAGCCAGCTGATTGCAAACCAGTGAAGGGAGCAGTGGCAGGGGGACAGTGTGGCCTGGTGCTGAGGAGCAGCACTGCATCTTCTGGTGGCATTCAGGTGCTCGGTCTTAAGGTGGCACCCGACAGACTCACTAGGTGGACTCACAAGTTCACTCCTCGTGGTGGTTTGGCTCATGCACACCAGGTGTGTTTCATGCTCCTTCTCCAGTGTGAATAAAGCGGCCATGGCTAATGCACATGGAAGGTGCAGAATGCATCTCCTCAAGGGGGTGAAGCCCAAAATCTGCAAGCACCCTTACCTTACTACTAGAAAAGCCATGCTGGAGTAGACATCCTTGCAGAATGAAGAGTTTCACACTTGCAGTGCTAGCAAATAACCATGAATCAAAGCAGCTTTGGCTTTGCAGCATGAAAAAAACAGTGCTGGGACAGCAAACTGCAGCTCAGCAGCTGTGTTGAAAAACAGACTGATGACACACATCATATTGCTGCTGTTCTCCATCCAGTTGCTATTGTCCTACAATAGTGAGGTCTTTGTATTTTTCAAAAGGCACATAATTAATTCCAGCACGCACAGTTTTAATAAAGTGACAAAACCCACTCATTGTCTCCTAGTCAAAGCCTGGCTTTTAATAAAGTTTCATTTCATCTACTGGGATGACAGATGAGGAAACAAATATAAACTAGGAACCTTTTAAAAAATTATTTTTGGAAGCTATATAAAGTTGTGATGCACACATTGCCAGACATAAAAGACACTCAGAGGAGAATAAATTTCACCCAGGGCAGCTGTTGTTATGAGTGATGCTTATTGCTTTTGATCAGCTGCTGGAGAATGTTGGTTTTGTTGTGTATGGTGGTTGGGGTTTTTTGACACGGTACACAGATGATTTTAAGGCCATTTATCTCTAACTATAATAAATGCCACACTGCTGTCTGCAGGCACACCACTGCCACCAGGTAGTTATACCTGTTTCTTTGAACAACTAAGTGCTTCACGATTGTAGCACACTAGTTTTGCCAAAAGGAAAAAGAAAAAAATATGTCTCTCTCTTATATGGGACAAAGACTTGAAATGTGAGCAAAGTCACCTCTTCTACATGTCCACCTACACATTCACCTTGGTGGCAGCATGCATGGATCTAGACCTACAAATTCTGGCAGCTGGCAACACTAGTCATGAAAAAGCATAGCTTAGGAGAGTTAAGAATGTGTTAACTGGTAAAGGGACAGAGCTAAAGGCAATGGCACTGAGTCAAACACAGGTTCAGCTCGTACAGCGCGTGTGCACAGCCACTTCTACGGCACAGCAGCCGCAGTTAAGAAAAAGCAGTAATGCAAAGAAAAACGTGATGCTGGTGTCATCTCCTCAGCTGTAAGCCAGACAGAGGCAGCTGTCCCACACTGCTGAGGCCAGAACAGGCACAGGATGTGGCAGCCTCACAGCAGATGCTTCAGGGGGCAAAGCATCCTTGACACATACAAGCCACAGCCTTAGAGGACTGTGAAGCCTTGGCATGGAAAAGGACAGAGGCACATGGAAGGGCTGATGGGTAGAGAAATCCAGTGTGGTGCTGCTGGCCCATCTGTGGCTAAGTGAGGCCCCTCAGTCTCCCAACTAGCACCTGCCAGAGCCAAGTGCATGTAAGCCAGGACACAGAAGGGCAGGAGGGGGGTCTGAAATGCTGACTGCTATCAGTGCATTTCTAGATGCTGACATCCACTTGGGACTGGCTGCTTTACAAGGCTGTTTACAGGAAGACCTGCCCGTGCCCCAGGGTGAACCTCACATTGTGTTCTAGTCCCCATCTCTTATTTACTGCTGTTGGCACAGGTATCCAGGAAGTGTTTATTTACTGGCGCATTGTTTGCTCTCATATTGATGTCCTCTTTCTTACAGAAAGCCTCCAACAAAGCTACAGTTGTCAGTCAGGTCCTTGAAACCTGCTTGGCTCTCAAGCCTAAGGATCACAATCAGATTTAACAAACAGAACCTGTGCGCCCATTTTTGCTTAATACCCAGTACCAAATGTGAGCTTTATTTTATGTCTTAATTTTTTTTTTAAATTGCACCTAACTGCATGCATCTCAAATATCTAACCTTGAAATTTCTCCCTCCATGGAGTCACAGTGCCAACCACTGCCTGCCATGCACAGCAGAGGAAGAGATTTGCCCTGAGGGAAGCCTGGGGCAGCACTGCACCAGCCAGCAGGGCTGGGCTGGTGCAGCACCCAGAGATGGCGTTCCCCATGGTTTCCTTTGGGGCCAGCCCCACCACTGGCTTCCCCACAGTGGATGCCAAAGCAGTAGCCAGTAATACCAGCACTGTCTGGGAGAGAAGGTGCAGGCACTGCAAGTGTTGAGCAGGCTTGACTGCAGTGAGAACTGCTTGGGTCTCCACTGCCAGCAGGCAGGGTTTACTCCCCACCATCATATTCCTCCTCCTTTCCTGCCTATTTTGATGATTTACCTACCTTTACCTTCATGTTTTGGTTTCTCTTCTATCCCTTCCCTCCAGGAGTATCATCTTTCAACCCCTTATTTAAGCAAGTTCAGTTTCTCCTACATCTCTCCTCTTGCCTTGCCCAACACTCTCTCCTACGCCTCCAGCCCTCTCTCCTCCCCAACTCCCCTTCTGCAGCTCCTGCAGCATTGCACACAGCAATAGCATACCACCTCTCCATGCCCAAGCAGCCCAACATCCTGGATCAGCAGCCTGGCAGGATCCAGGAGGTGCACAGCAGCTGCAAGGCTGCTCCTGACAGCCTTGGCTTGTTTTCCTATCCAGAATGAACAGGGAGGGTGGTCAAGACGTCTCTTGGGGCAGCAGCTTGCCATGAGATGACAGACTCAGTGTCCTCATCTTCTGTGCAGAGCCTGCCAAGAGCACGTCCCTCATCTGTATTCCATCTTCAACCTCATTCTGCAGCCTGCGTGACACAGGGTCCCTTTAAAGCTACATTATAATCTGTTAGTAATGTGGTTTTTACTGTGAGCATTGCAAACACAAGTTATGTGGTCTCGATGGTTAAATTTACCCTGGTATGTATGGAAGAGCAGGGAACAGAAATCCAGAATCCCTGCTGTGCATCATGACTTCAGGACAATTTCTGCCTTGCGCTTACTCACCCATCAGAAGGAAAAACCATGCTAGTTATTTGTATCAAGAATGCTCCTGACAAGATGATTTATAACAAGAGTTAAGAAGTACACATTTTGTACCTGAACAAAACAAAGCAACACTGCAATTTATATATAATAGGTAATTTTTATTAAAAAAAACATTGCAACTGACAGAAAAAATAAAGTCTGTGAAATGTGCCATACATTCCAAGAGATGTATTTAAAGTAAGCAATTTTCTTATTCTCTGAGGTGATCATTGAAACAGATACTTCCTGACAATTAGAGAACAAAACAAAAGTTCTGTAACACTTTGTCCCTAAAGTACCTTGCAAGAAGTTCTAGAGTTCCTGGCCAAGAGTCCTACTTGCTAAATGCCACACACAAAAGATGACTTAGACATGGTTTCACTGGCTTCTCTTCCAGCATTTGCTGCTCTGGTGTAAATGAGACTGGTCTGCAGAGCTCGCTGGTTTAGGTACTGATGACAGACTCAAGAATCCACCCAAGGAAGAATCCCAAAAGCAAAAAGCAGAAATTGTTTTATGCTCAGTAATATCTGTAGTTCAAAGCCAAAGAGGTGGCCAAAAGTGTGCACTCCCAGGTGAAGCTACAACATACAAAAGTATGTTTCTTAGGAACCACTAATTTCTTACATCCCTGTTTTGCAGAATATTAGAAAAAGACCACCAAATACAAAAATCTTACCATTACAAGTTATTAAAAAACCCTTCAGACAATTAAAACACACAACAAAGTGTTTGTTTTCTAACAGTAGAAATACAATCCTCATTAAAGCAGCATACCGGAGAAGCCAGTTGTTACATTTTCAATTAAAAAAGACAAAAGCCCAGATGTTCTTGTAGCACAACCAGAACATTGGAGAAAAGAGAGGAACAAAACATTCATAGTCTGCCATGCTGAGTACATTGTCTTTGTAAGGTCACTTCAGGCCTAGAAGAGTATGGTATCGAACAAAGAGCATGGAGTCAGTGCCTGGGCACAGTGTGATTCCCCTCCACTGGACAGTTTGCCACCAATCCAGACAGTCCAGACTCAAATCGTGATGTTCCCAAAGAAAGCGCGATAGGGGAAATATCTGACTTACACACTAAGGTTATCAAACCTCAGACTTGCTGCCACTGCTAAGAAAACATAAGCTCTTGGGCTATGCTTAGAGAAAAAATTATTCTGAAAAATCAGTCCAACCTTGCCTGTGGCCAGACAGGACTCGTCCAGCAGAAGGAGGAAGCCCCATGAAGGAAGCAGCACAGGCATAACTGTTCCTGGGACCAAGGGCATTGCTACGGCCTCCTCACATCACCTGGGGCAGTTTCATGGCAGCAGTGTCACAACAGGAGCCCAGGGGCTTGGTCACAGCCCCCATGGGTCCACACCACCAGCAGTTGCATGTCACAGACCATACAGCATGTATGGTGACCTATGCTGCCTAATGGCATTCAGAGACAACATCTACATAACTCTGCTCTTTCAGCCTTCTCAGTCCCTCTCAGTACAGCCTGCTGATTCTTCTAAAAGCGAAGAACCTCTTCTTTAAAAGCCTAACAGTTCACAACAGTAAAAGGAAAACATGGACTCCTTTGTTGGGCCAATGCAGGAAACACCCCAAAACATAACCTAGTTCTTGTTTGGCATTGAACAACATGAACACAAATCTCAGCCTCAACAAATCAAGCTGTCAGATGCTGGTCCTACTCCAGGGAATACAGCTTTTTCCCCATCTCAAACTTTTTCATTTCTGAGCCAATGAAAGTGGACCTGCTTCTATCTTTGCGGCTCAACCACATCTAGAAATACTTGCCTGGCAATACTGGCAATGCCCGTCTGTTTCCCTTGGTTTGGGAAAGACACCCTACGGCCCAGCTCTGTCCTGTGCACAGCTGCAGGGGCAGTGCTGCCCCCCGGGTGCAGGGCAGGCTATTCCCACACCCCAGAGTTTCAAAGCATGAGTACCTAAGTTCCCAGAAGTCACCTGCCGGCTCCTCCTTTTGCCTGGATGCTTGACTGGCTGTGCCAGCTCTAGATGTGACTCCAGCACCATCAGACCCCCCCTCCATCATCTCCTCCATGCGTCCTCCTGCAGCAGAGATGAACATCTGCTGATTTTTTAGCTTTACAGCATCTGTGGCCAGCTCATTTCTGGCTGCTCAACTCATTGCAGGGCCTCTCACCCCCACCTTCTCTCACCAGACACCCTTATAGGGAAAAGAGAAAGTTCCTGGATTTGGTCTTCAATACTGCTTCCTCCATCGCGGAGACACTGAATGCTAGTATACACCACAAACTTCCCGCCAATATACAGACTTTACATTATATAAATAGGTAGAAGTTTCAGACAAAATATCCTATAATTTCTGTGGTGTAACATTTTTAAATAGCATTAAAAACACAAACCATCCAGCCCTTGTGATTAAATATACAAACATTTGTGAATTAATAAGGCTCATAGGTACATATGCAAAAATAAAGTGCCCCTCCCCCCACCAAGAAACAGTTCTGTACAGCTAAGTCTGAAAACAGAGCAAGTTATTTAACACAGAACCTCCCGAGCTGGACATGCAGCCGTATCCTCCATCCTTGTTCTCATTTCTGCTTTCAACTTGGCAACACAGGAGTATTTACAAGTGGAAGAAGAGATGCCATGGCTGACTCTGCTGACCTGCATCCTGCCCAGCCAAGTTCCTCACAGGGCCTTGGTGCTGGCTGGGTGTGCAGTGTGGGACACAGGCTTCTGAGGGTAGTGGCTGTACAAGTAAACCTGCAACAGGATAGCGATGTCCACAAATACCTGCAGGAGCCCACAGATGGAGAACTGGAAAGGGGCCTGATTCAGGATGAAGTAAACAGTCTTGAACGTGTCCCCACTGGTCCACATCAGCACCATCTTGATACTAAAAGACAGAAGAAAGGGAAGAGTGTTTGCTGAGAACTTGGTTTTGGATTAGACCTGCTGTGCCTGAGGATCCCACCTACTGCAGGTAGGACTTATACCCAACAGTGGGCTGGGACTCCCCTTGACAGGGGCAGACAGTGGGCCTAGCTGAGACAGGCAGCACTGTACTTGAAAGGAAGGATCAAACTCTCTGCTCCACAACTGCAGCACTCTTATCTCAGCATTTACAGCTCCAAACACCTGTGGCTATGAAGGTATCAAACATTTTTAAATCTCCAGCTAGGATATTTGACTCAGTGGTGCTCTGTAAACATGGCTGCCACATGCTGACAGCATTGACCATGAACCGAAGTAAAACAGTGCATGGAAAAGAACAGCAATTCATCCCAGCAGTTACTTCTTGTGTGTGCCATTCTGAGCTCGTGCAAGGTAAAGTAACACACAGATTGCTCTCTCATGCATGCACGCTTTCAGCATCTGCTGAAACAAACAAAACAGATAGAAGAAACCAATCCTTACTGCAGAAAATGCCTAACTAAAAAAAGCAGACAGATTGTCTACTGGACAAGTAATACAGAAAGAGGAGAAAATACATGCCTGCAGCTGTTACTGGAAGGATGAACAGCACTAGGGATTTTTATCAAGGACACAGATCAAGAGCAATGCTCAAAGTTCCTTTTAATAACCAAACTTGCTTTCATCTTGCTCTTCTGCTAAGCATTTCCTGTCCTGTAGTCCAGCTCCTGCTCCCCCACATCAGTAGAAACTCTGGGGAATGAAAGCAATTTCTTCAAACAGACCAAATTATTTTCAGTGTCCTCAACAGAATGTGAACAACCAAACCTGGAAGGCTGTTTCTGAGCTTCACGTACTTTATCAGGAGAGGTTTTTAAGCAGCTGGATAAGCAGCAGTGGACAAAAGCTTTGTAGTTCACAGTATGAGCACTGCATATGATTTGTCATAATTACAAGCAATTTACATTTTGCCAGCACAGACTCCATCACACACAGTCAGGCCCATGCAGCAGGGCAGGACTTAATGTTCATTTTTCAAACACTCAGGCAGGAGCTCACAGGATTTGTGGTTTTGGCACAAGCACACAATGCCATTGCAAGCCAAATGCTGCAGCCCATTCTTTCCCCACATGGGAAGGGTGGACAAAAGCATCAGTTTGTACAGCCCCATCACACCATAGAAACAGAAGCCTTTTTGTAACTTGGGACACGTGGCCCAGAGTACAAAACAATCAGGACCTTCCATAGAATCTGTGTGGAACTGCAAGCAAGGATAAAGGGTTAAGTGAGCAGTCATTCCCCACCCAAGGTCATTCTAAAAATGTAAATAAATAATCGGAAAAAGAAAAAAAACCTGCTGAACTCTACATGTCATTTGTGCTTGGTGCAAAAAGCCTGTACCACCTGCCCTGTGCATGTTCCCAGTCACACCAAGTCACCTTACATCACACTTACAGGATGTTTATAGATGCAGGTGGTGGTCAAGGAATTGATTGAGATTTTAATTAGGAAAGCAATAAACTCTGAGGATAATAAAACTGGCACCTTGCTTGCTGGCAGTCAGTATTTCTCCTCCTTTAAGTGTATTAGTATTTGCTGGGCAACTGATCACAATTTAATTGTGAATCTGTCCAAGCATGGCTAGGCACCCTCACTAAAAGCACATGCTCAACTAGGCTGATCAAACTAACTGCTCACTGTTAACAGAAGGGCAATTCAGAGATACCATGAGATAGCTGAATAGGAATTTAACAAACGTCCTTAATACAAAGGATATTTGTCACTCATTCCCAATGGAGAAAACCAGCGGGGGTTTTTTCTGAGCAGAGTTAACCCCTTCATAGAAAGAATAATCAATCACTGAGGGAAAACTTAAGGACACCTGCAGTTCAGCAGCACCACAGGAGCCAAGCACACCTCTGTGTCACAGGCTGTGTCAGGCTTGCCAAAACAAGTTTTGCTAGGAAGCAAGTTTGCTAGGAAGCCACCTGTGAACTCAACAGTCTGCAATACCAGCTGGAAAACTCGGTGCATGTTCTGATAGCCTCTGCTATCAGAGGCTGCTATCAGAATGTCAGATGTATGAGCTGAACGTTCCAGAACCCACAGTTCAGCTCATACATCTGACATTCAAGGACATCATCATCATGCCTGGAGTTCTCACTGGGACATGACAACGCTCCACACACATGAAAATCTCAATCTTTTTGTCATCATTTGACAAAAATGATCTTGAAAAATGCTACAGGTAGTTTAAAGAGCTAATGCCACTGGTCTATCTGAGTACCAAAAAACATACATCCTTCTCTGTCCAGTAGCTTGGAAAAAGCACCAGAGAAAACCTACAAATCACCAAGGTACAACGAAAATAAAATACAGAAAATGCTTGACATCCCACAACACTCAGTCCTGCAGCTGCACCAAGGTATTCTCAGGGCTGATGCAAAGTAGTGACTGTGGCAGTGCTGGCTGCCCTCCAAGAGGAGAGGCTGGGAGTGGACAAAAGGAGCACATCTAGCAGAGACCAAAAGGTGCATGGAGTAATCACAAAGAGCTTAGCAAGAAAATGGGGACAGTGTCATGCAAGAGGAGAGAAAAGGCAATGAAGGGCCATAGAGGAGAGCAAAGGAGACAGCAGAGGAGCCAGGAGATTGGTAAGATGAGAAGAGGATAGAAAAAAGAGACTGGAACAGGACAGGGAATGACAGGAATGGAAGAAAACTGGAAACTTGGTACACAAGTCCTTGAAAATGACCTGAATTTGGGGTAGACAGTTTGTATGGCAAGGTTTTGGTAGCAGGGGCCAGGGAGGCAGGCTACAAAATTACTTCTGTGAGAAGCTGCCAGAAGCTTCCCTTAAGTCCAAGAGAGCCAATGCCAGCTGGCTCCAAGATGCACCTGCCACTGGCAAAGGCTGAGCCCATCAGTGACAGTGGTAGCACTCCTGGGATAATGTATTTAAGAAAGGGGAAAAAACTGCTGCACTAAGAGCAGCCAGGTGAGAGGAAGTGAGAATATGTGAGTGGAGCAGCCCTTCAGACACCAAGGTTGGTGCAGAAGAAGGGGGAGGTGGTGCCCCAGGCACTGGAACAGAGATTCCCCTGCAGCCCATGGTGAAGACCATGGTGAAACAGCTGTGCCTCTGCAGCCCATGAGGGTTCACGGGGGAGCACAGATCCACCTGTAGTATGTGAAGGAAACCACCCTGGAGCAGGCAGATGCCCAAAGGGGGTTGTGATCCCATGGGAAGCCTGTGCTGAAGCAGGTCCCTGGGAGGTCCATGGAGAGTGCAGCCCACAGCAGCAAAGCTGGAGCAGCTTTCTGTCAAGACTTCTGACCCCTGGAGCAATGGATGGAGCAATCTATTCCTGAAGGACTGCACCCCATGGAAAGGATACATAGGGACTCACACTGGAGCAGTTCATGAGGAACTGCATACCAAGGGAAGGACCCACACTGAAGAAGTTCATGAAGCACTGTCTCTGTCTCCCTGGCAGGAACCCCAAATGGAATAGGGAAAAAGCATGAAGAGGACGGAGCAGCAAAAACAACATGTGATGAATGGATCACACAACCCCCATCCCCTGTCCCTCTGTGCCATTTGTATGGAGAATGTAGAGAAGATAAAATAAAATTGAGCTTAGGAAGAAGGGAGAGGTCTGGGGAAGCTGTTTTAAGATTTGGGTTTATTTCTCATTATCGCACTCTGATTTTGACTGGCAATAAATTAAAATAATTTCCTTGAGTGGAGTCTGTTTTGCCTGTGATGGTAACTGGTGAGTGATCTCCCTGTCCTTATCTCGACCCATGAGCCTTCTGTTGTATTTTTCACTCACCCTGTCCAGCCGAGGAGCAGGAGCAGTATGAGTGGTATGAGGGGTAAGCACCTGGCATTAGCCAACATCAATCCACCATGAGGGTAAAGCTAGGGAATGAGCAAAGAGGTGTGTGCTGGCCCAGGACCCTCACCTCACCACTCCAAGCACCCGGGAATGCCCCCAGCACTCTCTCCAAGTCAGTATGTGTCTCACTCCTCCAGTGTCCACTCCAGGGAGAGGAAAAGCTACAACTGCTGTTGGCTCTCCCATCTCAACCAGCACCCATCTGCACACACAGCCTCAAAGTTTCAGCTTGCTGGGAAACCTGTCGAGTGTCTGTGTGGCACCTTGGGGGAAACAGAGCTGGCCCTGCCCCCACTACATCACAGGCCTGAGACGGGCTGGATGAAGCCTACACCATCAACACAGCTTCTGTCAAGTCCTAGTTTCCAGATTCTCAGTGCAATAGTAATGGTCCTCCTCCCAGTTTGGGATTTGCAATTGCTCTGTCCTTGCTGCATATGCAGATGTCACTTGCAATGATGCAGCAGTGCTTGTAGGACTATGAGGGATGGATGGCATAGATACAACTGTCACTGTTCTCATACCTTCCAGCTATTGTGTCACTTCAGGATGCCACATTGCATATAAAAGCCAGTTTTTGTCTGCAGCTTCTCAACTTTACCCAATCATCTGGGGAAGAGAGGTAATTTTTATATTTGGTCTTACTTTTGGGGTAGACAAGAAAGACACCATTCTAGCTCAGGCAGATAGCTGCCCCTTACCTGCCCTGGTGGAGAAAAGAGCAGTGTCTGTGAAAAAGGAAGCATTTTACTGCCCAGAAGAAATGGGGATTTTTAATTGGTTGTGGAGAAGAAAGAGCAAAAAGGGGAGAGCACACCTAAGCCCTTGCTTCACTGCTCTACTGTAACCCTGTATTTGCTGAGTGAATCACAGAATCATTAGGTTGAAAAAGACTTTTAAGATCACTGGGTTCAACCATTAACCTAAACTCACCCAACCATGTCAAGTCCACCTCTAAACCATGCCCCTAAGTGGTACATCTGCACATCTTTTAAGTATCTCCATATTCAGGTGGATGTCAACCAGCACCTCCAGGTGCTTTTCTGCTGAGGACTCTCCAGCCACTCCTTCCCAAGCCTGTAGCTTGGGCTTGTTGCAACCCAAGTGCAGGATCCAGCATTCGGTCTCATATAACCAACCTCAGCCCATGGATGTGCACCTTTGCCATGTGCCAGGTGTCATGGGCTGGTAGATCACAGACTCCAGTGAACCAGAGTCTGACCCCTGGCTCCACAGTGCAAGAGGAAATGCTGCGCTGCTAATGCAGAGGAGGCTTTGCTACAACAGGCAGTCAGGGCCCACCATCAACACTGCACGAGACTGGACAGCACAACGCAAAGAGGCTGCGTACAGCAGAAACTTCCCAGACTGTCTCACAATGACCAACTTCACGCTCTATCTTCCTGCTATCTGCAAAGTCACACAAGCCAAGCTGTTCTGTGCAGCACTGGCTACAAAGCAAAACAGGACTTAAAAGTAAATATTTCTTCCCTGAAACAGCCCAAAGCTAAGCTGGGGAGAGGTGGAAGGCAGGAAATGCTCCCCTTGTCAATATGGAGGATTTGCTCTAGGAGGACAGCACTACTGCTCTTAACACAAATAAGCAAGCAGGTTAGGGGTGAGCAGTGCCAGAGAGCAACCTGGGGATGCAGAAATAAGCAAATGGCAGCATTTGTCTGTGTGACAACAGAGATGCCAACTTGAGAGGCAGGAACTGTGCTCAAATAGCTGGTATTGCCAGAGGCTGAGGCAGACTTGCGGTAAAAATAGCACTTCCCAGTAATATACATCAGCACTGCAGCATCCAATGACAACAAACCTCCTAAAAAGCAAGTGCCTTCCTCACAGCTGAGCTCGATAGAAGGAGCTGTTAATGTAGTAACAGGGGGCCAAGGCCAGGGCCAAGTCTGCATAAAGTGCAAATGACCACAAAAAGGAAAAGCTGGTATTTTTTCAACTTTATTTAAAATCTGAAAGAGCACTTATTTATTCTGTTGCTGGAATTAATTCTCAGAGAGTCACCAGCCCTTTTGATTAGACACTAGATTAGGGGTGGGTTGCTAAATGATGGTTTTTAATATGGTAATATGAAAATGCCCTATGGTGCTGCTGTTCTCTACCACTGATAGCAGATTTCATAAATAAGCTGTACCCATCCTCATTTGCTAAACAAATAAATTACATGCTAGAAAACAGCATTCACTTTTCTCATGGAATAACTTCTTTCATTCAGGTTCCCTGTATGTTGTATATTAATCATGAAGTGACAGCAACTAGAGGTAACAGCAGCTATCAGTAACATGGCATCTGCAATCAGCCAACAAACCTTAATTTTTACAGAATTATTTCTGGAATTATTTAGATGTATAAAGAGCTACATTCAAAACAGAAAAAAAAATCCCAAACCATATTCTGTCACTTTTTTCTGTGGAACTATACTAGAGGATGAGTAATTTACAAAACAATTATATCTGCCAGATATTCAGGTGCAATCTTCCTTATCCAGGACTAATACTATTCTAATCAAAGCTTTTCAGCATCTTCATTCCTTCTGCACAAAACCTGGCTGCAACCAGAGTCTCAAGTCTCTGATTTTCCCTCAGAGTCTTTGCACACTCTGCCCAACATTAGTCACACGTGGATCATTACATCTTTTCTTCTTCCTTCATCTGAAATGAACAAAAACTACCAAAAAGAAGAATCTTGTAAAAGAATATGAGATGTGAAGCCCCCTCTTCCACTTCCCTGGTGAACCAGTCTGTCTTAAGACTGCTGCCACTCTCTGTCCAAACAGCAGCAGGGCTGCAGAGCAGTTTGCAGAACACAGGCTGGGACTGAGCACAAAACATGCAGGAGGAAAAAGACACGGCAGTCCTCGCTTCCTGTTTGCACTGCAGATTTTCTCACACTGATGTTATGACACTGCATGTTTGTAGCTTAACACACAAACCCAAAAATACCCTGCGCACTGGAAGACACTGAGAGAATGAGACATTAGATGGTGACTTCCATTGAAAAATCCTGTAGTGGTTTGAGCAAACGTTTCAGCACTTCTAAGTTATGTTTGATAAGAGAAAAAAAGAATATAATTTATTTACCTTTACCCATGTAAAGAAGAGAATTAGCCTGGACTCTGTTCAAGAATCAGTTATGGACAACTTCCACACATAATGGCCCCACATCGTGGCCAACTTCCCCGTATCTTGGCCATGACACAGGTTTTGCCAAATCAGAAAATTTGATTAGACTGCCACAGTTTCAGACATTTCTTCATATATTAGCACTTGACTTTCATACATGTTAAAACACAGTGACAAATCTTTGAATTATGGGATACAAAAGCAGAATAAAATAATTTAAAAGCTGATAATACAGTATTTCATTCAGGAATAAAGTCCACACAAAAGCAGCCTGTCAGTGAGTATTTTCAACACTGCATTTGGTTTTGGGAAATGAGGAAGAAGGTACAGAAGGTATCTCTCCAGCAACCTTTTAAGCTGCTACCTCCCACAAGCCATTTGCACAGGAACGTCTGGAAGAGAATGCAGATTCAGTTGTAACATCCTGACTTTGGAAAACTTTCAGTTCCCATTTGCAGCTCCAAAATAGTCTACTTAGAAAAGACTGCAAGCATCCCTAACACTATATTTCAATCAGAGGCTGGCCCGCCTACAGCAGTGAAACAGAGACCAGAAAACATGAAACACGAATGCCATGTTATTTTTAACACTGCACAAAACAAACAAAAATTAATAAATAGACCATTTGTTTCTAACAAAATGCCATATGGCTTTACAAAAAAAGGAATTCTCCTCATGCTAACCAATTTGCTTAGCCTGCCAAAAACTATTAAAAGGAAAAGAAGAAAAAGAAAACACACAGATCAGATATCCAAAGCATCTGAAGTTTGAAAACATGGAAACTAAGTGTGCATACCCTAAGACAGGTCCTTCTGTGTGAACAAGCAAAGATCTTGTTTTAAATATTGCACAGCCAGCTGGGAATCCAAGCATGAAACTGTTCACCAGTCGTACGTGCCCTGCTCGGTGTGGGTGCCTTACCTCACGTCTCAACAATTCCTCTGAGGCTGCAGCAGCACTGACCATCTCCAGAGAAAGACATTCGTCCAGCCCCACAATACTGGCAGGAGTTAAGAGGAGCTTCCAGCAAGAGAGATCCAGCATTTATTTTGGACCTCTGTAACCAAGCTGAAGGAGTTGAGTTAAAGCCATATCCAGGAGCAATTGATACCACAGTCAGCTGCAATCCAAGTGCAAATTATCTAAAAGTTCCTGTGATTTTCAGGGACTGTACTCATCAATGAGTAAAGACGAAATGCAGGATTTCACTCTGAAACACCATCACACAAACAAACCTAAAAAGGTGCATCTAAACAAAAGTTTCACAAAAAAAAAAACAAAACACGGGGTAAATAGGCATTTGTCAATTTTTTTCATTAATATCTATTTTCTAAACTCCCAAGTATGGCAGTGTCAGGCATTTTGATCCCATGCAGCATATCCACTCAAAAGCCAGTATATGTTAGAGCATGTCTGTGAAAGGATAGTCAAAAGGAAACCACAGGACATGCCGCACAGGGCTGGTAGATAGTCCAGGATCACTAACATGGCCTTCAACTATGTCAAGCAGCTATGCCTGAAGTTCAGTCTGTAGGGGTCCAGAAACTAACCCTTAACAGCTACAAAATACTACTTCTAGTACTCTACAACTTGTGCTGTAGAAAGAAGGGCAGCAGGTCTTAAACAGCATAAAACTCCCCAAGTTCTATGAAGCAGATGTGAAAAAAAAAAACTCTTTGGTGGATCAGAGGAGAGATTTGAGCCACAATTCACACCAGTGCCCTTTCTGCAGGAGACACAGATGGATGCCAGCCAGACTGCAAAACTCAGGTCTGCTTAGACATGTGGTATGAACACAGATCAGGCAGGCTCTGTTTCTGCTGCTGGTGAACTGGGAAGCTTGAGACCTGCTGCCATGGCAGGGACCAGATTTCCTCTGGTGCCAAGGCAGAAAATCACATCCTGCACCTCTCGCAATAACCGCAGTCAGCTGCCAACACACATGGTACTGTCAATGTAATGAGAATGGTGCAGAGCACACCTAAGTTACATCATTCTTCAAGATCTCACTCGTGAAGCTGTTCTCGAGGATCTGTCCCTGCTTCCATGTCTCTCACCTCCCACTCACGGCACTGCAGTTGGTGGAGCTGCAAGCACAGCTGCTGGCTCTCGCTGCTCTAGATGCTCTCCTGCTGCCCATCTTCTCTCCAGCCACTTGGCACAGCCCACCCTGGGGCCCCACATCAAGCACTGAAAGGTGGGTGATAAAAGGACTTGCTGCCATGCTAGGGCACAGGGACACAAATCCCAGGAAGCAGCACTCCTTCCCATGGCTCACTTCCCTGCAGGGTGAGTTAGCCTGCCACACCCCAGTAGTTGCAGCAACCTGCCCACTGCCACATCACTGCTATGTCCTGCAAGGCCAATGCCAAGAAGTATCAACATAATGCACTGAATGGTGTTGCACAGGGATATTTCCTGCTCTAGTTCTAAATAACTTGGGACAAATTCAATTTGTAAGGTAATCAAAAGACATGAGGGAACATGTCAGCACAGTTGTGTGTCCCAAGGCTCAAAGCAATGCTTTTAAATCTTCCTTTCTTCCTGCCCTAGACAACCAAGAGATCATCAGACTCTTCATTCACCTCGAGGTAATTTGAGCACATTTTCCCTTCATCTTCATATGGTAACAATTACACAGCTTGAGCACACTTCTAGTTTCTACTTCAAAAACTGCAATTACCTCTTTGGTCAACATACACAAAGTAACAGTCCCAGCTCCAATGCTTTCCTTTTACTAGATGATTGGAGTTCACTTGTATTCAAGACAGCATCCACGAGGACAAAATCTAATGATGTTGCAGTCATTACTTTTCACGAATAATCACATCCTTCAGTTAGTAAAAATGCCTCTCACATTCCAGGAAAACACTGGGGAAATTAAAACCCCAAACACACTAGTGGTTAAAATAAGAGTGATCACTCGGGGACAAAGTCCAGATTACTGTCCAGAAAGGAATTACAGATATTTGCAAGAACGAAGCTTGCATCCTCCTCCAAAACATCTTAGCACCATAAGGAAATAATGGCAGACCTGGCAGTGTTAGGTCAATGGCTGGACTCAGTAATTTTAGAGGTTTCTTCCAATCTTATTGATTCTATGAAATAATCCCTTGCAAACTCTCCATGAAGGTATGTCACCACCTAATTCTTCATCTGAAATTCCAGGTTTCTCAAGTGCACACAGAGGTGCAGCAGTGAAGTTACTGGTGACAGTGAGACAGCATACAACTCTGTGCTACTTCTTAAAGCAAAGCCAAGTGGGAAAACTGCTTTGTCAGCAGGTGCCACAACAAACCAACCCTTTCTGAGCCACTTTCCACATTGCCACTGACCCACGGGGGCTGCAGAGGTTTGAAGCCCTGCTGTAGGCAGAACTGAATGCTGCAGGGAGGAAATAAAAGCATCATGATCACATCCCACACACAGTAGCATGAAACAAATCTTAACATTTCAGCCCCAGTAGGGTTTCTGCAGTTCAACAAGGATAGACATCCCCTAGCCTATCTTCATTCCCAAACCCTTGCCATCTGCTGCCTTGTACACTATGAATCCTGTTTTAGGAATTCTCTAATACAAGACTTAGTATCTGACAGAACAAGGCTTCCAAAATTACCCTGAAAGCTTGCCTGACAATGCCAGGACATCTGGCTAGGCATGTAATTCCCTGAGGTGATGCAGACATGTATCATTCCTAGCCATCCTCCCCAGAACAAATTAAAATCCTACCTCTTGGCCTTGTTGAAACATGTTTTTCTGATATCAAGATTTTTTTTCTTTCTACATTCTACTCAGGAATACTATGAGCACTTCCTCCCCATCTCAGTTTTTGGGCTCATCATTCAGTATGTCAGTCTCTGCACTTCCCACTCTTCTGTTTGCTTGTCTCTCTGTGTCTGAGGAGCAGGGGACCAAATAAACCATTACAGGTCAAAGCTGAGGCAGAAAATCTCTGTAGTCGACCCACTCACATCTGCCCAACTCCCATTCTCTACCCAATTCTTCATCGCAGTCTTTCTGGACCACCCTGCAAAGTCATTTCCTGAGCTAAGGTTCTTTGATCTCTTTTTTTTCTGCTGTTCTGGCTCATCTGTTAACTACTTCAATTACTCACCTCTCTGCTGACTTTACAGATCTTCATCACAGTCAATATTACCATTATGGCTGCTTACATCTCAACTTACATTTCTTCAAACTCAAATCTCAGTTTACTTCCATTCTGTTTTTCTAATCCCACTCAGTCCTACTGATCTGAGGGAGACAGCTCTGCAGCCACTTACGTGCAGGTAATTGCTGTGGTGAATTCTAAAAAAACAATACAGGTGCTGGAATGTCAAGAACTGAGGCACTTCTGTTCCCAAATTTTTTAGGTAATAGAGGAAGACAACATTTTTAGAAAACTTCCATCTCTCAGGTATCTTCATGACAGGTTCAATTCCCATCTTTTGTGCCTTGACCTGACCTTATCTATGCAAAATACCTTGCATGACACTTCCTTGTCAGAGGAAGACGGAGCACCTAAACTTAATGGAATGGTTTTGTAACAGAAGTACAATAAATTTTCTCTTGTAATTCAAATTCTCAAGGCACAGAGAAAAGCACCTACCGAGAGAGCACTCATTAAACATGCCAGCAGAGCTTTATTCCTATTACTGTACAGAAGCCTTGAACTATTTGTAAAAGATGAATGCTTTTGGTTTGAAGCCATTTGCTTTGATTTTACTTTTTGAACAGAGGGGATGAGGTGCCAGGGGAAGAGAAATGAGAAAGAGGTTCAATATGTGCAAGAACTTTTGCAGTCCACACTGCGCTACAACCTTAGAGATGCATAAGGTAAGTGGATACTGCTGCTCTCGCTGTCAGAAGTGCTGGGAGACTGAGGGAAGGAAGGTCTCCCTCCTGGATTTTTCCACGTGTCTCTTCCTTCAGTTCCTGAAATTCTCAGATGTGTTGAGTGTACAGGGCAAAAAGAACTGTCTTTGGAGATTCATACTGTGCTGCTGCAGGTCTTGAGAGAGCAGCTCTGGGGAGACACAGAAGGCGAGCACAGAGGTGACTGCAGTGCTGACCCAGCACAGCAACCCACAAGGCCACAGACCTGCAGAGAGTCAAGCAGAAAGTGCAGGCCCTTGAAACTGGGGCATCAATCACAAATCTGCTCCAAGTGAAAAGAGGGTCTGGAGAAGAGGAGAGAATCCACTTAATTCCTAGGATGAGAACAAAATAGTTTCAGCCCACCTGTTCACATGCTGACATGACTCTGCCCTCATCCTGAGTGCACTGAGACCAAGTCTGTTTATTTTCCTGATGTAGTAACACTTTCACGGGAGAAGAAATTAGAAATCTTCTGAGGACTACAGAATAATTTATTTAATCTCTTAGCCTTAAAACAGGTAGATTTGGGAAGGGAATCTCATGTTCCTGCTGTCCCCTGGAACTACAAATGAGAAGGTTAAGAGAGAAGACAAGCTGTGTCTGGTAAGCCTTACAGTTGTACAAAAACCTCGTCCATCCAGTCATGAAAACTGTTCACTATTATGCAAACCTGAATGAGTATGCAAAGTCCAGAAATTAAAAACCTTGGAATATTTTACATAAAAGCCACGATAAAGGACAATAGCCACCAGCTGATCAGTGCCAGCAGCAGAAGAGGAAATGTCAGCAAAGCAACACAATCCCACAAGTAAAACTTGCCCAGAAAACTACAAATGCTGGCTGGAGCTACAGAAGTAATGACAACAATTGTAGGTCCACAAAGAAAACCAAGGATCTGAGTAAAGAAGAGCATTTAGGAAGATAAAAGAATAGAATCACAGAACTACAGTAAATTATATGTATAGTTTAAAATAGGCAATTTGTAAGCACAGTGACAGTTCTGATTAACTTGGTGCAATAGGAAAGGCAGCAAAACTAAGGAATGGGCTATTCAACCCTAAGTACAAACCACTTTTAAGCAGAGCTAATAATTTTACATTTACCCGATGCAGTTCTGGCTCATGCTTAAGACCTTGATTTCTCTATTTGCTAGGGCCCTATATTTAACTTTTAGGTCCTAACTAGTCCCTCAAGAACTACTTCCTCTCTCATAACTTAGTTCCTATGATTGTCTGCACAATGCCTTATGCAATGAAAACCTGCTTCTTAGTTGGTTCGGATGATTTGAATCCACAAAACTATACTGGGGGTTGTTTGTTTGTTTCTTTGAACTAAATGGCCCTCACCTCCCATACCCTTCTTCCATGTTCTCTGTTTTGTCTGTTTAATATATAAAGCAGCTGCTGTTTTAAGAATAACAGAAGACACTGCTTAACCAGCACCTGGAGGGTACAATGCTAAAGCTGTGGGAAACAGTTCTCTCTCTATTCAGCATCTTCCTTGGTGTTAGTTCTGGACTGGACACAATTTACTCCTAACTCAGGTCCCTGCTGTACTGGTCAGTGTCTGCTTTGTGTATGTGGCATACTCAGGAAAGGAAATCTTTCACATAAGCATCCATTATCCCTACTCCTATTTTTTTTTTTGCTCTTATCTATGCAATTTCTGACAGTGAGAAAAAGGAGTTGAAGAGAAAAAAAGCAACAACATTCCATATGGCCATTGCCTGCATCACTCTTTTTTAACTTCCCTCCTTTTTAGCACTTTTTAAGTTCTTTTCCAGTTAATTTCTCCAACCTCTTACTGAGCCTCCCCAAAAAAGCACAGATATGTAACAAAGTTACCATAAACTTATGTACCACAGATATGTACCAAAGTTGCCATAACAGATGTGAATTGCCTCTCTTTTAAATGGAACTAAATTTATGCTGAAGAAGCTAATACACAGTTGGTGCCTGAGCAGAAATATTCACAAGTCTTGTTACCTCCCTCTAGCACAGGGTTTTGTTTTCTTTTAAATAGCACAAAGGAAGTAACTCAAAAGTTACTCCAAAGGAAGTAACTCACTGAAGTTGTTTTACTTATTCACAAATTAAAAATTCCCTCAGGCTAAAAAATCCCAAGAAACCACAGGAGTAGCATTTTTAGAGCAATTGCCCAATCTCCTTAAATCTAAAATCTCACTAAGTGAGGTGGCCAGACATTGGTTAGCCAGTCCTGAATAAAGCCTTCCATTGCTTTATCACAGCAACTGGTTAATACAATACAGACAGAAAAAATATAGCAGCTTTCATTACTTTGCAGCTTTTGAATAAACCCAGGATTTGTCTCTGGGACAAACACTGATTTCAGAAGTCAAAAGTTTCTCCTGAAAAATTTATATAAAGAGCTGCATATCTCATAAAGGAAAAAGCTATAGAGCAGTATTCAATAAAAGCAACCAACAATAAAATTTATCTAAGAAATACTGTCTTCTAGTATTTTTAATATTATCTATAGAGGAGAACAGGAAATAATATATTAAATACCTATGCATATTAGAATAATTTAATAGAATTTATTTCTTTCATACGTCTTTATACCACACTCATTTCACTGAATACATTTCAAACAAACACTTGCTCATAACTAGCTCACAGCTGCAGCACACCTTATAAAACATTTCTGAATTAAAAACCTTTTTATAATTTGCAGCTTTTGACTCCAGCAGCTTCTGAGACAGTAAATGCCAATTATTTCTCCATCAGTGATTTGCACTTTTAAAAACAGGATAATCACTGTGACTGACCCAGCACTGCCACAGGAGGGATTAAATTAATATTTTTCTTTCATAGCACAATAACCCAATTGAATGAAATCCTGAGATTATCCTCATTCAGCCTTTTCAGACTAGATTTCCCAAGACAGTCTCCTATCAACACATAAGCAGAGTCACTGATTGTGTTGGCTGTCTCCGGGCAGTGAAATTCTGCACCCCCAACCCAATATCAGCCAAATACAACAGTCAAAGTTGTGCAGAAAGGAGATTCCTTCCAAGCAGACTGAAAGCTGGCCATGAGCAAGAAGACCTGGGAAATTGCTTGCAGAGGGACGACACAGGTTTTCTCTGGTTGTGTCCTTCTGACCCTGCAGCTGCACGTGCAGCCCTGAGCCCGGCACAGCAAGGGCCATCCCATGCCCAGGGTGCAGCCAGGGAAGAGACAACACTGCATATCGTATCAACTACGGCTGCAAAAATACCTTGCTTTATTGAACCCACATGTTTCCAAGCTAACAAGTGATGGGCACATTTGGATATCCAATGGACTGTGGATTTCTGAGATTTCAAGATATGCAGTCCAGCTCTGTCCTATTGCCAGACCTCTTTTTTGGACCTGGGAATACTGTGCCATGCAGCAGCCCTGACTGAAAAGAAACTGCTTCTCCATGGGGTTTGAGCAGCAGCTGGCAGTCAAAAAGGGTTAGTGCCAGGTGATTTTGAGAAGCCTTTGCAAAAAACTTTTGAGGAAGGGCAGTTGCTTTTTTCTGGAGCAGGGCAGCAGACAGGAATGCAATACCGTCCCGGAGCAAATCAACCCTCATGCAGTCCCAAGGTTAACACAGTCCTTGGGTAGGACCATACACCTACCACTTGGCCACAGACCTTACAGAGGAACACCCTTGTCCTGGTTTAGGGCGAATTTGGGAGAAAACCTCCAAAGGGGGCTCCTCTAGAAAGCAAACTCAAGTGGCCCCTCACCCATCTGGTTTGGGAAAAGATTTCCTTGGAGAAAAGTGGAAAAAAACTGTTTATTTAATAGGCAAAGCATTCATCAGCACAAAAAAATTGAACAATATCAAGCAGTAGGACCTCTTGCTGCTTCAAAAGAGATGACAAACTCAGAAAGTCCCCTCCTGGGGTTGCAGCTCGGCTCACTCAGTCTTTATCAGTCCCTCTGGTGCTGGAAATGCCCAGCCCAGACCCGGCCCTGTGAGCCACAGGTGTGAGCTGCCGGTGCTCTGCTGGGTGTTCGGTCCAGAGCAGGTTTAAACAGGTCCAAAGAAAAGGAAAAAAACCACAGTCCAGGGAACTTTTTTGCCTAGCTAAAATTAACTAAAACAAAGGGGAGCTCTGTCCGTGCTGCAGACAACACAGTCCAGCAGCAGGATGCAGGGGAGCAAGTGCAGTCTCTGATAACAAACTCCATGCTTCTTATCTCCTCCCCTTCACTCTCAGAACCAGTCTTAAAGGTATAAAACTTATTTCTGGGCTAAACTAATGGATGAGAATACAAGCATCATAAAGTCACCCCACGACAACCCTCCATCCTCCTCCTTTGGTGGAGGTCGGTCGGATGGGATTATGAGCATAATAACAGCAGTGCCTCCCCTCAGAGGCTCTCCCCACACCTGCACAAAAGCACATACCGCCCCCCTACAGGAACTCCACAAAATCTGCTGTCAACACAAGGATGTGATTCTCCTAATGCACTGATCTCTGTGTGTAGCCGTGCTGCTGCCAGATCCAGAGCCAACCTTCCTGCCCTTTCCACTGCCTCCTGTTGAACACCATCATTTCTCATGAATGCAGTTCATTAGAAAGAGAAAGAGACTGGGAGGCAACTATCCTAGAAGGAGTGGGGACACAAAAATAAATGACAGAGTAAGTTCCTGTCTGTATGTTTCCTGTCCCAAAACAAAAGCAGTTATAAAACAAGGAGCATCAGATCCCAACTGTAGTATTCAACAGCTCTGACTCCTAACGGGTGGTAGAGGAGAGGTGTTCTGGATGTCAAATCTTGAAATATTTTACCACATAATATAAAGCAAATTTACAAGTGATGAACCATCTTTTAATGTCATAGTGCCTTTTTTTCTCAAATACTCCTGAGGCAGCTTTTGTCCTTTTTCTAACATAACCGCTTATAATTCTAATCCACCCCAATAATTAAAGTAATTAAATTACTCTTTTACTAGGTCACCTGACAGAACTAGTTTAGTTCTTGAAAAGAATGGAGATTAAGTGAATATTTCTTTGATAGGTATTAACACAATTCATTACAAAGCACTTCTGTCAAGTTTAGTACCATAATTGATATAACTACTACTGCACTATTTAGGTTTGCAACCATTCAAAAGTACTTAAATACTTAAACAGAGCTCCAAGTTTCCATGAAGTACTCATTCCAAAAGTAATCAGGTGAATTATCAAAGAGAACATAATGAAAATTTCTGTTACTTTGATTAGCTTAGTTGTTTACTTAATCATAGGAAAACTTCCACCCATCAATCATCAGCCTACAAGAACATATTACACTATCTTCACTCCACAAAAGCTGTTATTCAGCATGCATCTCCTTTCTATTTTTATTGTTCTGTTTCTTTCCAACTTCTCCTTTGGTCTCTGCTCTGTCAGAAGAGAGGAGGAAGCTACAGGACCTAGTAGTAATAATCCTACAAAAAGAAGGAAAATGAGAGAGGAAGGGAAAAATGAAAACTTAAAAATAAGATGTGAGGAGCTCTATCCAGCAGAACAGAGATATCAAAGAACCAGCAGACTCATTCTCAGGAGCACTAGAAAGCATATAACTGTGATTCCTTCACTCCAGTCATGCTCTGTTACAATAAACGTAACTGCCTAAGCTGAAGATGGCCTCTGGACATTTACCTCAGACACAGAGCACATTTTCAGTAGGGGACTTTTCAGGCAGTAGCAAATGGAAATACAGGGGTGAGATGATAGGACCCTTTCCACAACAGACTCATAAACGATATCCTGGCTGCCACTACAGCCACCTCTCCCACTTAGCTCTCTCATGGCCCCTGGTCTCCAAGTCTGTTTATCAGGAAATGACTACTACCTCAAGTATGAGATGTCCTCAACTTCCCACTTAAATTGGTGTTACTGGGTGGGGGAAGAGTTGTGGGTAGTGTGGCCTTTTTTCAGAAACAAGAATATCAGAGGAGTCTGGCAGGATACTCTGCTCAGATGGAGACCTTATTCTCCATTTCTTTTTCAACAGTTAACCTTTATGAAAAGACTTGTTTGCTAAATAGAATTAATGTATCAGCTGCTCTGTCCCAGCTCAGAGACAGATGCATGTTACAGCTTTTCTCAGCCGAGCCATGAGGACCTGCGCACAACCACGCTTCTCTAGCAGTAGTGATGGCTGTGATCTTTGTCAGGGACACAGACTGCACTCCTGCACTGGGTGACAAAATTATTGTGGTAATTCACCTCCAACCAGGATGTGATGATTGACCAAAAGGTCACTATATAGAACAGCTTAATACTCTTTGCTCTCTCCATTAAGCTTAAAGTCACAGCGACACTTGAAACTCATCTCTTTTTCTTTGCCACTGAGGCTTGCTAAGAGCATGGCTGGCAGGCAGCCATTTTGGCCCGGATCACCAACACAATTGCTTCCGACAGTGTAACCAACCACACACATGTTTATTTCTGCCCTGAGCTGTAAATAACTGAACAGAGCAGTGGCAATCAGATAACCTGGGCATCAGCCAGCCCTCCCCTGCTGAATGCCCATGCAAGTAGGCTTGGCTACACTGTTACATGCTCCCTTCAACGTTCCCGTGACTGGGGTCTCTTCTTGACATGCTCTTAGAGAAGTGGGCACAGGAAGGGAAGTTCAGAGTAAGTATTTCCAACAGTTCCTTCAACAGAAGGCAACTGGGAGAAGTCACTCACTCTCACAGGAGGAACAGCCCAGTAATGCTTAGAGAACATCCAGTCAATTTAGGATTGCATGGTACTACAAAGTGTGTGTAGTACCTGCAACATATATAAAGCCACAATTTAACTTGATAAAAAGAAAGAGCACCAACATATGCATGAATATCCTCCCACTGCAGTACAACAGCACAAGGTTATGCATTACTTCATCAGTGCCCAGACCCATCAATGTCCAATACCACACAAAGTATTGCTTCAAGAGTGGAACCAGAGAGAGGAATGCATTCTGGAACTGTGAGCACAAATGATAAGCAGTGTGGCTATGCTTGACCTGGTTCTGTTCCATGACAAGGAAACATGAGCTTTTGTGCTATTTTTTCTTGACTAAACACAGCACTCTTTCACCAAGCAGTCTTAGATGAGAATTCTGCAATTCTATGCTTAGCAGTTTACAAAGAACAAAGGGGTTTTTTTAATCCTTTTGCTAACAGCACATACAAGAAATAGCAAAACTGAGACTCACAACCCCAGGAAGGAGTTAAGGAAAAGCAAAGCACTACCAGTGGCCATCATTAATATGGCATTATGATTCACAGATGAAAAACAGAAAAGGGAAAAAAAAATCAAACCAGAGCACAAAAACTGTCTAGCAGATGAGTTGCTTTCTGGATATGATAGGTACAGAATTTTCCAAGACAGTGAGCATATGAAAAATACCCCACTATTTCGGAAGCAAATCCTGACTCATTCTGTACCAAATGGGCTCCCAATCAGAAAATGCCTCGAGCATCAAAGCAAATTTCTGAACATTTCAATATTTCAAGTTAGAAAAGATCTCAGAGTAGCTAGTATAAGCATGCTCAAGCCAAACAAGTAAAACGAACAATGTGAACAGAGGACAGAATTGCTTTCATTTGGGGTGGTTAATTGTCTTGACCAAAGTAAAAATTATCCTAGCAAATTTTAAAAGGAATGCAGAGAAGTCATAATGAAACAGTGGAAGAGATGACAGTTACAAATGATCACAGCACTCTGTGAACTGAATTTTCTGCTGTATTGTTTCTACAGATCAATGCACTGATGCACCACAGTGAAGGTTTCCTCTCTCAAAAAGCTTCACATGTTGCCTTTGTAATCTTAGTATTACCATTTGAGTTATCTAATAAACAGTGTGAAAAAATATTCTGACTTAATGACTCAAGAGTGGGCACAAGATTAAAATTTTTTGTCCTGCATTTTTACATTCATGACTGTAAAAGTCGCATTGGCGCTTTTGTAAATGTCAGTTTCAAGCTTTGACACAAAAATAAATACTGATGTCATTTGCTACAAATGTAGTAGTAGATTATGAAGAAGTTATGAGCAGATATGTGAGGAAAAGCTAATTATATGAGTTATACTGATAGTTATAGGCTGCAGGCCCAAAATATTTTCATCCTCTTTATTACTTTTGATATGCAAGATCTCTTTAGACCATTTCTAATTACTGGTGTAGCACAGCTTGAGTAGAACTGCAACATGTTGCTAATGGCAACAGCAGTGGTTTCACATGTTTATTTCACTAGAACACATTTCACCCTGGAACTCTCCAGCTGAGCTCGGATAATGGGTCAGACTTCAGAGGGGTCATGGAACTCCCACTGCGTTTATCAGTGCTGCACCGGCTCCTACTGACAGAAAGTCTATGCCGACTGCTGCTGTGTTTTCAAGTAAAAATTGTAGAGATGACACTGCTCTTCCTGGAAAAGCATTCCCACACTGCAGAGACAACCCTCACAAAGGCAAGCACCATACCTCATTCCTTCTGTTGACCTGTTCTGGTAGTTGCGGTACAGCTGGGGGACGCCCAGCATGGCCTCAGTGAACACAGCAAGGAAGCCCAGCGTTTCCACAAAGAGGGAGGAGTCCAGCCACAGGTAAGTGATGTAACCAGTCACACCGGTGAAGGTGAGGACACACTGCACGTAGTCTGTAAACTTGCTCCAATGCCAAAAATAGTTCAAGTCAAAATCTGCAACAGAACAGGAATGCAAGAAGAATTAATTATGTTTTCCCAACCAACTCAAAGTTAATCAGGATGGAATTGATAATTGGGAAGCATGAGGGAGCCACAGTCTTTGGCAGAAGGGGTTAGTAGAAAATGAGAGATAGGATTAAAAAAATAAAAACAAAACAACCAAATAAACACACTTGCAATCACCCCCACCCCTGCCCCAAAAAAAATCTCACAAAACCAAGAAAAATAAATAATAGTCCTGATTTCAAAAACATTTTTGAGGGGTGTTCAATAAAGAAACAAGAAAGCAAAGGCTTGAAAGCCAACAAAGTATTTACAAAGATAACTTTCTAGAAGTAAGCATTTAAAAACTACCTTCCTATCAAACATGAAGGACTCTGGATATTGCTGGCATAGGAAATGTTTCACAAAAATCCTTACAGTACTAACAACAAGCCCCAAGCACTGCAGTGCAAGCTTTCTTTCTCTTAGGTCATTATCTCTGCCTTCCAAGTGCCTCAATCCAAGCTGCTTAGAAGGTCACCTGAAGTCCACAGCTCTGTTCCCTGGTGCAGTGCAGCTGCCTGTGGGGAAGGCCAAGATGCCAGTGCAGCTGCTGCAGTTTTTCAGAGACAGGTACAAGACTGAGGCAAGATTTTCCCTGGAAAAAAGCCTCTCACAGACATCACCACTTTCACTCCTAGGACAAAACTTTGCTCTTGCCTTTGCCAGCACCAAGGAGTGCAGATGTAGCACCCGTTTCTGCATCCATCACCATGAAACCCTCAGCCACAGAATGCAATATCCCCTGTTGAGGGAAGGAGAGAAGGAACAAACCAACCATGGCATTTGCTTGGTACGTTAACAGTGTATCATTGGAAGATACCTAGCAGTGTTATTGATGAATAATAAAATACACAACCCCATATCGATTGACTGTATAGCATTATAACAACTTCATTTTTAACAAAAATGCTACAATAACTGTTCATTAGCAGGTGCTGTCCCTGCCTTCCTTTCATAGAAGCACCTACTTCAGATCAACTGGACTCTCCGAACTACCAAGGTGACGAACTACTGTCCTAACAGGGATATTACAACCAGCCCAAAGCTGTGCAACACACAGCACATCACTAGAAGATTTCCATTGCTGTCACTTCAGAAGTAGTCAAGAAAGCCACAGAAACAGTGCCACTGCTAACTCAAGCAAGGAAGACACCAACCTCCACTGACTAACACAAACAGAAAATTCACTGAGATGGGAATATAGGCACTTGGCTGCCTCAGGATACATACACACACCAAGTAATAGTTTTATATTCTGCATCTCTTCATACCTCCATATCAGTATCAGTCTGGCCCTCAGACACACTTTATTAGCTACTCTCTTTTTAGTACTTGGCAAATCCACACCACAGGACACCTCCTGACTGCGCCCAGCTGAATCACTTTATTTTGCCACCAAAGAGGAAGGCACAACTGGCCAGGAGCCATACCCAACCTGCAGTATTATCAGCCATCACTCAGAATTGAGTAAAATGACCTGGGGCAAAACCACTGTCAATGTAAATGTTGACTTTCAGTATTTTATGGTAGTGGCTCCTCAGCCTCAGAATTCAGGGGCACAAGACGAAGTAAAAGACCCAGTGCTGGCACAGCCCAAACCATGTGAGCCTCATGCATTTCTGGAGCTTTGTGAAGGCTTTCCTTTTTGGAGATGAAGAGCCCATGGCCATTCATTAAACCTTCCTACCAGCTGTCACATCTGCCCTACATACACTGTGTTTTTCCTCCTGCGTTCTCCACATGCTTAAAGATTGTTTTCAAAATACCCATCCCTGGACACCAAATCCTAATTTCCCCAGTTCATTTTCATAACAGAAATCGAAGAACTAAAACTACACTGAAGGAACATAAGTTTAGGAAGTTTATGAAACCAAAAAGTCAACATTCTCACAGCTATCATGAGGCAAGCTACAAAATCCATGGATGAATGCAAAGACTTGAGCATAGATGAGAAAAACACTGTGTGAAACAAAATTTCAACTGAAGCAGGAGAACTAATTACTAGTACAGAGACCCTATTTTGCTCAAAACTATCATGATGCTAGATAATCTCCATTTCACTGTCGTAGTTTAAAAGTTCTGGTCTCTGCTATAAATTTTGCTTGGTAATATAGTTAAGAAAGAAAGGAAGAAGGGAAGAGAAGACAAAAGAGATAAAAGCAATCATAGCCTTGGTAATAGTTTTGCAGAAAAACATCTGAGTTATTGTAAAAACAACCTAATATATAACCACTAATTACTCTACTTAACAGATGTATTCTCCAGATGCAGAAGTCTATTTTAGGACACTAAACCTCACCACACTGCATTGCAAAAAAAAAAAGAGAATGAAACACCTGACTTTCCATAAGGGTTGTAGTTTCTTTAACCCTTATTTGAACTGCTAAAATGTTTTGCCTCATTATTTCTTCTTTTTAAACAAGGGTAAAGTTTACTTTCTTTGAAAAATGGTTTCAAAAATTCAGAGGGGAAAGAAGTCACATATCCATCACTTCAAGGTCTGGAAATAAAACTGTGACTCATTTTTCCAAGTGGCTCCCTTCTCAAGGGGGCCCAAGCACATTAGTTCTGCAATGGGAGTGATATTTTTTTAAAATAAAAAAAATATGTTGATTCTCCTAAATACAGTGACAGGTATGTGCAAAAAATTCTTAAATGCTTTTTAAAAAAGTAGTTTTAAAAACAGAATAAAATTCATGTGTGTGCAAACCAGTCCTATTCCAAGAAGATAGGCAGAGAAAACCAGTCCGTGTCCCAGACCATGTCATCTGAGAACTGAACAAAGTTATACATATTATTGCAAACATTACTCATGTTTGAAGAAAAGCATGACTAATAATATTATACATATAATAATAATATAATAATATCCCAATATCATATTGGGATTTTTGCTACCCCCATCATCTCTTTTCCTTAGAATGACAAAACAAGAAATCCCCTGAACCACCATTTATTTCCAGCAAACATCTTTAAAACTGTCTAAGTTAAATGTGGATGCATATCTTTCTACTCCCTGAAATGGGAAGGCACTGCCTGCACAGCTCACTCCATTCTGCCCAGTGAGAAATCCCTAACATGGGTTTGTAACTACACTCAGCTGATGCAGTTCAAGCAGTAACTCCCAGTCACTAACATCCTGTGTGGATCAGAATTAGCATTACTGCAGTGAAAGGTACTGTATTTTATTACCCATGGCTGAGCTCTTAAAACCACCCAGTGAATTGCATTTTAAGCATGTTAATCCATTGATAGATGAGAGATTTATGTTGGAAAATCCTATTAATGCTGGGGGAAGGAGCAGCTCAGTAGTTTTTTTTTGTGCACTGACTGGAGAAAACTCTACACAGCTTGAGGGTAAAGAAGGATGAGATTAAAAGACCTCCTCTGGGAGGCACTTTGCATGTCAAGAGATGAAAAATGTAAAGCAGGCAAGAGACAGCATTGTAAATAACAATGGTTATTACCAAACAGGCCAAAATGCAAGTAGTAAATTCAATATTCTGGTGTGGGATAGATGCCAAGTGACACGAAGAAGAGTCCAGAGTATCAACTTTCAAGTTAGGATGACACAGAGGTCCAAACAGTTACATTATTTTTAGTCAAGAAATACTTTATACCAAGCCAGATACATGCTAGTTCCTTTTGGGAAAGTGAAGCAAAGACTTTGACATCCTAAAAATTATTTACTGTAGCTCTCAATTTCTCTTACTAGTTGCATCTTATTTTATGCCTTGACCTAATTCTGTACCTACATCCTTGCACTACATTCACTTACACTTGTCCTTAGACATTTGAGCCAGCTCCTCCATTTGGCTGGTTCCTTCCTAGTTTTGAGGTCAAGGAAAAGCTTACCATTTCCCCTGCCTGTCTTTGTGAGGTGGGAGAGTTTGCATTTGAGCCCTTTGTATGGCTTTGACAAGGAAATAAACTCTTTTCTTCTTACAAAGGTTGCTGGCTTCACCCTCTCTCCCACTCCTTATGGAACGCCATTACATCACAGTCACTCACCCAAACTGCCTCCCGTAACTAAACTCTTGACCTCTTGTATGAAAAGCACTGCTCACTAACTCCTAAGAGCATGCTGAGCAGACAGTCTCTACCCCTGAGTGCCCTCTTAAACAGATGACTCAGTAGTTAATCTTCCTACCCCTTGGTACACAGCTAATTCTTATGTTTTGTGAGACTGTGGTGCTGTTCAAAGGATATCCAATTTCCATCATCTGGCCACCATGCCTGCCCACCTCACCTGCTCCTGCCACATGATCAAAGGAGTCCAGCCCAAGCAGTCAGATGTCCAACGCCTGCCTCAACAACACTGCAATCCAAAACCTGGCTCATATGCTGTGAAAGAGCCTGATAACAGTAATATATCCAACCTGGAACAGTTACAAAATGCAATCATGGCTGGGAATTATGTCAGATTATTATCCATGGTCTGTTTCCTGTAAGACGTACACACTTTGAAGATGCAGAAGCCACAACCTGCAACACTCTGTGCTGCCTGTGGGTCTTAGCCACTGGGCTACGGTACAACACTCTCCCTCTTATTTGCTCTTCTGCTCATCTCCAGAACTCATAGTCTCTGCTGTAAAAGCTCTGAGCTGCAGGCAAATATGCTGCTGCTCCTCATCCCTGCCCGGCTACAACAGCAACTCTTTGGGCAGCTGGAAGACGAAGACTTGCATCCCCAGGTTGACAAAAGAAACTAATTCAGACCTCTCACACTTCCAATGAATGCTCTAAGCTATACACAGTTCCTGCACGCAGCAGTGGCATCTTAAAAATAAATTTTGCCACATTCTCTAAAGAGGACTAGCAAGGCACCTGCCACAAGAGGTTGGGCCCAGGCAGTGGATTCTGAAAAGGAGACTTTTACACTTCCAGTTCTTCAGCTGCAGCAAATCCTCAGACATTTGCCTCAGGCATTATCTGTCTCCCTGGCAATCCTGGTTTCAGCTGTCTCATCTAAAAACAGCAGCAGGTTTGCAGAGAAGCATGCTGGCTAGCACTCCTTACCTTGCTTATTCTGAGCACCTCCCAGACAGAACCTGGGTTTCTCTGATGCTCTGTTCTGAAATTCCTGAGTACCCCACAGGGCACCCAGGAAATAACTGGGGTGATTTGGGCAGTAAGACTATGCATGACTGTTACTGTGTGATCCAAAACTTTTTCTCTCACTCTCATCATCCACATACCCAGCTAGGCATCCTTTCCTTCCAGAAAGGAGAAGGAAGAAAGGAAGCAGCATTACAGACAGTGAGAACAGATACATTTAGATTTTCTTTCCTCCTTTTTTAGGAACTGACAGAAACCTGCAAATGCTGTCTGAAGCCAGCATTTCCACTCATTGGGACTGAGAAGAGACTTTCAGTCATGGTACAAAAGAGAAGAAAGGAGAGCTTAGCACAAAAAACTTATGGCTCTAATCCAAACCACTGTCTTTTTGAAAGGACACTGTCTATAAACAGAGACAATGCTCTTCATCTCCATTCCTTCATGCCCAAGACCTAGGAACTTCTCAAACTCTGAGTTACTTTTAGGTATCTGCTCAGCCCTGTCAGCATCTCTCAAACATTCCCTTCTATCTGGTCTTCACACTGACCTGTACCCACATATTGTCACTGTTTCCTTTCTAGCCAATGCAAGATAGGAGTAAAACATCCTGGAGGGTCTTGAACCTTTTCTGAAAATATCACCCCAGCCTATACCACCAAATTACTCTCTTCCAATGAAATCCGTTTTTGACATCCCTTGGCTCATACAGCACCTTCTCTTGGCCACATCTAGACAAATGTGAATTCAATTAAAGCCACTTCTCTTAGTATCTGACTCTACCTAAAGGCCCAGCATGAGTCCTCTGGTCAACAAAAAGTAACCAGCAGATTTTCATGTGAGAGGGGGAAAATGTCAATTAATTAATTGCATAGAAAAAGGCTGAAAGCCTGACCCACACAAACCTTGAAGATTCATACAAAGAACTTTTGTTTTTAAAAGCTCAATGGAGCTTTCAGTACTTGATGGGGGAGAGAACACCTGAGATTAGAAGTTCAAGTGTTATGAAACCTCCTCTACATCAAAATTATCCCTATTTCCCCTCAGTCATCTTCTCTAGTTTGAAGGCAAGTACCTGCCTTAGTTTTCTTTGCATTATTTTAGGTAGCTTCACAATCTTCTAAAATCTTCTATGCTGGGTCTCTGTTTTGTCACATCAGGTTCATGTTTTTTCTCTCCTATCAGGATTATTACCCACTCCTCTTCCTCCTTCTCAAAAACACTACAGATAAGCGAGCAGGCATTTTTCCAGCGCTATCCTGCCCATTCACAGCTTCTCATTTATATTCCACACTGTCCCCCAGCACATATCTACAAGCATCAGCAACTGCTCTGTCCTTCCCCTTTGGGTTCTGCAGGGTCCACTCTATCTCCTCACCAAAGGTAATTAGCAATTGCCCAGTTAAGAAACACATGTGAGTTACAACTACTTCAGAAAAATCTGAGACAAATGCACTAGTATATATGAAAAAGTCTAACAATTCACACTCTATTTCTCAATACCTCGCCTTTCCCATTAATGTGCTATTTCCCTGATTTTACAGCCTTCACTTTAAGGGAACCTTTGAATACCACTTAGCACAGTGGTCCTCACTAGAGATAATTAGCATTAGCACCTATCATGACTATTTTGTGACCCTTAAAGAGCAGCAATTTAAAAGTTATCATTTATTCTGAAAGTTTTATCCCTGCTGCTAACAACACAAATGACAAGAGGAATGAAAAGCTAAATCAAAATATCCATACCCTGGGCACCTTCTGTGCAGTTGACAGCCTTTGCTGTGCTATCTGCAGTATAATTTGCTTTGTACACAGCTTCAGTTTATGGGAATCTCACAGTGAAGAAGAAAAAAAAAAGTAGAGAAAAATGCAGTTACATAAACACACAAAATTAGGTTGACCTTTACCTCATCTTTGAGAATTTCCACTGTCTTACAAAAGGTTTCAGAATTGTTTACATTAGTTGTGCTGCACTGATACCAGCCCTGTCAACATTTTAATTTGTGTGTTTAAACCTAAATATGCCTGCATACATGTACATGCCTCTTCCTCACAGCAATGCTGATATAGAAGCATGAAAAAGAAAGCAAAATTATAAAAGCAAGCAGGGGAGAACAAAGATTTTTTGTTCTAATAAGAGGAAGTTTTAGTAAGTATAGTATCTGTGAAGAAGGTTCCAACTGTTGGGCTCAGAAATTGCTGGTGAATGCCAGCTGAGCTGGGAAATCCTCATGGATCAGTACAGCTCAGCTCAGCCATCTCTGAACATCACTGCAGAATGAGTGCAACCAACCTGGGGGCAGCCAGAAGCAAACTCCTACCCCAGTCTCTCCAACAGAAAGCGTGCAGAAGAGTACTCCGGACTTCTCTTCCAAAGCAAGGACATTTCTTGGGTTTCTCCAGATGGAAGATGCTTTTGAGGCAATCTTGCAGCAGGTAGACATGCAACCCCCCCTACCACTGTACCTTGTGCAACATATGCTAACCAAATTCTTTGCTTTCCAAGTCCAGCTGAGAGAAAGCACTGGATCTCTACTGCTGGTGTACTAACAGGCCAGTAAGATTAGGAGAAGAAAAAAAGACAACAACCACCACCACACACGTGTCAAAACTGCTACAAGAGCAGTGCACTTTAGGTTAAGACTAGGTATATCTAAATGAAGGTACTTACAGCACTATATTCCCCCTGTGAAGATTTGCTTTCTCAGTAACATCACTACTGCAACTCCCTACTGTGTTACTGCTACTCTTGCCTGTTCAGTATAGAAGTCTCTCTATTCCAATGTACTGACTGCTCTTCTTAGTCACTGTGTTCATGAGACAGTCTCAACAGCAGGCAAAAGTGGCAATTATGACCAATGAAGGAAAACAGCCTAATAACTACGCAGATCATGGGGCTTGGAAAGCCACTGGAATAAGACAGCTGTGGCCCAAAGGATTCAGTGCTGCAGAAATAAGCTCTGTATTTGAAAGGTGGTGTGAAAGCAGCATGAACAGCTTTAAAAGCCATGGGACTCAGAAGGAGCACGGACCCCAGAAGGAAATCCTCCTCTAAAGCTGCAGCAGGGGCAGTGAAATGGAAAGCCCAGGGAATGCCACAGCAGAGTTTTGATGACTCTGGGCAGCTCTGCCTTCACTGCAAATACTCCCAATTCTGCTCACCTCCTACACCAGGAGCATCAAAAACCCCAGAGCAAGGCAAACTAAAGAAGTGCCCCAGCTGTGAAGTCAGGTCTTTGCTCCCAACTGTGCCAGTGATGGAGGCGGCAGATAGAAGATAAGCTCACTCTTCTTTTGGCCAGATACGCCTTTCTATGCTAACTATAGAAAGAGACTTCTTTTTCTGACAGCAAGATAAGCAGGGATGATGAGAATGTCACAGCAAGAAGAACATGTAGTACCAAGTTTCTATTTCTACAATAATTTTAACAATATTTTACACTATCATCTGCATAGTTTATCGAAGATATCACCCACAGTCCTAGCAGGCAATATACAAAAGACTCCAAAAAAGACTAAAATGGACTAAGTTAAGCACTGCAGAGCAGGCAGACTTGAGTCTAAAATTCTTGTAGTTGGGAGCTCTAAACTCTATATGAAAACAGTTTCATTTATTTTGAATACTACTGAAACTTATTCTTTGCAGCTTAAGTCTCAGAAGATATCAAGACTACTATAATGTTAGAAAGAATATTCCCTTTCTTATTTAAAGACTGTAATTTAGAAAACGAATAAAAGTTCTTCTAAACATTACAAAACCAAGATGTGCATTATACCAGATGCAGTTTGGCTCAGATTCCACTGAGCCAGAGATCACAATGCCAGGTTCCATGTATAATGCAGCAAGTTACTATCAGAAACTCTGGAAGTAACTACCAGGTAAGACTTTACCACCTTTTGAACTGCAGATCTCTGAAGAAAAGCTGATAAGTGATCCCTCTTTTTCCGCCTTGTCTGAGCTTGACTTGCCTGAGACCCTATCTCCTCTGTTGTGAAGACACCACAAAAAGAAGGCATTTTTGATTTGTTTTCAGACACCGAAGTCAGACAGTTACACATTCATAAATGCATGTGTAAGTATGTCCACAACACAAAGCTAAACACTTCATGAAAATACAAACTCAGCTCCTCATTTAGGATTTTTGGGGGCAAGTTTAATCCTTGTTTCCTAGGTAACCCACCACCAGCCAACACAAATTCTAGCCCCCAAACTGGCCCTAGTAATTTAGCATCTAAACAGAAGAATGCCCTGCGCACTTGCCTCATTTGCTAAAACAATGTGGCCTGCTAAACATCTCTTGGTCATTACCTCAGTTAACCTCAGAATAACCCATTTTAGTATTGATAGCTGAATACTTTAAAGTTATCACAAACAGGGAGGAAATTATAGGAAGTTTTCACCTCTTTTTTTCACTCGCCTCTCTCCTCTGCCCAGTCCCTGCTACATATATGAAAATTTCAGACAAGTTTTCTTTAATTATCTCAACAGCATTACAAAGATGCTAATATCTCCAAATGATGGCACAGTCTACTCCATTTCATAGAGCTTCCTTCCAAATATCTATTATAGTTAATAATAATAGGGTAGGCTGGTAAAAAAAAAAATCCCATATTTAAAAAAAATTTATTTCTCGATTTTTGTTCTATGCTGGAATAAAAAGAAAGACTTTGGGAAATCTGAGGGAGAATGATGAGAGAGGCAAACATACAGATGAGATCTGGGAAATCAGTTTAAACTTTTAATGTCTCTGATTTGAATTAAGGACCTTCCACCTAAGTTTTCCATGTCCTATGGCAGCGGGTCATGAAGCTATTACCCACCCAGGTCTGGAAGTATCTCCTACATTCTGACTAATTTTGACCAAATTTATTAAAATAATTTATGTATCTGTGTTTTCAAAGATGTGACCATTCACTGGTGACAACCTTTATCACCAACAATCAATTCATGAATTTTAGGCCAGCAATAGCAAAAAAATCTCAACTTATAACTTCTCATTTACTACAATAAACATCATTTAAGTTTAAAGGTGACTATGGAAATTCATCTGCTATTAAAAAAAAATATATATATATAGGTAGATAAGGTTGGCAGTAATTCTAATCTCCATGCAACTTTCTAGGGAAAAGGGAATAATGGGATTTCTAGTAGCAGGTTTTCCAGAACGTCCATGCCTTCAGTGTCCCCTCACAACCACTAAACTAAAGCTCATCCTGGTTACAAGTCTGCACAAATCTAAATCACTGTATACGAGCAGCGAATACAACAGGAATTTCCACTGCACTAGCAGAAAGAATTTACAGGACAGGAGACCAGTAGAGAGTTTCACTTGAGTGGCTGCAGACTGCCTTACTGATTGCAGCACTTGTAACTGGAGGAGCCAAGCGACACAGAGCTTCCCTGAAACACAACTTCCCCTTCAACTTCCCAGCTGTTTAGTTTGACCAGAAATAAATCCCTGTTTTGACAAGAGTAGCATTTTTTCATGTAAGGTGCACTTCTGAATACCACATTTTCTGAACACCTGGTGCCTGCAGTTCAATGCTCCAAAGCTAAAAATCCTTCAAGACATAGATCAAAAGGTAGTTGATTTAAATAAGTGGGTCTGTAATGAAGAGTTTGGTGGTGACATAGGTGTGCATTCACAAATTGTTCCCATTTCCCAAGAGAAGTTTAAGCTCCTCTTATCCCCCTCAATCTCTAACAGTTCAGTTTAGTTCCCTGAAGCATTTCCCACTAAAGCCACAAAATGTCTGCTTTTTACTTTATTTTTCAAAGATTTTACACAAAGAAGAAAAGAACAAGCCTGCATTTTAAGCAAGACTGGTTCACTTATTTGGTTCAAAACATAATCCCACAAACTGTTCTGTCAGTACAGGTGAGGGGGCAAGAACGAGTAGGGGAAAAAAGAGGATCAAGAATATCTTCAACATTGCTGCTAAGCATGCTGGCACTCAGCCATTGCTAGAGTCAAAAGACTTTGCCTATTATGCCCTTTTACAAGTATTTTTACTTTTAAAAAGGACAACAAAAGACCTTCAAACCAAAACAGGCAGGAAAGAGTGCACTGGAAGTGTTCACCAGAGAGATGACTTAGCCACCACAGGGCACCATCGTTTTATCCCTGGCCAAGTGATTCTGGGATTTGCCTTCCACTGCTGTTGTCCCTTTCACATTGTGTTCTCAGGAGTGCAGGGGATGTGGAGAATGACGACAGATGAATCATAAACAATGAGCTGCAACCAACAATCCTATCCACAAAATCCTCATTACATTTCTGAGTTCTGCTGTGAAGAAATAATGAATTTCTTTCAGGACTGATCAGTTCTTTAACATCTATTGTACACAAAAATTAAATTAGCAACTTGTGTACAAGACTATTTAAGCCATTTCCATATTAAGTTTGTTCTATTCCCTAAGAGCAGTTACTTGTTCTACTACAACCTGCTCTCAAAAGGGGGTGAAGAAAGGCATTAGGGAGTAAACAGTGTCTCTGAAGACACAGTAAAAAAATCTAAGGCAAAAGATTTCTTAAAATAACTGCTCCTGATTTTTACATGCCAAGGGGTGCAAAGACAAAAAAGAGCAGCAGTGGAAAACACTGACATAAGCAAGGAGTCACTGCAAGTTTGTCATGGTTTGTATAAATGGACAAAAAAAAATGGGGTGACAGGAAGCAGAGAATGTCAAGACCAGCAACTGTTTTTTTCCAAAGGCTGTACAAACTGGAGGTAAGGAGGGGAAAAAATTTACCCACGAACAACTACAGTGTGTGACACTTCCAAAGCAAGCTGCTTAAAAGCCACTTCAGGTAAGGAGAGGATGGCATAATTTTTCTTATCGTAGAGATAAATGTCAGGTTTTAAAGCTTAGCTACGCACACATGCACACACAAAAAAACACAGCAAACTTGCAAGGGCTACTGAAGTGCGTGTAACACAAAAGCAGTCTATGTATTTTAGAAACAGCAGCACTGGTCCTGATTTTGATGGGAAAAAAATCCTGACACTCATACCTTACACAAAGAAACAGAGATGTTCTGAATATTTAAAATGTTCCATCTCCAAAATTCTCTTCAAACTTCTGAGTTGCAATGGGTAATAGTAAAAAAGACAGCTTTAAGCAGCTTTTAAAAATAAAAAAATGTTTCCATTAAATACTCTGGATCTGTCTTCCTTTCACAGATTTCTATTTCTCCATGTAATCGGTCAGGATGAACAAGACCCTTTTTTGTAAACGAACAATGCAAGTAAAAATAAATCTGTCAGAACTGAATTCTGGGATTTGGAATCTTTCCCCCATCCATGGGAGGGGACATAGGATCCTGATGCAGAGAAGTAATGCATACTGATCACAGAGCAGAGCAAAGAGAAAGTAGGGCATATAATAAATGCATCTGAAAGGAGACCTTCATAACTTCAGGAATAATGGTGGTATAGTTGCTCCCTCCTATAGTTGCTCTCTTCCCACATGGAGGGAAACATGCTGTTTACTAGTAATCCAAGTGATAGGAGGGAGACTGTGTACACCCTTCCCTCACCATAATTCAAAATTCACTAAAAAAAACCCACCTTTTCTGCTGCTGATTCTGAGACCATACAGGAAGCAGCTTCTCACTAAGAGCTAAGTTACATCCTTTCCTCCCAACCTCGCTCAGTGTTATGTCATCTCCTCCTACAGCCAGAGACTGCACACCATTCTCTTAGTTACAAGATAACATTCTGAAGCTAAAAACATTTGCTCCGAAGCATAAAACAAAATCAAATTTTGAAATGTGATTATGCACCCTTCTGATGAGGTCTATATTTGCCAGCCTATTAACATCACTTAAATCACTACTGCATAGCTTTAGTGAGTCAAATACTACATCTGAAGAATTACTGGCTGGTGCACTGAAGCCAGAGCTTAGAAGGCTTTGTCTGCTTCTACAAGAACAATTTTTATACTTTTTCAGTTTTGCTTAGTAAAAAATATCTCATTTATTCTAACAACAAAAAACTGATTGGAGCTGACTAACATCTGCTTTGTTCTTGCGTCTTTGAAGAGCAACTGAGAGTATAAAAGAATGAGAAAAAAAGAGTAAATTATATCTATCTGAAAATAATATCCACTTCATTTGTTTTTTTAAAAAGAAACATTTCCACAAAATGAACCTTCAGAACACACACTGCAGTTCATTTACCTTTTTATAATTTAAATTAAGTCATTTTGCACTTCTATTTTAAATCAATTTTCAACCCAAACAGCTTGCTGTAAGTTACAAGTAAAAGGAATGCAATATTTGACCATTTAATTAATTTTTTAAGATGATAAGAAGTGTAATTTAAATGGATCATTACCAAAACACAGTTATTCTATTTACACATATCACCACATGAAGCAAACTTCCTCTAGTAAAGACACAACATAATTTATTTTATTATCATATTTCTTGCTTGGTAATTTAAATCATTATTTGCAAAGGCAGCTCCAACACTAACCTTTCTTTGCACTAAGAGAAAAACAAACTTATACCTTCCTCATCAGCTTTAATGAAGCAGAGTGGTTGGGAGCGAAAAGGAGATGCTTTGGGCCTTGGAATGGGAACAACAGTTGGTGGGACACGACTCTGAAGTGAATTCAGGAACTGGTATGACCTACAAAGTAATCTTTCCACCTTAATTCTGCCTGTTCCTTGACACAATGTCCTGTACAACCCTCCAGCAGTCCTGGCTGCAATCTGGAATGTGGCTGTAAGCCAGCACTACACTGTGCTGTCACACCTCTAAATGTCTAAATTACTTGCCCCAATATCTAATGCAACCTGGAATAATCTATATCAGGTGCATGCAACAGTAAAAAGTATCAAGCTGGAAGGCAGGGCGAAGATGATGTACTGCCTGTCTCTGAAAGTTGACTGTCATATCTCAGTGCAGGTGAGCACAGTTGATACACAGACCAAATCTGCCCCACTGCAGCATTCCCATCAAACAGCTTCACACTTACTGCCAAGGTCGGCACCATTTCCCATAACAATGCCCACCTCCCCAAGCACAGGAACAGAACCGACAAATAATTCGTAAACAAGATGCTTCTCTTGAGCATTTGTAAGTCACTCTTTGGGCATCTGTTAACTGCCAAACAGCAGAAGTGACAACTTGGCATCTGCACCAGAAGGGTGTTTGGTTTGGTGTTTGCTCTTCAACACACCTTGGTTCATAAAAAGTTATTCCATAAAAGTAGACAAAGCCAGCTGAGAACTTACCATTGCAAAAGAAAATCAGTAAGTAAAACTTCAGGAGGCAGGCAGTTTTCCCTGACACAGTGCTGATCTCAGCACCACAAAAGGCAGTATTCATCTCATCAGACTTGAGATTTGGAGTCCAACCTACCAGACTGAGCCTCAGATTCAGGTCCTTTGCAATCCATGGGGAGAGACTGGCTTGCCTTCAGCTTCTGCAGGCCACTCAGCAAGTCAGGGATAGACCCAGACAGGATGCCTTATTCTGTTATGGAAAACACTGAGATTTCAAATGTTTCTCCATCCCAAGTCAGGAAAAAATCACAGTAGCATTAGAAGATGGGAAACCAGCAGTACCTAAACAGCCTAAAGGGTTAGGATGCAGGCTTCAGGCTCCCATTGAGGGGTCTCTCCCCCCTGTCCGCAGCCTGGCTTACCAAGAAACCATCAGAGCCACTTTGTTCACACTAATAAACTCAGAGTTACCCATGCAAGCAGGAGCCTCCACCTCAGTCTCTCGTATCCCATCCAAGTGCCATGATAATGCTTTGCAGCCCCTATAACTGGAGTGCTCAGCTCCAGTCTTTACAGGGCTAAAAACATTCAGGGGCAGAGACAGACACAAACTAAACGGGCAATGAGGGCTAAACAGAGCCAGCTGCATGCATCTTCTTGTGGTGGCAAGAATACACAGGAAAGGAGAAGCACCTAAGCCCCCTGCCCTAATTCATCCTCGCTCAGCATTCACATGGAATACAGAATACCTAGGTTCTGCTGCTTCATTTTCCTGCTTCAGAGATGGGACACAAAATAGGATTTCCCATGTCATCTCTTAAAAGCAAACAGACAAGGTAGAGTGTCTAGAATCTCTCTTCTCTCACACTTGAAATGTCCTCCTAGAGTTTAAAAATCCTTTTCCAATGAACATTTGGTGCATCACTGCTTGCAAAGTGGGAATGTGCAGTGGAGAGAAAATAGGAATCTTTTCAGAAAATAAACTTATCACAAATTGTTTTCAGTCCAGGATGGTCAGTGTACTGCATTACAGGCTAAAAGCATGACATTTATGTCAAAACAGAAAAGGGTTTATTTTGTTTTCTGTTCATACAGCAATGAAAATGGCAAAGCACTGATGTTTCAGTGATAAATGCCTTTCAATCTCCAGCATCAGGAAATGCCTTGTTAAAATGGCATTATTTATAAGAGCTTAAGAAGCATTGATTTATTTATTTATATTCCCTATTTCTAGCTTACTAGAAACTAGTAATGCCATATTCTCAGTGATTTTTAAGTAATTAAATATAGCTAATATAAAACATAAAATGCAGTGAAAAAAATCCATCAGGCTGTGTACAACAATCACATTGTACCTTTAGCATTACCTCCACATACAGTTCATAGAGCAAATTATGACAGCTTACACATCCAATGTCACACCTGCCCCGTGCAGCATTTTAATTGGGAGCACTCAAGTGAGTGCTGCCACCTGCCCAGCACTTCAGGTCACCTCAATGTCCATTCCTCCCACTGCATATAGCAGCAAGTACAGTTACCTCAGCAGGCTCATTTCCAACAGAAGGCCCTAACATATCAAATGAGCTTTCCCAAGTGACAACATCTGCATTTCCTAGGGAGTATGGTTAGAGAGTCAGCAGCAGAAAGTGAGTGCAAGCTATGCCCCATCCCCTGTATATGACAGAACTTTAATATTTGCAGATGTTGACTCTGATGACAGGCTTATTTGTTGAATTGTTGATTCCATACCACTTACCTAAATGCAAAGATAAGGTTCTTTAAAAACTCACAAAATCTACAAAATCTGAATGTTCTAGAATCATAAAAATGTGCTGCAACCAGAAGTTTTCACCCTAGCAAGCTGTCTAGACAATCCATTATGTCTGAGCAGGCAGCACTGGGCAACAGTGCTTCTTTAAGTAGACACCATGCCAGCCAGTGCTATAAACTACTTAGGAAACTGAAAAAGCAAGCTATCAATTTATCTGTACAAACAATTAAAAGCCCCTCAGCCTGAAAGTTTATTCTGAAGTCTGTGGGGAGTTGAGTCACACTTTAAAAATGTCTTCCACTTATATCTTTTGCACTGAACTGGCAACTTGGCCATCATTTAGAAAATCAACATTTCTCTTCTCACTTTTTTGCTTACAGAAACTGAAAGAGAGCTGACAGGCAGCAAAGCAGGACATCACCATGAAAGCCAGACAACTAATTGTCACCATGGCTCTAAAATCACCTCTTGCCTTCTTGTATTAATAATGCTTTAATGTGCTTTCACTGGTGAGGTCTGCCCCCTAGAGCCCCTCAGCCCTGCTAGCATAGATGAGAGAGTGAAGCAGTACCCAGGAACAGGAAAGCAGGAGTTAGTACCTAAATTTTCAAGTGACACAGATAGGATGCATGTGGGTGTGTTGAGGGTGCAGGCTTATATCTTTGCAAGGCTAGTCCATCATCTCTAAAAGATCATGGTACTGGGGGAGATTTTCTACTACTGGGGACAGGGGGAAGGAAAGGTAAAAAAATCACACCTGTGTGCAAGGAGGAGACCAGGGAACTACAGGCCAGACAGGATAACCTCGTCCCTGGGATGGTTATGGAAGAAGTCCTCATGGAAGTCACTCCAAAACACAGGAAGGATAAGAAAGTAACCAGGACAGCCTGCATGGCTTTACCAAGTGTCAACTGCAACTGACCAACCTGACCTTTGAGACAACAACCTTCCAGTAGCTGAAGGGAGCCTTCCAGGAACTGGAGAGGGACTCTTCAGCAGCTGCAGTGATAGGACAAGAAGTAATGGGTACAAATTGAAAGAGGCAAAATTTAGGCTAGATATTAGGAAGAAATTTTTTACTGTGAAGGTGGTGAGACATGGAACAGGTTGCTCAGGCAGCCTGTGGATGCCTGGCAAGTGTTCAAGGCCAGGCTGGATAAGGCCTTGAGCAACCTGGTCTAGTGGGACACATCCTGCTCATGGCAGTGGGACTGGGACTAGATGGTCTTTGAGGTCCATTCCTACCCCTTAACATTCAATGAATTCATGGTTTTAAGAGCAAGAGGAGAGAAGTAGGTGTTGTTTACAGTGCCTTTAACAAGGCTACTGACAGTCTCCTGTAGTATCTTTATTAACAAATTACCGATTGGTTAGTGGACAATAAAAAAGGCAGAAAATTGGATGGATCATCAGGCTCAAAGAATTTCACCTCTCAAAGGAAAAACATACAAGTTACAAGGCAGCCCACAGTGATTAATACTAGGGCCAATGCTCTTTAAATATCCTTCATTAACAACCTGAATGATGGTGAGTTCATGAATACCAAATTAGGGAGAGTAAGCAACAAACAATTTCACCCCAATGTGAAGCAGAAGGGAAGATGCCAATCTCTTCTTTCTGCTGACCAGTGCTAGGACCTCAGGAAACAGCATGAAGTTGTGTCAGGGGAGGTTTAGTTTTGATATTAGAAAAAGGTTCTTCATCCAAAGGGTGGTTGGGCTCCTCTGAAAAGTGGTCACAGCACCAAGCCTGACAGAGTTCAAGAAGTGTCTGGATAACACCCTCAGGGTCACAGTGTGATTTTTGGGGCTGTCCTCTACAGGGCCAGGAGCTGGACTTCAGTGGTCCTTGTGGATCCCATCCAAACCAGGATATTGTATGATTGTCTGAACTGAGGACAGCTATTCAAAGGGATCTTAGTCTGAGGATATGGGCTGACAGGAATGAAATTCAGGGTTACTGTGCAGCTGGGAAGGAGTAACCACACAATACTGGTGCAGAGAGCTGACTCACCAGAGAACAGCTTCACAGAATAGCAGAGGGTAGCATGGCAGGCAATTTGAGCATGAGTCAAAGTGTACACCCATAGTAAAGGCACTTTCAATCACCTTCCAGGCTGTATAGTTGGGCAAATGTATGGCAGGCAGACGGATGGATGTGTTTATTCCTCTCTACTCAATGCCCACAAGGCACATTATCAGTCATGCATTCAGGGCTTCCAAATACAAGAAAGACGTTAGAAAGCCTACTGGAGTGCACTCTCAGCAATTTCACAGATGACACCAAGTTGGGAGGGAGTGCTGATGTGCAGGAGGATAGAAAGGCTCTGCAGAGGGATCTGGATAGGCTGGATCAATAAGCTGAAGCCAAGTGTATGACAGTCTAAAGGCCAAGCGCCTTCAGTCACAACAATCCCATGCAGAGCTACAGGCTGGGAAAGAGTGGCTGGAAAGCTGCCTGGTGGAAAAGGACCTGGGGGTGCCAGCCGGCTGTCAGCTGCTGAACACAAGCCAATGTGTGTCCAGGTGGCCAAGAAGGCCAATGACCCTGGCCTGCATCAGCAATTATGTGTCCAGCAGGACCAGGGCAGTGCTTGACCCTCTGTTCTTGGTACTGCTGAGGCCACATCTCAAGTCCTGTGTCCAGTTCTGGGCCCCTCACTACAAGAAAGATATTGAAGTGCTGGAGCATGTCCAGAGAAGGGCAAGGGAGCTGGGGAAGGCCTGCAACTCAAGTCTGATGAGGAGCAGCTGAGGGAATTGGGGGTGTTTAGCCTGGAGAAAAGGAGGCTCAGGGGAGACCTTCTCACTCTCTGCAACTGCCTGAAAGGAGGCTGTAGCCAGGTGGGAGTCAGTTACTTTTCCAAAGTAACAAGCAACAGGATGAGCAAAAATGGACTCAGGTTGGATCACAGGCGGTTTGGATTGTATATTAGGAAAAAAACTCCACAGAAAGGATTGTCAATTACTGGAACATGCTGCCCAGGGTAGCACATGAGTGACCAGATGTGAAGGAATTTAGAAGATTAGGTGTGGCAATTAGAGACACAGTTTAGTGGTGGATTTGACAGCACTGGGTTAACAGCCAGACTTGATGATCTTAAGGGTCTTCTCCAACCTAAATAATTTTATTATGATTCTATAAATGAGCCCAGTGGTGGTCTGGCAAGTTGATTAAAGGGCTCAGGTACACAGTGTACATGAAGAGGCTAATAAGACCCATTCAGATTTAAGAGAAGGGTTCTTGCTGCCTACAGCTATCTAAGGGGGAAGTGGATCATGGAGGCAGGCTCTTCTTGAAGGCACTTGGAGACAGGACAGGCAATAACAAGACATGAGGTACAAGGGAAATTCCAATTAGATGGAAGAAAAACTTTATCATCATGAAGACAGACACTGACACAGGTGTCAGAGTTGTGGAATCTCCATCTCTGGAGATACTCACAACTCACCCAGACAAGGCCCTGAGCAACCTCATCTAACTGGACCCACTTTAAGCAGGGAACTGGATCAAATAACTTCAGAAGACCCTTCGAAGCCAAATTTAAAGAATGAAGCTCACCATTCAGATCAAGATGTGACCAAGTTTACAACAGCATGTGACAAGCTCAAGAAGCAGCCAATTACAAAAGCTTCTCACCTCTACCAAACCAAAGCAGCAGCTTTGCTGCACACATGCTCCCTGATGTGAAGGGTGAGCAGACCAACCAGCTGTCTAAACATTTAGATGTTCCACTGCTGATACTATTAAAGTACCTAATTATTCTAGGTCCCACCAAGAAGGAAAATATTTTTTCAACATCTTTGTTTATTCACTATTTCCACAGCCCTAGAAGCAAGCTCAGCCTTGTCTCTGAGGTTCCAGTTTAGCGGCTCAGCAGACAAGTTTTGGAAACCCCAGAGCACCCTCATGTGGCTAGATGCTGCTAGGAGTTCTCCTTCCTCTGTCTGAATTGTGTGAGGCACAAGCAAAATACACATTTTACTCACAGGTTTATCTCCCCACCACACCACCAAGTGGGCATGGTTCTTACACCATAAATAATATTTCTGCTGCCACACAGCTCTTCCAACAGACCATGTTTCAAGTCTCTTCTTCCCACCAGAGCAGTGCTGGATGACAGTCCTGCTGGATGGCTTCCCACTGGAGCAGTGCTGGATGGCCCCTGTCGGGGCACCAGCAGCTGGAGCAGGCAACCCGAGCAGCACACTCCACAAACACGGTGCTGAACCTCAAGGTATTATTGGTCGTGCCAGGCTGGGGAAGAAGTTTCACCACCTCTCTTCTTTTCTCCCCAGACTGAAAAACAGTTTTCCCTCAACTTAAGGGAAATTTCTTGGTGTAGCAGATAAAGATTTTTTTTTTTTTTTTAATAAAGACAGGCTGGGACAATAACAGCTGCACTGCTTCTTTCCAGCTCTCCAAACCACTGCAGTGTGCTCCTCGTGCTGCACAGCAAAGGAAAGACCCCTGACACTGCACACACCTTCAGTCCACCTAAACCGTGCCTGCCTGTCCACCCCCTTTTTCCTTGCAGCAGGTAGGCTTTTGAAACAGGCATGGGCCCTTCACATGCTACATTTAGCCTGGCAGAGCCTGTTAAACTAAAAACACAAGCACTGTAAACTGCATTAAGAAGTTCACAAAACAACAGCCTACCCACATTTTCATGTCAAAGCCATTCAAAAGCAGCAGCAAGGCTGGTGCAAAGAAGGGGTCAAACGACTTAGGTGCAAACATACTGCTCTACCACCAAATAACATCTTATTGAAATGACTCTAACTCACAAGAGATTGTACAAGTCTGTGGCTGACTATCTCTCTACTGTATATAAGCTGAAAACTTAAAGGAAGCTAAATAATAATTTCAAAATGCAGTAGCAGCAAAAATAGAGCAATGTCCACCAGGCTCCCAGCCCTGGTAACAAGTAAACATGGGTAATACTTTCACAACTCCCTGTTTTAGCGATAGAGAATATGTGCATTGTTTGATTACTACCAGTGACAGAAGCCAAATGAATTAACATGTTATACCAAACATTACAAAGCTAATACAGTTGACAGAGCAAATTACAAATACTTTATTTACAATCCCACAATAGTTTGGATCGGAAAAGCCCTCTGTAGGACATCTAGTCCACTCTGTTCAACGGTAACCTGTTAAAAATTTAAAAACCGAGGAGATTTCACCTTACAAAGTGGTACTTTGAACCTTGCTGATTTAAAATGGGAAAATTTTTAAACTGTGAAGAAGAACCAGTTTAACCACAAGTTACTGTATGCACTACAATAAAATACAAGCAAAATATTATTGTCCACATTACACAAGATTGAAATAACCCCTTCAGTGCTTTTGGCTTCAGAGGATTTAGTTTAATTACTAAAAGAAGTTGCAGGTGGCAGTTCCAATTTCTCAAGTATTTTTAAAGAGTACTTTTTACAATACAGCTATCAAAGCACAGGAATGCTACTGCATTTATCGCTGGATGCAAAACACTTCGTACAGTGTACCAACTCTGCCGGTGCAAAATGCGTGGCTAATATGAAACAATCGCTAGTCAGCATCTTCCACATACAAACTAGGGAGAGGAACATTACTGGCAAGATAAGGTTTTAATTGTTGAAGGTGCCAACTCTGATCTCTGAGTGAAACCCAAAAGACAATTTTTTTTTTAAGTTGCCAAACAGTACGTCTAGAAACTAAAATTCATCAATAGTTATCAAAAATTACAGACTCTAGAACTGTTGGCTTCACTGTCCACTAAAAATACAACCTGAAATGCAACTCACCTATCCACATTCCATGGTGGGTGTTCATTCCATTCCACTCCCCACCCCACAGGTGGCAACTATTCTTCCTGCTTAACTGTTGTAACTGATACAAAAGTTAAACTTGGAGAAAAGCAGCTTCCAAACTGAAAGGAGCTTGAAGCTCACTGCTTCTATTTCAGACCTGCTCAAGAACTTGCACAGCTGAAAACACTTTTTCCCCAAGTTGTCTGTTAAAGGACATTACCTCTCTGCCTACCAAGTCTAGTTTTATCTTAAATTAAGGTAAAATATCTAAGTTCCAAAACAAACCCCAAAATCAGTAGGAACCTGTTCAACCATCATTGTGCTAAACAAAATTCTGTAAAAAAAGGATTAAGTGTTACCACCCAAATAAGATCTCTCTCCTCTGAGTTATGCTATCTACATAAAGAAAACAGCAGGTCAGCAGCCAAAAAAACTGTTTACCTGGCAGACACACGTCATTCCATTTTCAGATAACTGGCAGACCCAGTAAGAATCCACTATGAAGCATATGGACTAAGATAAGACTTCAACTTGAAAGGAGGACCCATGTGCTAGCATGAAGTAACAGGTGCTCCACAGCTCTCATATACTACTAAACCAGAAAGCAGAATTAAGAGAGGAGTCCTTGGCATTTCTTGGGCTCGGAAAAAACGCTGTGGTTTTTTGGATTTGTACCACATTTCATCACCTCACCTTTCTTCAAGAGGCAACTCAAGCATCTGTGTTTAAGTATCATAGGCCTGTGATAAGAGGCTCCCTATCAAACATGCCTCAGACTCCTGCCCTGTTCTGGAGATAATCAAATCACAGTAGAGCCTGCCTGTGCTGGCTCACACATTCATCAAGTGATCACAGAAAGTGTAAGCAGCATGCTCAGGAGGAAGAAGCAGCGATGTCTGAAATTATGGATTTTGTCTCCATCATGTCCCACAATAAATTCCTACTTTCCTAGAAATGTCTGAACCGATGGGAAGTAGGGAATTAAATCCCTATTTTGCTTTGCCTGTATTCACAGCTTTTGCTTCACCTTTTGAAGTATCTTTACCTCAAGCCAGGAGTTTCTCACTTCTAGCCTTCTGACTCTCCCCTCCCACCCACTGCAGGGGAGTGAGAGGATAGCTCTGCTGGGAAGAGCTGCCTGCCAGGGTGAGCCCACAGCACGAGATTATTCCCTATGGCTTAACTACAAATACAGATAAATCTGCGTTTATGAATGGAACAATACATCTGAGATTACTTTAAGGTTTGGGAACTATTGCCTCATACTTTATGTAACAGTCATGCAGGTAATGTCAGTCTCTTCCACTTCCATTGCATCCCACTGTCCTGAATTGCCAAACAAATTGTATTCCGTTTGCCATCTGTACTCTATTTGTCTTCTGTTAAGTGGGCAGTTTTCCTTATCTCTTCCACACCCACTCCTCCCTCCGGGGAGACATCTGCTGATAACAGGCTATCGAATATCACTGCATGACTGATAAGAACCATAGCATCCCATTGTGAGATGCTCCACCCAGAGGGAAGAGCCGAGCATTCCCACCCAGATATAATCTGGAGATTCTGGAACACCAGCAAGGCTTCTCCACTGGACTTCCTGAGGAACAGCTGCCTCTTCCACTAGATCTTCAGAGGAAGACTCCACCTTTCTGCAGGATCCCTACTCCAACAGAACCACACCTGACACTCCAGGAGGACTGCAGCCACAATTCCAATGGACTGCTACCAACACCCTGACCAACAGGTGTCAGGTTGTGTTCTGACTCTGTCAGTGTTGTTTTGGTTTACTGCATTGTTTATCTTATCTTTTTATTTTCTTCCCTAATAAAGAACTGTTAATCCCACTCCCATATTTTTGCCTGAGAGCCCCTTAATTTAAAATTTATAGCAATTTGGAGGGAGGGGTTTTATATTTTCCATTTCCAGGGAAGCTCCTGCCTTCCATAGCAGGTACCTGTCTTTCCAAACCAAGACACCCACGAAAATAAATACCCTTAGGTTTTCTAAAGATGACCTTAACTCTCATGCAAAGCCACCACCTGTCTCTCAGGCCTAAATCCACTACATGCCATGCATTACAAGAGTGCCTTGTCCACCTGGATCCCTCACCACTTCATCTCTAAGTCTCTGGATTTACTGCAATTCTCCCTCTCCCCTTCCTCCACCCTCCAGACAACAACATGAGCCAGCTGCCTCCAGCATAGGGAAATGGGAAAATAAAAGTAATTCATTCCTGACCACCATGATCAGGAATGTGCTTTCAGAGCACTCAGGTAGGCAGAAGGCAGACTGGCCTCCACCTCACTGCAGAGGATGTGTATTTCTGGATCTCTCACCTCAAGGAAACTGCAAACTGCCAGAGGCAGGGATCATAGCTGCTCAGAGGCCTCAAAAATCATTCTTTGGGTTTCTCCCTTCCCAGCTGTCTTTTCTGAAAGGAAAGGTGTCTCTGGAATACAGAATTTAAACTTATCCTTCCCTCTTATACCTTCTGATTAATATCAAAATTTATGCCCTCCTACTGAACCACTTTCAACATTTTCAACAGGACATAAAAGGCCACAGAACTTTTATTTTGAGGCCCATTAGCCTAAGGGACTGAAGAAAGATTTACACTGAATGGAACTTCAAAGCCTGAAAGAGAGTATCTACTGGGAAACATAAAACTGGTTCCAGAAAACAGACTGATCCAAACCCATTTTTCTCATGTTTTCTGAAAGAAAATTATTTTAGTGTTGAACTTGCAATGGTTCACGACAAATTCCCTAAAAAAATAAAGGAACAACTTTTAAAATGGAACTATTTCCTCTCTGTCTATAGTTTAACAACAAAAAAAAAAAAAAAAAAAAAAGCTATCTGTTCAATCTGTTCAGTATGCAAATAATTTTTAAGCTCCTTTTAAAAAAATCAGTAGTGTTCTATTTGGACTGAATTATTCTGAAATGCTTGAATAATAAGTAACTTAGACCTCCAGCACAGACCGATACCTGCAAAGACAAATTATTTTCCAGATTTGTGTTGGTCTCTTTTGCAACATCAACTAAAAATAAACCAAAATTATGTATTCAAAAAGACACCAATGTTTCCCAGCTAAGTATTTATTTAAAACAAATTTTAAATTGACCCTACGTGTTTATAATCTCGATTTCTCACTCTCTTTTGTCTCCTAAAAAGTCTAAAAATTGATGCAGAGAAAGACATGGGGAAAAACTTTTCCCATCATATACAGAATTACAACCAAGGTGTTAATGCAGACAGGTGCCATTTTCTCAGGCAAAGCAGACCTGAATTCTTCAACAACTAGAACTTCATTAATATTTTTTAATCCTTAAAAAAAAATTAAAAAACAAACAAACGACATAACTAAACAAAAGCAAAACAAACAAGCAAAAAAAGTATCCTTTTGACATCCTGTTTTCTTACAGACAAGCCATTACAATCCCTTCTCCTGAACATCCTCCCCCAAATACTAACAAAAGCACTCTGAAATTAGTCTAACCAGGATACGTATAATCCTAGGGAGGAGGGATCAAAATCCTTCCAAGAGCACTTCCATGTTCAGTTATGCACAGACAGAGGTGGTGAGATCCCAGCAACAACTCTGCTCTCATTGTTCCAGCTGTACGGGGAATTCAACTACTGGGCAGTACAGTGCAGAAGTCAAGCACTTTCAATGAAACCCAGGTGCTCCCCACAAGCAGCAAAGAAAGCTGTGCCTCTGCTGTGTCCCCAGCTCTGATCAGGGTGTCGGGGCTGGACAGAGAAGCACATTGTGCATGTGACTTACAGAGCACCCCTGGAAAAACACAGTGCTCGCCCATAAGCTGTGCAGGATGTCCCACTGAGCCCAAACATACCTAACACTGAACAGAAGAAGCCACAGAGCTGATTAAATAAAGTTTACATCCTTCATGGCACATGTAATGTAGTAGTGCTGCTCTAAAATATGTCAACACTGTGGTGGTGCTGTTGAACAACACAAGCCAACTGATGTCCTGAACTAACTAAAGAGCAGGAACAGAAGGAGAGGTAGAAGTGTGAGTTATTCACCAGGCTGTCACACTGCCAGTGGAAACACGCAGCAGATGCCTGCACCTGCTCAATTCACATTACTATTTTCTCCGCGTTATTATGCAGCTATAGGTCTGCAAAGTCAACCATACATACATTTTACATTTTTCCCCACCAAAAAATGCTTAGTCATTTCAAATATTTTGCAACAGGTATTCGATGAATCTAAGATTTTGCTGTTCCATTACCACTAGTTCTTATTACTCATGTTTTAAAATTTAATGTGATTTGATGAGGGTTTTTTGAGTTAAAACCAAGGTTCAGGATTCCGTAATACAGCAAGTGTTAAAACCATCTTCAGAGAGAGAAGGAAATTCCAGAAATGTCCTTCCAAATGCTTAACCATCTATTTAGAAGGAAAAAAAAAAAAAAAATCTATCAAGTCTCATCCACGTTGAGGCTCACTGGCCACACACTGAAACTACTGTGAACTTTAAACAATACGAGCTCTTTGGAGCTATGATAGTGTTTTGTTACTTCTTTAGTGATTTTGTTACCTCAACAGTCTCCAACACTCACAGGGCTCAAAATATATATATGGAATTTTTATTTTAGCAAAACAGATTAATACACTTATTCACATTTGTTCTAAATCATCTCATTGTGAAACAAGGAACAAGCAAAAACCCAAATTTCAACTCAACTGCACCTTTCTCAGTCTCAGCAGTTGCCATGCTACCAGGCACTAGGCAGAACTAGACACATGAATTAGAAAACAAAGGAAATAAAGCATTAATCCTTCAGAACTGGAGGTACTCCTTTTTAGTCTTTCCCTCACCAAGAAAAAAAAAAAGAAAATAATTTTATTTCTGTATGGAATCAGAAAACCCTACACCCAGGGGCCAACCTTACAGTAAATTTTTTAGGTCACTCAAACTTGCAGTAACCTTCCCCCACACTCTCAACTCCCACTCAGTACTGACTGACAAAGTCACTTTTCAGAGTCATGTGACAGAGATAAAGGCTTTTTCAGCTAACATGAGGAAAAACAGTGACATTAAGTGGTTTCTTGAACTACTGACAACAAAACAAACCTAAAAGCAATCTCGGGGAGCTCCTCAGTTCCTATTCAAGGAGAAGCACCAAGCAAATGCCTCTGTATTTATCTAACAAGTTCACCTAAAATTCATTGGTAGCCCAGTACATTTTCAGATTAATTGTTCAACAGCTCTATAATTAAATAGTTTTCAGAGATCATCTTCATTTACAGATATAATTTAGTATATGACCAGAAAAATAAAGTAATATAATAATTTCTGAAGCCTAAAAATACATTGAAAAAGCTTTTGTACCACTCAACTATTCAAAGGAAATTTAAAAAACAATTTGTTCTTCTAGAGCAGAAGTTTTAATTAAAACTCATTAAAGGACATAATGAGAATGCACTAGCACGTGAAAGCATGGCAAATATTCCCCTCAGCTAATCTCTAACTGAGCTTCCCCAGAGCTGTAGCAAAACACAGCACTGCAGGGCACAGGTCAGTAAAGCCCTCTGTAAATTGAGTATGGCATATGCTGTGACACACAGCACTGTGTATCCCACTCTTTATACCACCAGCACACACTTTTGTACGCACATTACAGACAAACAGCTCAAAACATTCCTAATTTCTTTATAGCAGTGCGAATTGTCATATCTCAAACTTTTGCATCTAGTCTTTAAACTTCAGAGCACTACTGTAAGGCTATCTTGCTCCTTAGTAATAATTCAATTCATCCCATTTTGCTAAGCAACTCCAAAACAAACTTCAAGTAATACCTATTAACCAAATGTTCCAGACTTAGACCAGCTGGATTAAGATGTGTGGTGCTTCATTCTACATATTTTTAAGCTATCAAACTACCAACAAATTACTTTTGAATCAAAAAGACAAAGAAAAAAAATATTGAAATAAGTAAAAGGTCGCATTAAGTTACTTATTTCTGTTTAATTTTAACCAATTGAAGCTGACAACTGCTTATAGCTGGGAGACTGTAAATAAGCATTGCTGGAAACTAGTAAAAGACAACAGGAATACAGGCACAAGGAAGACAGAACTGCTTAAACATTACATTCCAATGGTTAGTGTTGCAAGCCAGTGAGAATGACCACACAAACTAGAGTTAAAGACAAACAGAAAGAAAACAGTTTGATACCAAATCCAGAAAAAAAAAATGTTTTGAGAATACAAAAGGAAAAGGTGCTTTGCAAAAGTACTGGTATCAGACAAAAAAACTGATAAATTTCCCAAAGCATGGATTTTGCCCCTAAATCTGAAAGGGGAGATCCAGAAGATAAATCATTAAAAGAGCATCTTATTTAACCTAAGCAGGGATAGGCTTATGGCTTCAAGAAAACACTCAGGTTAATACCACTCTTGGGCAGTTTCTTAGAGCTAACTCCAGCGTGATTAACTGTGTGCTGAGAAATACAGAGGCTCTCCTTTTGCCACAGTAATGTTCTTCTGTGCCCTGGATATTGACAGTTGAGTTATCCCTCACTAACTCAAGAACTGCAACAGAACACAGCTGGTACCAACGGAAGATTCTGAATCAGTTCAGTTAAAACCAGTCTAAAAGTCGATTTTGGGGAACTTCTGTGTCAGTTTAAGTTCTTTGATGCAATACCCCAACTAATTTTAAACAAAACTACAATTACTTGACTAAAACTGTCATTCCAAACTATTAAGAGTGGAAAAAGTACTGCAAGGCTGGTTTGCACCTAATATTTCATCGTTTCCTCCAGCATTAGAGCTGAAAAAAGGCCAGCTGAGCCTGAAGAGGTGAACCTCTGTTTTGTTTGTCCAGCTTGGGGAAGGAGTAAGGAAGACACACAGTGTGGTCAATTCAACTGCCTTCAAAGAATTGGTTTCTGAAACAACTGAAAGCATCTTTTCCTCTTTTCCATGAAAGTTAAAAGTGGGCAGGTGAAAAATTTTTAAAAAAATACAATCAGACACCAGGTTTTAGTATATCAAGAAAAGGTAATGCAAACCTTCTCTATAGAAATGATCATGCAATCATTTCCAAAAATGATTACAAAAAGCAGGAAATCATGAAATATGTGGTTAAGGGGACAACTTCAGGCAGAATGGGTTTGTACAGTACATACCCAGATAGGATCTCTTGGGAGGTGCTTTGATTTCTTCATCCTTACTATCTGCAGCTACATAAAAAAGAGTTGAAGGGAAAAAAAAAAAAGAAAGGAAAGACAAACAGACTTTTATGATTAAATGCAACAGTGGTTATTTGAGTTACAGCTTAGTCAGTTAGTACATTTTATTCATTAAAAAATAATAGCCAGACAAAAACATGCCAGAATTTTTAGTCCCCATGCTTTCTATAAGGCTCCCACCCCACAATGTTAAGATAGGACTGAGCAGTAGGAAGTCCCAGAACAGTCTCAGTGCACAACCCAACAAGCAGTGTACCTATGAGGGGAAAATAAAGGCTCAAAAAACAATGAAACAGACAGCTTGATTCTTATTTAGACTACATAAATTCTAACTTTTCACGATAAGAGAAAACAACCTGTTATCTCGGCAACACTGGGTGTGTGGATATGGATGTATTAACAGCTGAGACAGTAGTTGCCTTGCCTCTGCTGGAAAGTGGTATTCAAAAATACTGTCACAAAGCCTAACAACAAGAAGGAGAAAACAGAACTCATCTGCAACCATGCTGCATGCTAAACCTTTTTCATTCTAACCTTCCTCTGCCAGTTGAAAACCATATATTACACAAGAGAGTTTTCCAGTGCCAAAACCAAAGCTCTTCAAAGGATCAGAGTGCTATAATAAGATACAAGTTATAAAGGAGATTAAGTCAACCAGTAAAACTGAATGAATGACAAGAGGAAATAATCTTAATGTAAAAACACAGGAGCCCATGTTCTACTTGTGGAGCTTGGGCTGCACAAATACAGAGAGATGTCCAAGAGGCTCCTTTCAACAAATATTGTCCACTGGTTTTCAATATAGTTCATACATTCAAGAGGATCAAAATCTGTCACAACATCTTGGGCATTATTAGAATCTTTGTTAGAGAGAGATGGGAGGCTGATTTGGGGAGAGTGTCTGTCTCTCCAAAAATATGAAGAAACTGCTCTGGTCCACCAACACTCCCAAAAAGACCCAGATGTTTTCAGCTGTCTATACCTGTGACCATTTTGCTTCAGCCACCTCTTGGTTCTTGAGTAAAGACATTCACATTTTGTATTTCAATATTCAGCTCTTTAGCACAGTAGCACCATCATGCCCCAAAATATTACAATACTTTGAACAAAAACAACAACATCAAAATTAACAAGAAGCCTGGCCCCTTCTGTACTGAGCCAACAATGCAGCATACTAAGGGCTCCACAGATATGACTTTAAAACTTAGGAACAAATATGGAAAACTATTGTTACCCCAACAACGGTACCAGAAGATCTGCATTAGAGCACTTAAATGCAGTAAGGTCAAATACAAGATAAAATATAAGAAGCTATTATTCATGCCTGCTGATTTCACCTGAAGACCCCATGTAGTTTTCAAAGCATTCTTACACAGGGGAGAGAGAACTGTCCTATCACTGGAGGTTTTAAAATCAAATTGGGGTATTTGTTCGTTTTGTATTTTGCCTGATTTGGGTGCTGGCTTTCCTCAACCTGAATTGTTTCAAACAAGCTACACAATCCAAGGTAAAAAAATAATAATAATAGAACAGTTGGATATATGAACAGCATTTACTCCGTTTTCAGTTGGTAGGTACTGAAGGATAAAATCTCTGTATCCAAAACAAAAAATCAGAGAAGGCAGCAACAGCACAAGATGGGTTGCACCACTTTCAACTCAATTTCATTTTGCAATACTAAAAGGGAGCGGGGGAAAATGCCATAATTTAGAAGTAACTGTAAGAAGGGGGAAAAAATTAAGAAAACTCACATACTCTTTTAAAGTTTCTATATAGAGAGTCTAAAAAATAAATCAAACATTACTAGAAAATCTAGGGAGACTGCATTTCTCATGCTATGATAGTTACCCTACAAATCAAAATACAAGCAAATTGACTGAATGGCTTTATATGTTCTGAATAGCTATTGACATTTTGGGTATTTTAAGCCCCAGTAACACACAAAACATGATAAAGAGTACAGAACAAGCTTGTCAGAATTTGAAGAGATTGCTTCTTAATGCTTCAAGATAGGAAGCAGATTCTTTCTGAACTAGTAATTACTTAAGGGACCTAATTTGTGAGAAAAATAAAAACAAAAGGAAAAAGGGCAATTCCCACATAACTGAAAACACACTGGAAAACATATACTTCTGCTACTTGGAAGAAATACCACATTTAACAGTAATATAAGAAAACAGGAAACTCCCTTCCACTGAAATATTCTATTCTTTCTAAATATTTTGCTGAAACACTCAAAGGGAGGATAGAAAAGAAAAACATTTACAATGAAGATCAGCCACGTGAGAAATAACAATTATATTATCATACAGAAATGCTGTACCTTCCCTCAGAATTCTGCAAGGTTAACCAAAAACAATGACTTCAAACCTAGCTCTTCACTGTCCCAGTAAGATATAAGGAAAGAAAGTAAGTACACAGACTTATCAGCTTGCCTAGATCACCATAAAACTTTAGAGATAAGATTAGGTGTATGATTAGAGACACAGTTCTCACTCCTACTCGTATTGTGCTTGAAACCTATCTTTCTGTCCAGCTTGAAAGGAGCTTTGCATGCATCTGAATGTTTATTCTGAGCCATCATACAGTCGTCCTTACTAAAAATCAATCCCATGTTAAGAAAAATATTCCAACTATTCTCAGTGTTTGTGGGAGGATGCAAGCCTTTCTATGAAAACAAATAATTAGGGACCACAAGTCCTTAATTAAAAATCCATCTCTCTAGCAAATTCCATATGACAAAATGAGTTTTAGGAAAAAGGTTTATATAATACAATGCAACCTTAAAGAGTTGTTATCATCTGTCAAGGGAAGGCCTGATTAACCCCTAGGAGACTGTATATCTTTCAAGGAAAGTTGCTTGAAGAACACTGTATATAAAACTGAAGAGCCTCCCTTTTCTGTCCAAAGGCTACTGAAGGAGCCTGCAAGTGTGTGTGTGTGTGTGTGTGTGTGTGTGTGTGTGTAAATGTGCCCAAGAACAACTTCCTTTCAGAATGGGCAAACAGAGAAACCTCTCCGTCACTCCACAAAATGCTAGCACAAACAGCAGAGGAGGAAGAAAGCATATGTGCCCCTCCCAAATGCTTCCTGGATTTTACCTGCTGCTAAATCTGGCTGAAAGCAGTTTTTAAGTCGTTCATCCTGCCAGACTGAAAACCCCTGTGAACACAGCAGCTTGTGTTTGGAAGCTGGATTGCAGCTCCTCTTCCACCTGAATTCACTTACCTGAACAGTTTCTCACTACACTCCACAATGAGCAGGAATGGAAGTAGCTTCCTTAGCTATTAGATAAATTACCCTACTGCACAGCCAGGAGCTGCAGCCTTCTAATGATGGCTGTGGATATCTGGAATTGGATCAGACCCTCAATTACTAGGGAGTGTGGAAGAGAACAGATGGAGAGAATAAATTATACATCCTTAATGGCAAAACAACTGACAGAAAGCTGACAGTGTTAATTCTGTTCTTGTTGGTAATAAGCTGTTACATAAAATGTTGTAAGTCAAAGTCAACACAGAGAAACAAAAATCTACCCATCTCACATTTCTTATCTGCAGGGGAAAAAGCAAGGACTTTGCACAAAGACTGAACATTTTTTTAAACAGAGAATAATAGTCTGTCCCAACGGAAATTATCAAAATTAACCAAAACACAAAATATGAGAAAATTTCCATAAATCCCAACTAATCTCACACTAAAGCCAAAGGAAATGGTACACAAAAAGAAAAAAAAAAAAAAGATAGTTTTGCAACTGTGGTTGAATGGTAAGAATCACCTGGTTTCTTGACGGTCAGTAACTTAAGTAAATAGAAAATTATTATCTACAAAAGCAAATGTTTGCAATTATAACATTTAAATAATAGCATAAGATCATAACTAAGAACTTGGTAAGAAGTACAGCTGAAGAAAATAACTTCTTACCAAGATCTTTTAAAAAATCCAGGCTAGCACAGTAACATAACAATCAGCTCTATATTCAGAAATGTGGTGCGAAATAGTAGGGAGAACTCCAATTTCTAGACTGAACCAAGACCTGTTTGAAATAAAATTTCAGCCATACATTTTTATCTAGAAAATAAGCAGTTTCAAAAAAAAAGTTCAGGAAGGGCCACAGTGGGGAGACTGGACTGCAACACCGAACTTTTGTACTGAAAGTAGAGCACACCATATTTTCAGATACATTTATCCTAAAAACGCCAATTCCCATCACTGACCTGCAAAAGAGCGGCGTTTCACATTCAGCTCATTGGACACACGAATTTCAGTGCACAGTTTCAGCATCAGTAACATTGTAATGATCATGATAATGCTCTGCCACAAAAGAGGAGATTCAAAACGCCTTCCAAACCTATAAAAGGAAAAGAAAGTATGTAAAACGTCTAAACACCTGCAAAAAGAAATGCTAACAGTAACAGGTATGGAAGGCTTAGGAAGTCAGAGTCACCAGACAGACCTATTTGCCCATACAGGAGCTCAGAGCAGAAGTCTCTGAGAACAATATCTCAACATCTCAGTGGACTGATCCTAGAGATGCTGAAGAGAGAAGCTTAAGTCTTTGCTTCAAAAGCCAGTAGCAAACCTACTGTTTTGAAAGGAGAATCACATTCATAACGCAGTAAGTCAGTACAGAGAGACCAGAGAGTTATGCCACATTAACACCAGTTATGCGTGCTCTCCACACACACACTCCAAAGATTTCACATGGAATTCTGCGCAAAACTTCCCTTTCTCAATTTTCCATTTTTCAGTTAAGTCATAAAAACAACAGCACTTGCCCTATAAAGAAATAAATACCCACAGCCTTGTCTAGACATCTGAGTGGAAAAGCCAGGTCTGCAGAACACACCAACTATTTAATAAATTTTTGCCTTATTTGGACCAAGACTGGGGGAAGTAAGGAAGTACAGATGATGTGTCATGGGAGCTTCCGTGCACTTCCTTCACACAATAGAGAGGGTGAACTTGGATTGTAGCCAGTCCTGACTGAAGAGCTTACTCTTAAGTGATTGCACAAGATTTTGCTGTAGGAAAAGGAGAATCCTTCAGTGGAGATCAGTAATGCTCTTCCAACATCACTTGATGAAAGCTCAGCAATCCCCACCACAGACTCAGTAAGTGCATAAGGGGTTAAGGGCGGAAGCATATTGCATTTATAACAGGAAGGTGACACACACATCACAGTGAGCTGCTTCTCTGTACTCAATTCTGCCAGGTTTTTTTATGCCTTGAAGACAGAGGTGCCGAGGAAGTGATTTGGTCAGAACATATTGTTGTGCTCCCCAGCTCCCTCACCTGCACCATGAGGCACACAGGCTTTCTAAATTTCCTAACAGCACAGTTACTAAGGTCAATCTTCCACCAAATCATGCTGACCGAGTCCCAAGCCTCACAGGCATGGCAATTATTGCCCTCTTCTTGACAGCCCTCTTCTTGCTGTTTTACAGCACCCTGGCAAAATATAACTTGTTATGTTTGGGCTACTTTTACAGCCGAGCTCCATGCTAGTAAAAACCAGCTAGGTTCACCATCATGCTGTCTCACACTACTGTGTTTCCACTGCAGCCATTTCACCAGAGAGATTTTTTGTTATGAGTCAACTAACAAGGAACAGGACAGAGACTGTAAAGTCCTTGACTAGCTTCCTTGGAAATCATGTGCATAAGAACCAAGCAGCCCACATCAGTGAAAACAGCCAAGTATTTCCTGCCTAATGGCATACAGCTGAGGAAAAGTACAACCCCTTGAGGCTCCATCCTACTGCCAGAGGGCCCACCAGTTATTACTGCAGGAATAGCAGTTCTGTGACCTTTAGTCCCCCACTTCTACCCTCAATGGAGCCTTTACTGTAACAAATTTGGAGGACACTAGGAGGAAAGAAAAAAGAACACAGCTGATAAGCATAATCACAGGCAGTATGTGCTCTGAATAAGGCTTTCACTGCACTAGTTTGAAGTTCAGGGGAAAAGAAAAGAAGTTTGGCCTAGCCTATGCTCCAGGTTCATGATTCCAGAGCTCATTCAGCCTGTGTCGCTGACCATGGCCAAGTTCCCCTCATCTACTGGAAATCAATACTATTATATTTGTCTCTTACTCAGGGATGAGAAAAAATATGGGAAAGATTTACTGAGAATTACAGAGCAGTTAACTGTAAACCAGTTTACATCAGATTTAGAAAAACCATCTTCAATTACAAATGAATTTGCATGTAAAAATACAGTAATGCATTTAAGAGGGGCTGAGCTAGCAGCACAACAAGTTAGAAGCTATTATGACAGTAAATCCAGCCACAGGTCACTGCAAGGTTAGCTTCTCCCTGCTGATGAGATTATTGGTCATTCAGTAACGGGTGCCTCACAAAAGTACTGCCTGCAGTATAAATACCCACTCACTACCGACACAAATAAGCACTGCCACCTGCTTGTCTGATCACAACAATTTGTCATGACATTCAAGTATTGCCACAGACCCTCTCCCTCCAAACACTAGGTGGGAAAAAAAGTAAAACAAAACTCACAACACACAAGAGAGTTACAATGGAAATTTAAAAATTCTTATGGGAATTTCAAACAATGCAAAGCACCTGTAGTGTTTTTCACAACCATCCAGTCAAAGACAACAAAGGTTATACAACAAAACATACTCATGTGAAATATATCTCCCCAAACATCAACCCCAGAATGAGTCTTGCAGGCAACACAACCCGCTAAACTAGATCACATATGATCACATATACAGGAGAACAAACAGCTGCCATGGAGACCAACAGGCAGGGCAAATTACACCACATGGATTAGACCACACTACCTGGGCAGCAAGACTGAAGGGAATACCACTGTCAAGGACCACTCCTGGGTTCTTGAAGCTGTAAAAGTAAAGCCAGAACACTCATTTTGCTCAGGATCATGGACACAAACACCACTCCGAGCTACTTACCCTACTCTGCATTAATATCAGGGCCTGCCAAAGCAACACTAATCCAGTTTAAGACTCCTCAGGGCCAGCCTGAGCCAGGAGCACTATGGGATGTAAGCCCTGCAGGGAGAGCGTGCCATTCCATGCTCTGTTTCCTTTCTGCCTCACAGACACTACTCCTGTCTCTGCTAAGCAGGAGCCAGGAGAGGAGGCACATTAAGGTAATTAAAGCACCTTATGAGAGAAAGGTGAAGAGCCTTAGGATACTAGAACAGGTTTGTGGAAAAGATCAGGTTTGAAGTCCTGGGGGTGAGGGGTCACCACAATTATTCTGCATTTTCATTCCATAACTACAGCGTTGTATAACAAAGTGAACCATGACACTTGCAGTATTCAAGGAACTCAAAGTTCATATGTCACACTACAAAGAGACAAAGAGCTTTTCCACTGTTTACTTCATTTGTAAAAACAAAAGAACCCTTTATTTCCTGTACTAGTCAAATACGCAAATAAAGGGGCGGGAGTGGCTTACATGTTATTAGTGTTTCCACAGCCTTCAAATGACTAATGCATGTTCAGGCTGATGAAGACAAGAGCAGAGACTAACTAGTTATTGAGAAAACTACGTAATTCCATTGATACAATTCAGTTCTGCAATAATCCTGCTATTCCTGTCCTGGGCCTACTTGAAACAGCAAATGCCAATTGTGAAAAAGAAGCCTAAGCCAGACCAAACATAAAAGGTTTGCTTATCGCTTTTCCTAAGACATCTGTTTTTGGTGCAGCCAGATCACTCTGTTTTCCTCCTACACTCCTGGATGCTGTTCCAGCTTTCATCTACTGTCTGCTTTTCAGCTCTTTGGGAAGTTACAGATTCTAGGCAAGATGGAAAGCACACAGGATACACCACGCACTACCAGGATCACGACAGATAGCCCAGGGTAGCAGCATGGCAGCTGTCCTAAAAGTCATCCCACACAATTACAGAATTTAACCTGTAGGATTTAAGCAGGAAGAAGAAACAAACTAGTTTTGCAACAGGATCTTTTGATACAAGGCTCCTCTTGACATTTAAACTGCCAAGACTTTATGCATCATCTCAAACGAAGCTCCTCACTCAGGCATACAAAATTCCACTTTACTTTCTGCACAAAAAAGTAGCGCAACTTATCCCTGCTCTGTGGCACTTATACAAAGGAGGAGTAATTGCATAACACTTTTGCTCTCAATATCTGAGCAAGATTCCACCAGCAGGCCATACGTAAGGCAATCTTTCAAAGTTGTAGTCATTCTATCAGCTTGATTCATAGCATCATCCCACATGCCACACATGTTAAAAACTGGCAAGATCCATTTTAGTAACAGAAGCCTTAAAAGCACAAGTTTCTCCTTCTTGCAGAAAGTCTTTCAGACTTCACTGCTTTGCTTTCCAAAGCCAGAGCAACACAAGACAGAAGGAGTCTGGTCCACAAGTAGCACTGTAGATGCTACAGCACAATAAATACCTAGGAATCTACCCCTGACAAGAGCAAGTTCACTATTTCTCTGTAAATTACCTCCAGCTCCATACCTGGGTCTCTAAACTTCTATTCTTAAACAGGGAGCTTATTCCATTGACTCCAGCACAGAGAGCTCTGAGGTCTATTGATATTGCTGTTTTAAGAAGACTTTTTGTTTCAGGTCCACTGATGAGGAATGGGTAGAGGGTTACCTTTCATCAAAAATAACACAGTCCATAGTCTCCATCCTGCCCCTGGCTATCAGAACTTTTTCCCACAGTTTGCCCTACAGCAACTATTACATGAGAACAACTCCAAAACTGGATGGTTTTATTTTCTGGTTTTGGATTTGCACGGCACTGCTGTATAAGTTTTAGGACAGTGTCCCTTAGAATTGCAGCTCAAAACCTTTGGAAAGAACATTGTCTTCTTGGAAAATATACAAACCCTATTATATAATGACATCCATTTTACACAATGTAAAACTGAAAAAAAAAATCCCAAAAAACTTCTGGGGATAGCACGCAACATAAGTACTTTTGGCTGCACTTAGTCAAGATATACATATAAATGTCTACGCTGATTTCTAAGAAATCTATAGTTCCTTTTCCTCTAGCTATTTATTCTCATTTTAATATTAGAAGAAACTGTAACTTATCTAAGTTCTGCTTTAAAAAAGAAAGGGCCAAGAGAGAGAGGGGGTAGAGAGGGAGAACTCACAAGTAAGTTTTTCTGCATCCTCCACCCCCTACTGATTACACAACTCTCACCCGCCTTCTCATTCCTGCTCTCCATCATGACAATGCAAAGCTACTCAGCTGGCAGCCACACAAACCCAGAAGATGTGTGCATCTTGGTCTACTGCCACAGGGAACTCTGGAGCCATCCCACAACTTCCAAACAGCCTGGGACAGCTTAAACAGATATCAATCACCTCAAAGCTCAGTGTATCCCTTGAGCAAGAACACAGAGCTACCTCAAGAACGTATAATAAGACATAAGGCACAAGCCATCAAAAATGGTAATGAAGTGTTTAGTTAAAAATGTAGAGGGAAGCAAATTGCTATCAGGTGTTTTTTGGAGCAGGCCATACACTTTCATATGCACCAGAATTACAAACGCCTGGAGCTCTGCACTGCTTCTCAATGTCTATCCACAGTGCAGACTTCTCCCAAGCTGATCAGTCCAGAGAAACAATGACCTGTGGGGCAGGAGAAGACAGACAGGAGAAGCAGTACTGACAATGGCAGGACAAAACAAAGGGGCAGCTGATGCAGCCATAAATCAAATCCAGCAGCTATACTGACACCCCAAAATAAATATTGCTTTGATGTGTTAGATGAAGTTGTAACAATAGATTATTATTAAAAATAACATTAAATTGGTATAAAATCTACTGCAGCACAAAATCTGCTCTTCACACTGGTACACAAAGACTCCCTTGTGTTACATTATAAGCACAAACTGCCTGCCTTTCAATTTATTTTTTTAAGAGTCCTCTTTAAAAGGGCAAAATACTTAAATATGGCCAAACTTCTAGTTTCTTTTTCCTAAACAAAAGCCATGCATGCATAAATAAAGTGAAGTAGAATCACACCCATTGCTATCCATACCTGTCTTCAGTCTTCCAGACCAATCTTTTCACACAAAGTTCTGGCACATTGCTGGAACACAGCAAAGCCAAACACACATGAAAGCAGAAACAGCTCCGTGAAAGAGAAGCATTAAAAATGGATACTGTGCTATTGTCATCACTAGCAAACTAAAAGTTCTTTAGGAACACCTTGAAATTAAGTGATTAGATGTAAGAATGACAAGGAAGAGAGGCATTGCACTGAGTCCTCTTGACTTCAAAGGATGGCTTGCCACTGAAGACAGTCTAATCAGAGAAACACAATTGGTGGGAACAGGTAACTGGAAACAGGATTGTTATCCTTGATCTCAGTAGTACTTTGTTCATTGGCTACTGTCACAGTGCAATTCACCAGCTGAAACTCTATTGACACATAAAACATGCCAAGAAGATTAGGAAGCAAATACTCTATTTGGAGGGGAGATGAAAGGTTAAACTTAAACCACAATAAAACCAGACATTAAACCAAAAAAGGATAACCTCTGAAATAACCAAGTACAGTTATAGGAACCTGCAGAATCCATCATTCCACGAAGAGAATGTGAGGGAATAGTCCCCATAGCTGAGAAGAAGGAAGTATGCTAAAGCCATAAGGGAAAGGTGGGAGCACTCGGTCTGTTACAAGTAACACAAATACAGAAACACCAGCACTACCCAAGAGCAAACATACAGAGGCATAAAAGGCATAACAGGCAGGAACAGTCTGTCCTTGTGAGCCACAAATTCAATACATGAAATTTCAGGGAAAACCTGGAAGTAACAACAGAAACAAAGGACAGGAGTGTCTTTGAAGTTAAAAACAAAACGAACAAGCAAAAAACAATAAAAACATCAGCCATCCTAGGAAAAACTTAAGTCCTGAAAAGCAACACTATTAAAACTTGAAAGTTTTTAAGGCCTAACAATTTAAGTACTTATTTTTGGATCAGGGTGGAGGGAAAGTCCAGAAAAAAATTACTCTGGCTCAAATCACGTGCTTAATAATCAGAGGTAATGAAGTGAAACCAAATGAAACTGGAAGCTTTATGGCAGTAGAGTTTCAGATGAGAGATTTGGATTAATACTGGGTTTGCTAAAGGGAAGGAGACATCAAGTGGTACTTGGGAAAAAAAAAATATATATAGAAGAAAATTACTTGTAGGAACAATTCTGTCCTGGCACCAGAAAGGATTACATTATTTAATTAATTAAAACAAAATAAATAAAAACTTTCTAATTTCCTCCAAAGAATATTACATATACAATTAAAATAATTCTGCTGTTTATGCCATTATCGAGAGCATTGTGTCCCAGATAATGCATTGGCCACAAGTAACATTAACCAATTAATGCAAAAATTGAATTGCCAAGATGCTCTATGGGTGCATTTTCACAATGTTCACAGGAATCACAAGCTCTTGCTCTATGATCTTCCTTTAATCATCCAGATATCCAAGGATAACATCCACCCTCAATGCCATTTTCATGACTTACTGGTGTTTATAACTAACTATCAGGGATGCCTAATTTTTTGGGCAGACAAGCAAAATATTCTCTCCCAGGCACACTGAACTATCATTATGCAAGTACTCTTTTGTCTTTTAGTTCAGCAGAACTAGAGAGAGAGAATTCATTGCAAGTACAGACAGAAAGGTTTCTGCAGGATCCTGCGTGAAGCCATTTCACCAAGCTCCAAGGTGACCACAACTTACACAGTGCTTATACGTGTCAGGGAGTGATACTATCATGTGGCTTAACTGCTCATACATACTCCTGTCAATATAACTGCATTCTCTCTCTTTTGAGGTATTGACAAACCTGTCAATATTGATATAGATTATAACTTTTCACTACTTGTGGTATTTATACTTTCACACATCTCTTAACTAGATGTGCTTAAAATCAATACAAATTAAAGACCTTTCAGTTTTTCCATAGTCTGAGTCTCACTTAACAGATGCACTCACCTGAGTTACCTAGAAACTGCCAGCACCTCCATTCAGGTGTAAGCCATTTATATATTTTGACTGCCTCCAGTAAAACCAAAAATTAGACTATTTCTCTTTCCAACAGCGTCAGCTCAGGCTCTTCACTTCTCCTCCAGCCAGTTCCTCTACTTCCCTCCTGCTCTCTGCTTTCTCCATATACTTCTCCCCAGGAAAACACAGTTCCAATGCAACAAGTAGCTCTGTTCTAGTCATGACTCTTCTGTTTGACTGCAAGCTTGTGGTGCCAAGAAAGGGTCTCCCGTTTTCCACTCCAGCACAGCATTTACATGTTGCATTTTGCTGTAGCAGAACCCAGGAAGCCATTATACAGAGTCAGAGGAGGTTTCTTTAAAAAGAAACTGGAAACCAACAAACGGATGCAGCCTGTTACCTATCAGTTCTTCATGGATTAAAAAGCATTACTTTGTAGTCAAAAAAGAATCATAGAATAACTGTCCTTAGTTGCAGTAATTGCCCAGACCATTTAATCTTTGATTTCCCAAGTACATTCTCAGTGGTGTAGCACCTGTATAATCAGAAGTAACGAGCAAGATATTTATAACATTGAGTCACAGAAATCATGCAGTAATAACATTTTCTTTGTCCAGCAGCACAAGACCAAAATATGGAAACAAACCTGCTCTTAAGTATTGAAACTGGTGTTGAAAGCAAAAGAAATTTGCTTTGGAAAGGCAGCACATCCTTTCCTTGCTTATCCAAGAAAGAAAATTTTCATCTGTAGCTGTGCATGAAGATCTACAAGTGAACCCCCTCTGAAGCCAGCTGGCATCCTGGGAAAATGCAAGAATATATGGCAAGTGTTCCAGTGACGCTAATGCCAACTAGACGCTACAAAAAGTGTGTGGTACCGAGGCTTTCGCTCTGAAAAGGGAGATAGAGTATGAAAAATGCAAAATACAGTCAATCGGCAAGAAAAAAAAACCCTGACTTAGCATAAACCTCTTTACCAACAAGTTAAAAAGTTTCACCTTGGAAATCAGACTGCTGATAATCAGATCTGGCAAGGTAACAGACCATGCTCCCCAGCCCAGTTCATTCTACTTAAAAGACACACTAATAGAAATTAGATTTTCAAGAGAAGGGGAAACGTACATAAAACATTATTTCTTCAAACATTCCAATCAAAGCTTTACACCTGGCAAACAAGTAGGAAGCTTCAGAACTGAGCAGAAACACAGCCCACTTACCAAAAAAGTATGCGCAGAATGTTTGCGACCAGCAACACCAGGCAGACGTAGGTGGAGAAGCCCTCCGCGTTCTGGGTCCGCCGAATGTCCCGGTACTGGGGGATGTAGGGCACGACGCCGCCGAACACCATGGCCCCCGCGGCGCCCCACGACACCAGCTGCTGCATGGGCACCAGCAGCCACTCCAGGCCGCCCGGCTCCATGCCGGGGGCGCGCGGGGAGGCGCTCAGGCTGAGGGATGCCCTCAGGCTGAGGGTGCCCCGCCGCAGCTCTCCGGCCGGGGCCGGCTCTAGCCACGGGCGGGCTCCTGGCCGGGATGCGGCTCCATGACTGCGCCCGCTCCCGTGGGGCCGGGACCTGGGGAAAGAGATGGGGCGTGAGCCTGGCTCTGCCGAGGGCGGCTCCGGGAGCCGGCGAGCTCGGACCACCGCCCTGCCGCGGGCGGGTCGGGGCCGCCCCCGCTCCAACCTCGGCCCCGGCCCCAGTCGCAGCCCGGCCCCGGCACGGCAGCGCGCCGCTCCATCGCTGAGAGCGGCCGGGCGCGGCGCGGACACGCGGCTCCGCCGCCACCCCCGCCCGGCCCCCGGGTCGCGTCTTCGAGGGGGCTCCTCCGCCTCCCTCGCCCACCCGCGCTCTCCCCGCCCCGCGGACAGGCACTGCCGCCCGTCCCGCACCTGCTCCCCGAGCTCCGGCCGCCGGCGCCCCCATCCCCCGGCGCCGCTCCGCGGGCGGGCAGCGGCGGCCGGGGCGGCCCGTGACGCACCGGGAGCGGCCCCGCCTCCGCCAATGAGCGCCGGGGCCGCCCCTTCCTCCGGCGGGGAGCGGCGGCACCGGGCCCGGCCGCCTCCTCCCCTGCCGTAACGGCGAGCCGTGGGCTGCAGGGGGCTCGGCTACCTCGAGCGCACCTGGGCGTCTTCTCCTGCTCGGGCTGCGCTGAGATGCCGCCCCGGGTCCTGCTCCCCAGGAGTTATGGAAAATTCCGTCATGCCTCGTGGACAAGGGGGAATGGCTTTAAACTGAAAGGGAGTAGATTTAGATTAGATACTTGGAAGAAAGTCTTTACTTTGAGGGTGGTGAGGCACTGGAACAGGTTGCCCAGAGAAGCTATGGCTGTACCATCCCTGCGAGTGTTCCAGGCCAAGCTGGATGGGGCTCTGAGCAACCTGGCCTAATGAAAGATGCCCATGGCAGCGAGGTTGGAACTAGATGGTCTTTAAGGTCGTCTCCAACCCAAACCATTCTATGATTCTGTGATTTCTGTGGCTCTCTGAATTGCAGCGGCTGGAGAGGGAAAGTGTGCATCTTGTACTCATAGTAGGGCAGACCCAAAGTGACCAGGGTGCCTCTACTGCTGCTTGCACTGGGCCAGGAGAGGACAAGTGCTGCAAGTGCTACACACAGGTGTTGAGTGGAGAATGGCAGCATGCACACTGCATCCACCTCCTTCAGCCACACTTAAAAGGATGGATCATCCACCATGCATCCAAGTGGCTGCACAGCTGTCCTCAAAGCTTGTTCCTTGGGCTCCCCATAATACTACCGCAGACATACTTCCTTCTACCTTGTTAGTAGAAGGAAGGCTGCTTGTCTTTTGCTGCTCATCCAACAGGTAGGAAATGAGATGGGTTTTCCTGCATCTGAGTGATGTATGATTTTGTGTCCTATAGCAGCAACTGCAAATGTTTTTTGTGAGTGTTAAAAGGTAAAAGGAGCTGAATTAAAAATAGAAGTATCTTATTTCAGGATTTCAGAAGCCTTTTGTTTACTTCCTGCATAGCAGCACCTTGCTCAGCTGCAACCATTTCTTCCACTGGGCAATTCTTGCAGCATATGCGCAGCACATGAACCTGCACATTACCACAGAATGTATTTGTCAAAGACATTCTTGGACTACCATCACACAAATATCCAAAACAGCCTCCTATGTAGATCAGGTGACCAGTGATAACATTGAGACTTAGCTTTCCTACAAGGAAGTAGCAGCTCTGCTACTTGAACAAAGCTCTATTCTATTACACAGACTTGATTGTTTGATTGCTGAAGTTAGAAATACATAGTGGATGTTTTGATCTCTGATTTTTGGATGAGGATCCTGAAGTTCCTGATGTCATCACATCTGACTCACTCAGACTATTACAATCCAATTATGTATAAACTGCATTTTAAACATTTTAACATTTAAAACATTTTATTATTTAATGGCTCATATTTCATGTATCACTTGTGCGTTATCATCAAGCAGTTATGCCAATTTCTTTACATGCTTTCCTTGGAGCCATTAGCACATTATTTTTCCTTAAGCACAATGGTTTAAAAAAACTTCAAGTTGAAAATAGGAGTAGCCCAGATTAGAAAGCAAATTTTTGTTCATGTAAATACAAGTATTTTGAGAAATCATGAAGAAATTGTCTTGAGAAAACAGGTATTTTGAAGTAAACTACCAAGCTGCCACCAGATCTCCAGGTTAGCTTCCAGAATTATTCCAGGATGCTCTTAAGTCTATTCAATAACAAATTGCATAGAATATTCAGATTCTAAAATACTCAACTGGAAACAGACAACTGCCTAAACTTAGGTTGTTTTCCCTTACTTGAACCTGTAAGGGTAAAAACTGTGAGTTACAGCACATTACTGTGTGAACACAATTCAGTACTGGTCACTAAAAAACGTCCTAGTAGCTCAGGAGTTAATCCATGGATGTAAGCTAAACTGACCAGTGACACCAGACACTGAGTGGGAGGAGGAATGACAGGCTGGCTGAACTCCTCGGGCTGAGCAGCTGCCAGCATCAGGAAGGGACCCTTCAGGTCTCAGGATATTCTAAAAAGTCAGGCTCAGGTATTTTTGGTAGTGGTGCCATCCTGAGGTGCTTGCTGCCTCCAGCGTAGGATCCTGCCTGGCACAGGAGCACCCAGCCACAGCAGACCCAGCAAGACTCCAGTAGGAGAGTGTGCTAGAAGAAATTTATCTAAACCTGAGGTGATAGCGGGTGATTGGAGTCTTGCATCATCAAGGAAAAGTTCTGCAACCTGCAGGTCTGAGTGCAGTCACACAACAATGAGCCTTGTGAGGCTTCATGTGAAAGCAGATTTCTTTCTGTGGGAGATAGTAACTGAGAGGGAGCTCAGAAGGACCGCCCTCTTGATATAAAAGCAGACCCTACCCTAGAAACAGTACTGCTTCACTGCCAGACAGCAATCCTCTGTTTCAAGTGAGGAGAAAAAGAACGGGTGTATTTATTTTTTCACATAAACTCCCATTAGGGAAAAAACCCTGTTTGCTAGAACTACATTACTCATTCAGAAAACAGAAGCAGACAATGTTTCACACCAGACCTTTGAAGACTAAATTAATCTTTTTAGGACATCTGCTGAAGGAGAATTGAAATTGATTATGTGAGCAACTTTCGCTGCCTAGTTATAAACTATGTTCTAGCAGTTAACATTTTGGTAACAATGTAGTCCCCAAACCTCCAAATATCATGAGAACTTTGATTTATTTTAGATTAATAAGTCTGATAAGAAATGTTCCTGTAGTATCTTTGGATGTGGTATAAGCAAGCTGAAAATAGTGAACAGACATTGAATGTTTTCAAAGGGCTTTTAACTTTAATGTTGGTAGAGGTAATAAAAATTACTATATAATGTTTAGTTTTTCCAAATAGGTCCACTGACTTAAAAAAAGTAAGCAGAGCCCCATTTCTGACTTGGCTCCATATGGCCATACTCCTACCAGGACGACACTGAGACCAACAGGACACAGGAATGAACCACCCAGTGGACCAGCTTCATGACAAGACTTAGCCATCTCTTTGCAGTTTTTTACAGGAGGAGGAGGAGGAGGAGGACAGCTGTTGGTACTTTACTTGTAGTTACTGCAGTAGCAAAAATAGCAGATTGCTGCAAGTCTCCCAACCAGTCTGTTGTTCTGTCAATTGGTTTTGAAAGATGAGTATTAAAATTATTTTATATTCTACATTAGAGAAATGCTGTTGCACAGAGGCAAGCATATGAAGTCCATTCAAGACCCTGCTAAAGTGCAGATAAGCCCTAAGTTACTTCTTGAACACATTTCACAATAAAAGGATAAAGTGAATCCCTATGGTAGCCAAATTCCCTTCAATTACCACATTATATATCTCATTCTGCAACTACAGCCATGGGGACATTAAAAAGAAATATTCACTGTACTGTTCATAAAACAAGTAAATGGGTCTTAAGTGTCTTGAAATTGGCCATTCCTACCATAATGTATTATCACTAAATCAGCTGTCCTCCATTTCTTGATTTTTTTAAAGCAACCCTGCTGCAACTGGTGGCAGAAGCTACAGCCTCCTGGCCCCTCCTAACACCAGTGAGCCCCTTTTTTGGCAGCTGATGGGCAGAATCAAGCTAGCGTTAATAGGAGATACCGTTTTATTGCACAGTTTCACCACTCTTCCTTTCTCCTCCTGAGCTGGTCTTTACAAACAGAACAGTGAATATCAGCATGAGTGGAACACCCACCTGCCTGCAGAGGAACACACTCTGCACTTCCAACGAGGAGCTCTGACAAGCATGCCCAAGCCTACAAGCCCATCCCTGGGCCGTAGTCACATGCTTTGCACTGGGGAGCAGGAACCATGACCATGGAGGTTGATGATTAGACTCCTCTCTGTACTTGGACTGCTACCATCTCCACAGAAAAATGGAGAAAAAGCGCTAAAACAAACATATCAGAGCAGGAATCAGCCTGACAGCTGGCAGAGATACATGAACCCTTCTTCAAACCATTACAGCTTTGTAAACAATGGGCAAAGTTCAGAGTGGGGAAATAAACAAACAGCAGTCCTGGTTCAACTTTTTACCTGTGTAGCTGCTTACTCAGGTAAGAAGTTAAACCAGGACTGCTTTACCCACAGCCTACTCTTCTGTTAAACAGGTCCAGCTGGCTGCAATTATTTCTTCCCCACCTACTCTTGGGATGCCTTTGGTGGGTCCCATGACATCAAGGTCACCTCAGCAGTTGGCTGCATCAGAGGAGTCCATAGACAGCTCCCAATCCACCTGCATATCCTTGCCCATGTCCCACAATGCAGCCAGAAGTTCTCGGCTTAACAACCTTCAGGAGCAGAGCTACTTTCTCTTAAGAAGATATGTAATAGAGGAACATCTCCACAGATGGGATCTGCACCGTGTGCCATGGGAAAGTACCATGCAGACTCCATTAATCGCTGATCCAATGCATGGTGCTCAGCATCAGAAGGGACAGAATCCTCTTATTATTGCATCTGAAATGGCTATTTTATTAAGCTATTTTTTGATGGACCTTTCTTGACATGATGCAGAAAGAGCTCTGTACCATCACACACTCTCATGCACTTCACTCCTCCCTGGGGCAAAATGCTCACTAATTACGGGATCAGTTGTGTTCCACAAGAAGCTGCTGATACCAGGGAGTGAGCTGGGAAAGAAGGAGTGTGGTGGGTTGATCCTAGGCAGCAGTGAAGCCAGTTGGTCACTCAGTCCTTCCTACAGGATGAGGAAGAGAATCAGCAGGGTGAAGCCATGGGAAAAACACCTATGGGTTGACATAGAAGTCTTGTAGTGAATAAAAAGAACATAACTAAGTGATGCAAAGTCAACCACTCACCACCTCCCACTAAGAGACTGGTGCCCAGCAAGTCTCCAAGCAACAGCTACTTTGGAGAAACTTCCTGCCCGCAGCCTGGTTTTATTGCTGAGTGCGATGCTGTGGGTCCAGCATGTCCTTTTTATCATCTGGGGCAGCTGTCCTGGCTGCTTCCCCTCTCAGCCTCTTGTGACCCCCCAGCCTTCCCCCCTGCTGGGGGAAGGACAGTGAGAAACAGAGGTGGCCTTGATGCTGTGCAACCACAGTTCAGTGATGGCTAAAACACTGGTGTGCTGCCAGCGCTGTTCTAGTCACAAACACAGCACCGTACGGGCCGCTTTGCAAAAAGCTGACTCCATCTTAGCCAGAGCCAACACAGGGCATGAAATGCAATTTGGGAGATCCTCATGCTGGCTTTTTTGCTGAACAAGTGAGGGTGCAAATGCAGTGTCCAAAGTGTCAGGAGAACTATCCCTAGCCTACCCTGACTCATTTTCTCTCCACTGTGGAGTAAATAAGAAGCAGAGAAAGAAAATAAAAATGACAGAGAAACTACAGCTTCATAATGATTCAAAATACCACCAGGTGACCTGGAGTCAGTAGCATTACAGCACCCAAAGTGTTTTTTCTTTCTCTGCTCTAGGACAAGGACAAAGTGCTCCTGGTGGCATTTACACACTGTAGCACACACATGGCTTGTTTCTGTTAGATAAGCTCAATATCGCTGGTACACAAAACTAAATTTATGCTCTCCTTACCATGAGCAAAGAGTGCAGAATGGGGAAAAAAAAAAACCAAAGACCATCTTTATTGCAAGAGTAACACTTGAGTCAAAGATAATTCAGACAAAACAGACACAAATACTGCAGACTGACTTTTCTGAAACCCCAAGGAGCTGCAGTCACAGGTGGTTTTGCTTCTGCTTAATACAGAATCTATCCCAGAGAGAAAATTAACATCCTCATGTGTCCACTGAGCCACTCTGGCTAGTCCCAAAAGTGGGAGCAGCCTTGGGGACCCATGCCACTGCACCTCCTTCCCAGTTGTAGAAGGCTAAATCTCCAGCGCTCTTCTGCTCAGCTGACACTTGTGCTGCCTATGCTGGCAGTGTCCCTTAGCACCCTCTGGCCCCTCTATGCCCTTGTAATTTCAGATGCCTTTTGCTAGGCATGGTTGGAATATGCACCCAAATGTCTCCTGCTGGCAAACACCATGTGGAGCACTAAATGGAGCTGATGTGGGAGGGCTTACAACATCACCCAAGCTGCATAAAATACCTGTCATAACTCATAGCTCCTCTCCTCTTCCACAAATGTCTGACAGAAGAAGCAGGCAGGCCACTGCCAGTCAAGGTGTCAGTCTTAAGAGAAAAAAAAAAAAGCCAAAGAGTCAGATTACCACACTCTTGGCTGTTTTTATTACTGTCATTGCCCACTGACCCTATCTTGCTGTTAGAACGTGTTCCTACACCCAATGTTTTCCAGTGTTATTGCCCATATTTGCCCAAATCAACTCACATCTTATGCAACCATACTAAGTGCTTTCCATTAATTCAAGGTGAATTTAAACTGCCTGTAGCAGGGAGACACTCCAGTTGCCTCCTCTGGGAAAAGTTGTGTCTGAAGCTGGAAGGAAACATTAGCATAACTGCAGTTTGGTCACAGGAAATTTTACCCACGGTTCTTTACACCCTCTGGAAATGCAAAATGAGCATTTTCCAATGAACCACTCCCTCCTTTGCCCAGCTTCCAGCCTCTTCAGCACAGGCTCTCTTTAGCAAATATTTTAGAAAAATACTCTTTCCATCATGCACCACAGCACGTGCCATGTTTCATATCTGTGCACAAAATGTGCATTCTGCTCTGGACCACAAGGTCCCTGGAAAAGAGTCACACCAGGCTGTGGGATCTGAACATGTGAGGTCAGCTGCCTGTCCTTGTGCCACAGGGGCTGCCTATCCTGCCCTCACAGCAGAGCCTCACCTGTCACACACTACATTTGCTTCCAGAAAGCTCTTCTGTGCTCTTCTGTGTGAGGAGCAAGGCCACGGGGTGCTTTGAACACAGCCCCCAGATGCAGTGCCAGGCATGCCAGCAGCAGGGCACCAGGCCAGAGAAACAGACCCTGCTCCCTCTCCCACCAGGGACAAACACCTCCAGCTCCCTCCTGCAGCCTTTCAGGAGGTGAGCTGATGGTGAATACTCCTTTACCCTCACTATCCAAAGACGACAGAACAAGGCTGGAGCAGAAAAAAAGCATGGGAAGCAACATTGATTACCAGCCATGTCCGGGAAACATAGCTGGAGATTTCTAAATCACGACATAATAACTCAGTCAACAGCAGCTGGGTAGATGATTTCACAGAGCCGTGAATTACACACAGCTCTTCACAGAGCCAAAGGACGCCACCACCACCACCCACCAGACCAGCCTACTAAGTCACCTTTCTGCTGCTCCTGCATTTATCCCGGTGCAATACTCTTACATGGAAAACTACACCCTGTGTTCTATTACAGCTACTTAGCAGTACATGATGCCTAGAGCATGCACTGAACATCTGATCAAGATTATCCTTAACCCTTTCCGTTTTCTTTCTGTAGATACTTGCAGAAAGGGGCTGGCTGAAGTATTTCACAATAAGGGGATTTGTGAGCAGCAGTCCCAAAAAAGAATACTTTTATTAAAGGTAGAACACCTCCATCAGGAATCAGGTTTCCCAACGGCTGGAATTTTCTCTTCAAAGATACAGAAGCTGAAATTTGAACCATGAGCAAACACCCAGGCTTTTAATATTCACCTCAAATGACTTTGTATTTCAAAGGAACACCAGCTGTCAGACACCACTGACCCAAATGCCTTTTTCCCCTGCCTGAGGCATTTGCATTTCACTCACCACATATTTCCCTGCTTTTAAATAACAACTTGTTGGTCTACTGATGTTACCATATGAAAGAAAAGCGATGCCTTCACCAGGAAGTACTCCAGTGGAGCAAGATTTCAGTGAACTGCATTATGCTGAATCAAAAGACTGGGTAAATGTCAAAGTTTGCTACAAGAACCATCAGCGCCATTTGGGATTGCTGCATATAAAAGCTGATGACCTAGCAAAGCCGGATGATTTTTTTCTGCACATTGTGTCCCTCTGAATCACTACTGCAAAGCGACACAGGAGAAGCTACCTGAGAGGGAAGGACCAGGCACAGCATGACTCAAAGACCCAGCCCAACAATTTGTTAGCAAAAATACCATGATTGTGCTGCAAGCACTAACTTGTACCTAGCCCTTTTCAGAGAAAACTTTTAGTATTGACCATGCCTCCACCAGGAAGAAAAAATAGCAAACACACAAAATTTGCAGTGCCATTTGCATCCTGCCTTCTTATCTGCAGCCAAACAAGCTGCCATGTTGGCCCAGGAGCCCTTCCCTCCTTGTCTCCTTCCAGCACTAAATTCCTGTTTTCTCTCTTACCACACATGTAAATTCAGTTTCTCTTTGAGATGTCCTTTCTCTGGCCTCACCTCCATTCCAAAGCAACCCTGAGCCAGACATGCTTGGAGTATGTGACCAGGGGATTCCTTACCCCGGTATATAAAATCTTATTTGTCAGCAGAGGGGAGGGAAAGAGGCTCTATGTAACATCCAAACAGCAAGAGTGATGCATTCCTACAACGGTTCTTCTATCTCACCACACCACAGCCCTTTACAGCATGGCAGTGAACTTGGAGCTTAGATCTTATAAATGTTTCAACATGCTTTTATGTCCTATCCTGCTAGTCTGACTTCTCCTTCCAGCAGTGGAGGGACTGGAATTTCCCTAGGAAAGAGCAAGGGAAACATGCTTTTATACCATTTCAGCGCACACTGTGAAGAGTTCACAGCACAGGTCTGCAATACTGAAATAGGATGGAAGCAGATGGCACCTCAGCCTCAAGGTCACTCTAATTTTATTTTTACTTCATGTTCTTCATACCAAGAAGACATATTTAGACTGAAAGTGACTAAAGTCTAAGCTTTTTACTGAAAGAAAGTAGCATCAAGCATATTTTGGAATGGAAAAATAATTTGTTGACAAATCTTCTCTTTTGCTCCTTTCTCAAACCTCCTCAGGACCTGTTTTTGTATTGCCAAAATGAACTTCTTGTTATCCTTTTAGTAAATTAAGCATTCTTCTTGCAGTAAATACTCTTATGAGCACTGGTGGTATATTGGTTTTCAGCTAGCCCTCTGCTTTTGAAACAAAACAAAACCAAAGGGTCTTTGCTCAGCTTCCCTTAGCCCATGGGCGCATGCCCAACATGGACTATGCTTTTAAACTATGGCTCATCTTACATACCCAGATTTCAGACCCTGGAAATGTATGCAACAGCTCAATTCTGAACTTCTAGGCCCTCTGAGAAGGGAGAGACTAGAGGACAGCAGAGCAAAACCAAGCATGCTAGTTCTATCGTAAGTAAATCCATTGTTAAGCAAAGTCTGATTGGTCTTGTCGTTTGTCTCGTCTATTCTTAGGCTTTCTGAAGTTTGGAACTTTTCCATGCCTACTTTTAGCTTTAAAGACACTTCCATTTTTATTTCATAAACCCGGCTGTGCACTATTGGCATAATTTAGCTCCAGATCTGAACTAAGAAGGCCATTCACATCAGCTGCTGAGCCCACAAAGTAAAAGAAACAGACCTTTGAAGGGGAAAATGCATGGCAAATATTTTTCAGTCTCTTTCATGCTTTTAATTGCCTGTCCTTCATTGCTGTGCCAGCTGGATACTGTATTTTTTTTTTCTGTTTTGACCACACTGACCTACCTCAGAAAAATGAGGAGCTAATTACAGAAAACCTTTATCAAGCCATGCTTGTTTTCAGTTGAACTCTAACCTGGCCATTGCTAAAATGTGGCACTACAAAGATATAGTGGGATTCCTGTGAATTGGTTGGCTGTATAATGCTTGCTCCTCTGCACTTCCAGCAGGTTCTTTATCCTTGCAAGCTCTTCACTTCCAATAAGACTCTATGGCTTTGTTCAGGATAACTGGGCACAAGCAGACAGAGCCACTTTGATTGCCTCTGGGGTAAAATACTGCTGCATGAGAGAGAAGCTTTTGTAGCTCTTCTGGAAGGAGGGAAAACCAGGGAGACTATGGCTGTTATCAGAAGTAAAAATGCAAAAATACTACAGCTCTACCTACTTCTACTACTTGGCCTTAAAGGAAAGAATATTTATTATCGACAAATAAACAGGTAAGAAGCACCAATTGTTCCTTATTACTTATGCAACAAAAAGGCTGTACAATTGAAGCTAGTGGCTACATACAAAAGCAAACCTTATCTACATGCATAATATTGTTAAAATTGTTTATCTAGAAGCTGTCTAGAGCAGTAATACTGCTAGGACACTCAAGCTTTGCAAACGTGCTTGATTTTTCTTTCTACAACAAGGACTACCTGCAAGAGTGGGAAAAAATAAGGCTATACAGAGAAGCTACAATTATAGGAAGCAGGTAGCAATGCAGAGGTTGCTTTGATGCCAGAATTTCACCTCAGAGATTAACACACCCTCTCAAATGAGGTGGGGAAGGTCAAGAAGGAAAACAATTAAGTTTATTATGAAAGATTCTAAGTGGTAGGCTTACAGCAACTGAAGTAATTCCCAGCTCAGATTTTTTTTTTTTTGTGGATGAAGACACATATTTGGCATATCTAGCATATATAATTACTCAAAGTAATTGACTAAGGTAATTTATTGCCCAACAGTGATGTGCTCCTAACCATACAGACACAGTAAATTGAAAACCTCTTCATTTACATCAGGCAACAGTCTCAGCGTCCAGAAGAAAGACACCTCTGTAATAGATGCACTGGGAGCTTTTTTACGCTGTGCAGCCCAGAAGCCAGGGATGACCTAGATGCTGGTGCTGCAAGAGGCACCATGCGACTCTCCCTGATGCCTTTGATGTTGCCTCGCTCGACACTGCAGTGCAAGGAACTTCAACCACCACGGTATTTTTACCACTCCATCTCACAAAACTAAGTGCACGGGGGAAAGGAGCAAACCTCAAAAAAAAAAAAAAAAAATTGTAAGACCTCTTAAGATGAAACCTCAGCCCATTATTTAGTTACCGCCGCGCGGAATGACGATTTCTTCAGCAAATAAAGAACTGGTAGCGAAGGGTTCCCTGGCTCCCCGCGGAGCGCTGCGGGCGGGGCCGTGCGCTCTCTGCCCGCCCCGCCGCGCCCGCGGAGCCGGAGCCGGAGCTGGAGCCGATGGCGGCGGCCGCCGCCCCGCCGGGAGCCGCGGAGCTGCCGCAGCTGGTGAGCGGGGCCGGGAGCGGAGCCGGGCCGGTGCCCTGGTTGCGGGGCTCCTGGATGGCCGGGGCCCCTGCCTTCTGCTTCCCCTGTGTTCATTTTCCCCCTTTCCCGGCAGGCGGAAAATCTGCTCTGCCGGCTGCAGGAGAATTTTGAGGCTCTGACGGAGAAGCTGACGCTGAGAAATATCCTCTTTGGAACGTGGGGTGCCGCGGCTGGGGCCCCCTGCACGCTGATGGGTGCGGGCGGGGTCTTTGCTTCTAAGAGCGGGGTGGGCTTCTTTCTTAAACATCAAATTCGCGTGGAATGTGGGGCGTGGGTAAACACCTACGACGTAAAGGCACCTGACGTACTACCCCCCGGCCCTTCCCGCCCCAGCCTGTTTATTGATCTCTTTTTCTAAGGAGGAAATCCTAAAAAATGTTTCACTACAAGTAGCAAGGTAGTCTCCGTGCAGCAATTCTGGCTTTCAAGTAAAATAAGCATCGAATTATGTGTAAAGATTCTGAAGGTGCATTTAAAAAAGCATGCATCTCCAAAAATGCAACTCAAACGAGCCACCGTTTAAAAGCAGCTGAAAAATGCCTGAGCATGACAAGGTGAGCCCTCAAATGAAGAAAATCAGACCTCTGAGATTTCTTATTACAGGGGGCTCTGAGATTTCTTATTACGTGTGCTTACAGAAACTACTTCTGCTTTCCAAAGCATTTTTTTTTTTTTTCAGAAACTTGACCTTTCAGGAAGCAGCTACTTCCTGAATAATGTCTGAGTAGCCCTCATATTCTGATTCTGTAGGTTACCTGTATGGTATCACCTAAAAGAGTTCCTCAGAAAGAAAACAATCTCTCACACAGTTCACTCATGAGTATTTGCAAAGGCTTTTGATACTAAGAATTTTAATGCTTGTCTGTCATTAGAGAATGAGAGATTGTGTTCTAACAATACCACCTTTGCATGCTTCATCTTACATTAAGTGTGAACAAGTAAAAGGCTGACACATCTGGGAGAAGGTTGCTTGTTCTTACAGAAGAAAAAACCTGTAAAAATGTAGAACTCTTATTTATAACAGTTATCTTTAACTTTTTACTGGAAGAAATGGGCGAGCGCATCAATGACCTTGAGAAGCGTGTTGCTGACCTGATGACAGAGGCTGGGGTAGAAAACAGGGATGAAGAATTGGGAGTAAAGACACTTACTTAAGTTTTTCTGTGTTTTATGCATTTCCACTTAGTTTTGAGTGGTGGGCAAGTAATTGTGTTTACTTATTTAGTATACCTGCATTTTCTTAGATTTGAAAGTGTACTTTTTAAAAACATACTTAATATACCTTGGATTTTTTTTTTTTTTTTTGCCAAGAGACAAAGAATGTGACCACTTTCACAAAAGAAAAACTGCATCTTGCTGGCTCTGTTCCAGCTGAGTGCAATATACAAGGGGGCAGTGCTAACTCGCCTCAAGTGTGTAAACTGAGGCTGTCCGTTCATAGTGAAATGCGTGTGGCTTGAAGTGATCCTGCCTACCATTCCTGCCCCTCAGGTATGCTAACCTAGCTGAGGATGCTCACTGATGTAAATTTATGTACCTCTGCTTTTAAAACTGCCACAACTTCCCAGTGCGGCTTGGAGCACACCTCTCACACGCACTCACCACAAACACAGCAGTAAACTATAGTCAACCACTTCATAATATAAAATCATGCTACAGTTCAGGATTGTGTTCTGGATTTTATATCTGTCTCTTGCAAATGCCAGCCCCCTCCCTGATGGATGGCTGACTCTGTGTTCTTAGTATTTATGAGGCAGCACTGCTTCTGTGTTCTGTGGATGCAAGTGATGTTGTCTTCCTGTTGATGCACACTTCCTAATTCAAACTGAGACACATCAATTATTCTTGTCGTTGGAACTTCTTATGCACTGAAAGACACGAATCTCTATAAATATTCTGAAGTAATTTAGGTATCTGTTCATTCTGATGCCTTTTGCACAAGGTATGCAATAATTTTCAGAAATGCAGAGAGACAATCCACAGTATTTAATTGTAGAGAGATCTTCCTATCTCCATGCTGAACCACATTCATGAATAAATCAATAACCTACTTATTCACTGTATCTTTGCAGCACTGAAATGAGGATGTGTTTGAGGAAGATTAAGGGCAGAACAGCATACCACTGACTCTGACATTTTCCAGTTTATTGTCACACTAACAAAAAATGTTTAGGGAAAACAAATGTGTTGGTATCATGTCAAAACAGAACCTTGAAAAAAAATTTTAAACTATTGCCCTGGGAAAATAATTGAAAGCTAGGTTTGTTCATCTAAGCGGGGCACTGTATTTCCTGGAGCTGAAAAAGAACTGTTAGTTTCAGAGAAGGCAAAGCCACTGTTTTGGATAGAAAACTATATATAGTGAACTTATCCAATCACAAATGTTTTCAATGAATGAAAATATTAAAATATTTTAATATTAAAATAGTAAGATTTGTTGTCTTTTTAACTTATATGTTCTTAGAATAAACTATTCTGTACTAAAAAAAATGGCAGTATTCGTAGGCCACAACTGCTTGGTTGTTACTCTTTGCACAAGCCCACCCAAAGCTGTGCACACCAGTGCAGGTAACATCACCCAGGTATTTATATTGTGACAATTTCAATTCTTTAATGTTAGCTGTCTTGATGAAAACAGTTTATTTTATTTAAATACCTGGAAATAGATGAGGAGTTCTAGTTACCAGGCATGTCCAGAAGAAGAAATTGGTAGTCACAGGACATCTGCACTAAATTTAAGGTGGTTTTACACCAAAACATTGGTACTCTGCAGGGAAAATTTAGTTTGAAATGTAAAGAGAAACTTTTACCAGAAATGCGGAAACTGAAGCATTGCCAGGTTAACAGAATACCTCAGCTAATGAGGGAGAAATGCTTCTATTACAGCCTTCATTAATATCATGAAATCATTCCAATTAGTGCTTTAATCAGCGTAGACTTGCACGTACTGTCAGACTGGGGGGAGAGGTTGGTATGCTGGAGGACAGGCTGGGGAAGTGGGCCAAGAGGACCTTGCTGAAGTTGAAAATGTCAAGCTGGGCAGGTATGAGGGGCTAGCTGGCACTGCTTTGCAGGAAGGGGGTCTGGAGGAAAGGTTGACTGGGTGAGCAGGGTGCCAGGCAGCAAGGGCTGCAGCAACCCACTGGTCAGTATTAGCACAAAGTAGGGACAGCAAGTCATTCTCCCTCCATTCACCCACAATATTCTGTCAGTTTGGGGGCTGCCCAGCTCAAGAGATGCAGTGGTGTGAGGGAGGTAAAACAGAGCCACCAAGATAGGGTGGAGTACAGCAGATGGATACAAGGTTTGAGAGAAATCTCTTAGTCCAGCCTAAAGAAAGGACTGTGGCTCCTTGCTGCCAACCCACGGCAGAGCATGGGGAACAGACTCTTATTGAAGGTGTTGTACACCACAGTTACTCAACACAGGCTGAAACATGGAAAATTCCAGCTAGATGCAAGGAACACCTTTTTCAATTATGAAGGTGCTCAAACAGCAGAACAGGCCTTCCAGAAAGGCTGAAGAATCTCGACCTTTAGAGAACATGGAATCATCACGGTTGGAAGACATTTTGAAGATCATCTAGTCCAACCAAGATACTCAATACTGGACACAATCCTGAGCAACCTGACCACGAGGAACCTACTATAACTGGGAGGCTGACGTTCCCCTCCAACATACATTATTCCAAAATCAATAACCACTGTAAACCAGATTAACTTCAGCAGAAATTGAGACCCTTTCATTTTACTTTCTTCACACTTTCTAAATCTTCTACAACACACTTGGTAGTAGAAGTAAATTCTTTGTCTTGTAACAAATTGGATTTCTTCTTTCTGGAGAAGGGAGCTAGCCTGGTTTCTTTTAATTAATCCTGTAAATATGCATGTATCAGTTTAAAAAACAAAGAAGCCCCACACAACATCAACTCCATTATCATAAAAGTTGTCAGAAATGCAAATGGAAATTTCAAAAGCTATGCCACAGTGGAATCCAATCCAAATCTCCCAAGTACATGTGTGTTTTGGTATACTATTAGGCAAACTGGAGGTCAAGTGACAGCATGGCTTTTGGTTTCCTCAGCTGCTGTCTGCAGCCAGCTCCAGAAGTGCAGAATTCACCAAGTGCTGCAAAGTGAGTGCCCACCCACCATGGAAAAGGAGTCTGGCACCACAAGTCTATTAGGCTGATGGGGGTGTGGAGGTGAGCAAAGTCACGGGAGATGTTTTTCTGAGTTTTGTTAAATACTAATAAATGCACCTTATTTTATTCCCATTTTTAGTGGATACTGAGGACTAGTATGATATGCAAGGAAATCCCAGCAGAAGTCACCTTCAACATTATGGACTTGTACCCAATGCACCCATCTGTACTCACTGTCAAATTTCGTTAGCTGAAAAAAATTGAGGTGAATAAGTGGAACTCACTTTATTCTTTAAAAAAACTATAGTATAGTTTTCCCAGATATTTGTCTAATAAAAGCAAATGAAACAATTTAAAATGCTTTTTCTGCAAACAGGCTTTTTGTGTACAAAAATATGTAATACCAAAAGGACAGCAAAGGAGTCTTTAAAAAAGAAAACCCCAAAAATCAGCTACAATATTACTGCAGTAATATTCAAGACAGTTCCAGGCTTTGAGTTTTCTGCTTCTCAAACAGAATTCAAATCTTTTAAATAATTCAAATTGTGCTCAATATTCAAGGACTTGTAGGTTTGTTTTTTTTTTTTTATTTTAATATACATATATGTACACGCATACACAGGAATAAATTTAACTGGACATAGGATTATGAAAAAAGGCAGCCCAAAGAAACATCAATATCTGTATTTAGTGGAATAATCTTTCGGCGATACCACCAAACCTCGACCTTTGCGGGCTCCTCTATAAACAGTTTCTATAATGTCAATCATCTCCTGCTTATCTTCCATTGCCCAGTTGATCTTGTTGTTATTACCTGTACCTAAATCAATCATGATGTGTTTGTTCCTTTAAAGAGGAAGAACAAAAAGGCAGGTTAATATGGTATTATAATTCAAAGAAATCTGATACCCCACCCCAAATGCTTTGTAGGATCAAAGGAAGCCCTTAGAACATAAACAGGCTTGCAAAACAAGCATTACTCCTCTCACACTGACATTTTAGTGTCAATTTTAAAAGCAAGGACTCCAAACATGCCCCCAAAATGGTTACTCGGTGCAATTATCCTTCAGCATATTCCTTATTTTTGTATTTCTTTCCCACTACTGTCTGTCTCCAGAGAGACTTCCATGCTTGTCAGCAGAACATTTTATCTCATCAATGTAGAAACCTTAATGACAAAAAAACCTTAGCACTTTTGATTTATCTTGAAAGCAAGTTTGCCAAGCTGGATTGCTATGTTACTACAGTATTCTCTACAGGAAGTTTGAGAATTAAAACTAAGAAAAATGGATAACAAACCCCGTTTTCACTATCACTAATTTGCACTCTATTATCAAATACTGTTACGAGGCTAATTGGAAAACAAGCCATTTTCCTATAAAATCAGTTTACTCTTCCATAGAGGAATGTAAATATAGGCATCAGTGTGCTATTATGCATTTGGAAATGATCTGCTGAGACACTGTATTTGACAAACACAAAGTTTAAATGAGTTACATTCCAGAACCATCACATACCTGAAGAAAAACATGACTGTACAGGGATCGTACAACTCATACATCTTGTTGAAGTCTGGTACTTCAGTGATGTCCACAAGATAAATAACAGCAAAGTTTTTAACCTAAACAGAAGAAAACAGGAAATACAAAAGCAATATATGTTACCAATTATAAGACATAAGCTGTCATTATTGTAGCATCTATTTTCCAAATTATTAAGTCATAAAATCAGAATAAACAGCCTTGCTTTTATTGTTAATCACAACAACCAATTAACATGGAAAATATTTTTCAATATAGCTAAGAAGCTCATTTCACATCCAATGTCAACTGGAAAGATACTATGCTAAATCAGCATCCAGAGAAACAAATGCCCTTTATACAGAACTGAGAACTCACAGTGACATGCACAGCTCTAAACAAGTAGAATAGTAGCTTTGTGCAAGCCAAGCTGACACATTTTGCCTCTGTCATCAGCTGCTTATAGACTTCAGAAAATTAATGATCTACAATGCCCTGGTGCCTGCCTCCAAGCATCTTCCCCCCTCTAAAACACATAATTTGTCTAAAACTGGAAACTTATAATTTAATTTAAAAACTAGTAGCTTTTCTGAGAGGTGCAAAGCTAAAACTTAAAAGTGTAATTGCTAAAGAAATAAGACCTTGATGAGAAGCTAATGTCTGGACAATTCTGGTAAAACTGGGTTTCATTTTACAGAGTTACTCAGATGCAAAAGAATCCCTCCCCTCTAGTGTCACAGTCAATGCCTTCACCCCTGCAAGAAAACCATGTCACATTTTTGTTTCCTAGATGTAGCATACTTGTTATTAGGTGGAATTAGGAGAAATTTTGGCTTCTAAACTTAGCTCATAAGTGCACAGTAGAAATTAACACACACACATTACATTCTAAGTCAGAAGTCACTCAAATTGCATAAACATTTAACTTTAAGATATATTATCAAATGCTTTTGCACTACACCAGGAGTGCACATTTGTGCCTGCCCATCCTCAGTTACCTGCTAACACAATTTTGGTCCCTCCCATTTGACTGCCCAGTATTACCAACCTGAGGTTAACACACATGGTCTGAAATCTGTGACAAACACACTGTTCGTGACAGTACTTCCCACTTGTTAATTCTGCTATCAAAAGTCTGGAAATGCTATGATGAGTATAATATCTACCTGATGGAACAGTATTTTATTTTATTTCACAGAGCAGGATTAGTTTGTATGACAAAAATATAACATATTGTGTAGCTTGTACGTGGACATCCTAGCAGGCACTTTACTGAGAAAGCATGGAGATGTTTATTTACAAAAAAACCCCTCAGAAGCGCAGAGTAAATAAATTTTTATGGACTTCTGCTTCAAGACTGTTTCAAAATTATAAAAAAATAATCACACTTCAAGAAGGTAAGTAAGTATTACTAGCAAAGAAAGTAAAATCTCTTCTAGAGCGAAGCAGCATTTAAAGTTTTTACTGTGCTTTTAGGAAGCCAGATATAGTCCTAGGTTCGGTCAACATTCCAATGAAAGCATCCCATTTAAATCAGGCAGGAGGTAAAGCCTTGTCAACTAAAACAGTCACAATATCAAACCCTCTGAAGGGATCCTTCACACCCATTTCAATTTTACATTAAAGACTTCTAAGAACCATAACAGGATGTTCAGAGGCAGCACAATTTAGCTGAGAAGTGACTGAAGCTACTCCCTGGTGAGCCCTGGCAGGCAAAAGACAGTTGTGAGGGTTTTGGCCCTTTTTTTAGAAGACAAAACACCTGAGGAGCCATTTTCATTTTATCCTATCATTACTTCTTCCACCCTGCTGGCATTTTTAGCATCAGCAGCACACCTTCACCATGTGGGGAAATTTCTACAACACGCTCAGCAGTTTTGACAGAGCACACCATCTCTGAACAATTACTTAATTTGGAGCTTGCAAAATTATTTTAAGGTAAACCTAGCATTAATAAAACATTTTTAGGGCCTGTTTTGTTCGGTGAAAGATTAGTCCAAGGAGATTTGTATGTTGCACCAGAATACTGCTCCATAAGCACTCCTAAACCAAAATTTTACTTCCAAGAACTCTGTACTCCAGATAGTACTAGAATAAAAAACCTTTTAAAGGTAGTTTGACATTATATGCATCTAATTTACTTGAGTTATTGCGGAACCAGAAATGCTTGTCACTAGCAGTAATCATCAACAGCCTAGGATTTCATACAAGAGAAACAGGCTATAAAAGTCTTAATTTGTTATATAAATCTTACTAGAAAGGACTGGATCACTCAAATCACCTTTGCAGAGCACATGTGCAAGTCATCACCAGGATCCAAGCATCCAAGACATTAATTAAATCTTCCTTCTCTCTGACCTGCTTTCATAGAAGCGTAACTGATGACAGTCACCTGCCGAAAAGCTCATATTAAGTCTGAAGCAGACCTTAAAGCTGGACTCAAATTTTAATTAAAAACCTTAAAAGGTGCTCTATTCTTTACCCCTGGCTTTCCTAATTTCAAATTCAGCAAGATCGCCACTCCAAAACAAGTTAGCTTACAAGCACATTGAATGAGGCTGTGTTTCGTTGAGTTTGGGCACCAGCTGCCAAGGACAGCAGCAGGAAATAGGAATTCAGGCCTAAGGAGGAATGAGATAAACACATGGAGAGGGTGATGCAGAAGAACTGCAGTGGCCTGTGTAATGTTTAGGGGCTGGGCAATTTAATGTGCCAGGGTGGGCAAGCTTGTCACCAAGAGGCATTTCATTTCTATACAAGACAAGCCTTGCAGAGACTCAGATGTCTCTTTCTGCACAGTATTGACCAGTTTCAGAGCCTGAAGAAGCAGTTCCTGTCTCAGACACAATATTGGAGCCAAGACAGCGGCAGTACAGAGCAGCATCTGAGCCAGCTTCACATGCAGCCAGCTCTAATTCACAAAAAAGCTTTGATATAAGCAAAAGCAGGGGAAGTATTTATGGATTCAGACTGCTGTGGATGTGCAGTTTGTGGAGACAAACCAAAGGTTGATCTCTCTCTGCTGGGACGTGAATCCATTCCTCAGACAGAGCTCAGCTGAAAACCTACATTCCTGTACAAAACCAGCTTTGCTACCCTGTCAAGGCAGTGGTTGCTAACAAGTTTTCTATCTGATTTGTGAATTGTAACTAAAGATACAGTATGGACACCTCAGAAGAATAAAATACAACTCTAAACATGCAAATCCAACTAAATACAAGCAGTTGCAGTAGTTACAAGGGAGACTACACTGAATTTGTTAGAATAAACCAAAATTTTACTGTAGAGACAATATGAAAAAACCTTGTAGTATTTTAGAAGTTGAACACTGAAAGTGCTTAACATACACTCATAACATACACTAAATACAGTAAATTTGTTGCAGTAAGTCAATTGCTTTCTGAAGAAAAACAAAATCAAGACTCTGGTGAGACACCTCCTTCTGGGCAGCACCTCACCTGCGCAACAACTAAAGATAAAAGCATTTTCAGAGACAGATATTAACTATTTCTGACACTCCTGACTTCCCTTATCTGTCTTTCAATTCAAAATTTCTCTGCCTTACCAGGCTGTTGGAGCTGCTGTTCCATGGGGACAGGGTAGAGTAGGAAACCTAAGTCAAACAGCAGCATGGATTCGAAATTGTGTGACCTGTTTCCACAGGTTGGGCTTCAGTTTTGCTGGTTTTGCCCCTTCTCCCCAGTGATGGTAGTTTCACAGATCAGTCTAATCAATCCACATGGCTGAAGATGCATGTAGAAAACCCAGAAGCACATTACTGCCTGGCCACTACTCCATGCTGCTTTAATACTTCACAGAACTGTCTCTGCCTGAGGACCGCTATGAAGTCTTTACACTGAATGGCTCAAGACTATAAAGCAGAGGAATCTATAGGACTTTAAACATCAGATAAAGATTCTGTATCCTGTCTTCATGAAGATCACACACTTTGCTAGATAACGGGAGACACAGATGTAGGAAAAATCATATCTCATGGGACTCATTTGTCCTCTGAAGTTCTCCTCCCTGACTTCCTTCATTAACAATATCCTTCTAAAAAATAAATAAATTAATTCCTACAACATGAGATTACACTATGATTAATGTCCAGGATGACTGACAAAAATTGTGAAGTTTTCAGCTGCCTTTGAAAAGCAAACCTTACAGCCCAAATATCTAAGGAAATCTGAAACAAGATCCAAGATTCCACCTTCTCATCTTCCTAACCACTTTCTAGACAGTGTTTTTTTTCTGTTTGGAAGAACAGAACACTACTTTACAGTCAAGAAACTCAGGAAAAAAAATACAGGAACTGAGACTACCATTTGCAACAAATGACTTTAATTGAAGGTGGCTGGCAGACTTGCATTTCTGAACTGAAAAGAGCAAGTACAAACTTGAAAGTCTGTACTGACAATATTTAATTGAACTTTCTTCTTGCTAATTATGCTGTAAGTGTAGGTGATAAATTTCTAGGGGAAAAGAGAAAGATATTGTACTGCCAAGAGCAGCGCTTACAGCTAATAATTTTGAAAACAACAGACATCAGTAAATGGATTAACTTTGCTCAGCTTTTAATTACAAACACCAGCTAAAATACCTATATGTTTTTTTCATAACTACCTCTTTGCCCACCCCCCCTCCTTTTCCTCTCTCTTTTCATGTACCCTTAGCAGAAATGCAGAGGCACAACTAGTGTTCGAGGAAAAGCCACAGCTATTCACGCTTCTGATTATGGTTAAATAAATGCACAACATTTGAAAACCCTCCCTAAACCCAAACTGATCCAATACAACAGTTACCTGATTTACAGTACTCAGTCATAGATAAATAATTTCCTAAACAAGGTGCATTAATTTAGCAAACCAATCTCTGTATTTTAGGGGATAGGTTTTTACAATTATGGGTTCCCTTTAAAGAAAAGGAAAAAGTGTATTTTTAGAAAAGGTCTTTAAGATAAAATTTGCGAAACTCAATTCTTGCTTCAATCAATGTTTGATTGAAACCCTGACAAAGCAAAAATAAATCTAACATCTTACAATTATGATTTGTTTTGACATTCAGTGAAACCTTGCTTCTTTTTCATATAACACTAGGGAAAAACCCCAGTCAACTGCAAATGGAGTACATTTCAGTGAAAACAATCTACTTTGTACTTTCATATAGCATTCCAGCTTCTTTTTCCAAAAAAACTGAAAAGAAAACCCTGTTCTCCTATCATAATATACAGATAAATATTACTGCTTCCCAAAAACATGCTTCAGTCTAAAAGAACATTGCACCAGGGTAACAAATGTAAAATATGGCCACATTGTCTTCAGACGTAGCCTGCAATTATAGCATGTTAACATTCTGTATTATTCTCTAGAATAAACACCTGTACAATTGGAACTTTTACTCACTCTTTAAAACAGCAGAGATCCAAACATGGCTTGTAAGCAAGAGGATGAGGTAGGATCTCCCCCTTTAATTTGCCATTTCTGCAGAGGGAGATTTTTAAATAAGAAGTTACTTTGTTCTTTCTTCCCCCAGTCACCCCTAGCTGCCAGCAGGTCTGCCAAATTGCCAAGCATTCTGCCACAAGTCCATACTAACAGTATCTGAGCGTAACACTCCCACCAGGCTGAACACAAAACAACAGTATTAAAACATGTCACAACTCTTTACTGCATTCTAATACATCTTAATCCCTGGCTGTGGGTATAGATCTTTAATTGTGGGGATTTTCAAGACACAAGTTATTTTAAAAAACTTCAGAAGGCAAAGAAAACCACAAAACAACTCCATGTCAATCTATGCAGCATGCACAGAACTTTCTATGACGGCAGCGAAGTTCTGGATGCCCCATTCCTCGCAGTGTTCAAGGCCAGGTTGGATGGGGCCCTGAGCAACCTGGTCAGGAGAGCAGGAGAGTTGGAATGAGATGATCTTTAACGTCCCTTCCAACCCAAACCATTCTTTGATTTCTATGATAGCTGGCACCTTTTCCTACCCAAGTTACCATTTCTGATTCAGATATTTTTGCTTCTTTCTTCATGTGGTTCAGTTAAACAACTGTCAATATTCTACATCTATCGTGTTGCAAAACCTTTAGCAAATACATGAAAAGGTAAATTGTAGCTGATTGTGTATTCTAACAGTCTAATTTTTCCTGTCTATGTATCTTTCTTAAGTAAGTGACCCGGTGTTTGTTATCATTCAGTTTCCATCTGAAAACAGCTGTGGAGTTTGGCTCTTAAAATTTAATTCAGTCCACGCAACTCAGCGGAGTGCTACTGGTGTCCACGGATAACATCACTGACAGATTAATATCACTGATAGATTAACCAGAATTATATGAGCGACAGATCAACACCCCCCGCACATTTTAGCACCTCACCATTGTTAAAAGCCAACATGAAAGTAACTTTTCAAGTTATTCAGATGGAAATCTGAAGGTACCCCACACATTTCCGCTGCAAAGTGAGAGTGCTGCGTTACCTGGAGCCGCAGCAGCCCCACCACCGAGCACTGTTTCTGCCTGAATGCCGATGCTCACTCAGTGATGGGTTCCTAACAGGCAGCACCTTCGATTTCCGAACATCTGCGACGCTCTTTTCACCCCCCAGAACACCGCAAACATAAGAGCAGTCTTAAGCAGACACTCGTGAAAGTGAAGCCGCACAGCTTTCCCGCCGCCTCCTAAAGCTGGGGTAGCTGTGCAGAACCCCAGTTATAAGCTGCCCCAGGCTCCAAGCAAGCCATGGGGAACACTGAGCTCAGAAGGAGCAGAAAGCTCCCGTTTACCTTCTCGGCGATGCTGTACAGGACCTCATCCATCTTCATGCACGTGGGGTCCCAGTCGTGCCCGAAGCGGATGACCACGACCCGGTCCTCCTCCGACAGGATGGCCTGGTCCACCTGCCACCCATTGTGCAAGTGCGGCAGCATGTACGACATCCTGGCGGCCGGCTGGGGAGCCTGCGGGACGACAGGGATGCCCATGCAGCTGACAGCCCGACCCCTCCCCTGGCCCTCCCGGGGCGCCGGCGGGCACCGAGCGCCAGCACCGAGCCCCCCCCGGCCCGCCCATCCCGGCGCGGCCCATCCCCAGCGCACCCCGCGGGCGCCCTTCCCTCAGAGACGCGGAGCGGCGGCAGCGCCGGGACGGGCGGGAAGCGGAAGGGCGGACACGGGGATGCGCGCGCACGCGGCGGGGACACGCGCGCTTCCGGCACGGCACGGCACGGCACGGGGTGGGGCGGGACAGGCGCGGTCCCGACGGGAGCGGGCCCCGCCGCCGAACGGGCACACACGGGCTGGCCGGGGACACCCGCGTCCCCCCTCGCAGGTGGGATGTGGAGCCGTGCCGTGGGGATCGGTGATGCCGGCTGACAGGGGGAGGATGAAACAGAGGTGATCAGAGCCCAGATCTCCTACTCTCTGCTGCTGACCGCTCTGATGTTGTACAGTCCCTGTAATCTCCACGGGATTTGATCAAGGAGATGCGCTCAGAGAAGCTGTGGAGAGCCCGTCCCTGGAAGAGTTCAAGGCCGGGTTGGACGGGGCTCTGAGCAACCTGATGTAGCGAAAGGTGTCCCTGCTCATGGCAGAGGGCTGGGTCCAGATGCTTCTTTAAGGTCCCTTCCTGTCCCTTCTGTGGTTCTGTGTTGTTGCATCTCCTGGCTGTGGGAGATGTGTATTCACCCACAGCAGTGACAACTTTCATGGCCCCAGCCCCGGCCGTGCTGTGGCAGCTGCACCGCGCCGCCGCTGCCAGACTCGCGCTGGGGCTCCATGAGCTCTGCCACCGCTCCGGTGATCGAGGTCCCGCTACGGGAACACTCTGGGCAAACGTTCCACTGGAAGTGGTCGGCAGCAAAACCAGCACATTCCAGCACTGGGTTCCAGAATCGAGCTGGCCATTGGCATAGGCCATCCCAGACCGATCTGTTTCCTTAATTCCACAGCAGACACTCATTTGAAAGGTGAGCTTGCAGCAGGCAGGGACACAAGCATAGTATGCACTATGAAAATTCCCCACAAGCTGCAGCCAGGACTGTGGAGAACAATGTCAATTGGTGGCAAATAACTTTCCCCCACAATTGCTGAGCTTTCCAGAAACTATCCGAGTCCTCGTCTTGCTTTATTGCCTTTTTAGGACGTCCGGGGAGGGGAGAAGGAGAGGGGGATAGGAGAGGCAGCCCGGTCTGACTGCAGACAAGGGTAGAGGCAGCGGGGACGGTGATCCCCGTGCTGGAGCTTCCCTGGAAGTGGCCAGCCCCGGAGCCGGCGGTGCCCGAGCGGGGTTAAGCGAGTGGGGCTGGGCAGGAGCGGATGTGCTCGGCCCCGAGCAGGAGCCGTGAGCTCCCGGCCCTTCCAGCTGCCGCGGGATCGAGCTGTGAAAGGCACAAAGTCAGAAGGAAACCAGCCCTGGTTAGTGCTTTGTGGTTGTCGCTCAGGTATAATTAGTCTTCTTCTTCTTTAGAGAAGTTAGTGGGAGGAATTGATCCAGGAAAATGCAGGCGGTTTACTTTAATTGAAAACTGGGGTCGGAAAAATTGCGTCGTTTATTTTGCTAGTACAAGTCCAAGGTGATAGAGCAGCGCCAGCCAGCAAATCTGCGAGTGAGTGAAGCTCCACAGGAGGAGTCAAGCTCCACAGATGAAAAAAGGTCAATTTCAATTAGCACTGAAGTTAATACTTAAATGTATTTGCCCCGTTGTCTCAATCTAAGTCATATTTACAAAGTTTTCTCTGCAATGCCAGGACCAAAACTTAGTATATTTACCTTATATCAGTGATTTACTATGATTATGACTGTTTGCCTACATGGAAGCATACAGTCTTATGTAAATACAAAAGGAGAAGAGACAACTTTAAAACAAAAAAAGAAAAAGAAAAAAAGGAACTTAGTGATACTGCAGATGGTATTAGTCCAAAACCAAAATTGTCATATCTTTGACAGGTGTTACATTTGGCACACTGGACAAGACATCTGATAACTGAATAATTATGTTCAGGAGCAAAGCATCGAGTCTGTCGAAACTGATTCCCTTGATGTTTGGCCAGTCAAATTTGGCTTACAAATTTATTCATCCAGTTACTGCTTCTTGTGGACATCGCTGTCACAGAAGTGTGATTTACAAAGAGAGGTACTGGATGCACCAACTTAGTGCTGGAAGACAAACAATAAGCACTGGGACCAAGGTTGGTATCTGGAAAGCCCCCTTCCTTCTGTGAGGTTTCTTTAAGAGTTTTTAGTTTCCTGCTATCTGTGTGATTTTTTAAGATTGTACCTGGGGCGAGCAGAACACCAGTTGTTGGACCAGTGCTGCAGGTAGTGAATGGGTCAGGCATGCATCAAACACAGCTGGAATGGTGGCAGGCTCAGCATGTCCACACTCATTGAAAGATCCATCAACATGCCACTGGCCTGCTTGTTGTGCACCAGCTGGTTTGTTTAGAGCTAGAGGCTTGCTCGTGGGTCACCTTTCTGCTTTTGAAGTGTAGGAAGTGATTCCAAAGTGAAAGCAAGTCTGGCTCTGCTTATCATGTGTGGTGTACTGTAATAGGGTAGGAAGTGGTGATGAAAGCAAATGGAGTAATACAGTGCTGCCTCACTGGCATCTGCCAGTCACTTGATCATGTCTGGTGCCCAGTTTTCCCTGCTTAACAGCGAAAGGTTTAGCTATCCTCCAGGATCATTTACGAGGCTGGACAATGCCATCACAATATGACATCAACTCCTCTTTTATTCTATGCATCATTCATTCTGCAACACAAATCTAGGTTATCCTAGTAATGTTGTGTGATACTCTTAAGAAATGCAGACTACACCTGGGGAGATTTGCACAGTTTTGACAACTACGTGTGGCTGACAACTTCAGGTGGCAGAAAAAAAAGATGAGATGTATATAAAAACATTGTCTTCCTTTGTGATTTGGTTGCACTGTTCACCTCATTGCTTTGTTTGCTGCAGTTGAGAACCAGATAGTGTTATCAGAGACATTATGGTGAACTGCAGACCTGTCCTAGCATGGAGGCCCCTTCAAGCCCATGTACAGCAGCAGGCTGAAACTGCAGCAGAAATGCACATCGAGGCCAGAGTAAAACAGCAGTACTGGTGCTGAGATTGTAACCATTTAATAGATGTGGTTGGGATAAGTCTGAGTTTGCTCAGGACAAGGGTAAATAGGGTTGACAAAAACTTCCAACCTACACTGACACCTTTTTGTCACAGGTTTGGGTTCTGATTACTCACAGAAGGCTTTTGTGAGAGGAGTGAAGCAGCAGGACACAGCTGGCCAATGCTGTGTGCCCAGAATAAATCAGCATACTGCTGTGGAAAATTGTTCTGATTCAAGTAGCAAAACATCAGGTGTCCTGGACACAAGTCTAGGAGATAGAATGGGATGGAGATCAAAAGTCAGTAGAGCACAGCAAAAAGAATTGTAGGAAATTAGGCACAGCTATTGTTAAGATATTGCAGGAAATCTTCAACTACCACTTTTGCCTATAGGAACTCTAGATGTTTGATTGTGTGTGGAGCCCCTATCTTATTGCAGAGTGCATTTGCTGGAGTGTTGTACAGAGGACTGGGCTCAAAACTCTCAGGGCAGAGGAAAGTTCCAGCATGAAGGACTGTGCTATCAGTGGTATCTTCTCTAGTGCTCTTCCTCACTGGTTCAGCACATAGGTGTGCTAAATTTTGTATGAGGTAAGTTCAGGTACAGATCTGAATGTTTTAAAGCACTGAAGTGTGGCACTGAAGGCAACACTAACAGCTATCAAAGGGTGGCCCTTCATCGTGCAAATTTGTTAGACTTAAACCATCCTTGACAGATGTTTGTCAGAACCATCTGGGCCTCAGTGCCACCCTACATTGCCTGTGGCTTCACCAACCATAACTAACAGGCAAGAAACCTTGAGTAAATTTCTAGCAGCCTGTTTCATAGGACTGCTTATAGAAAGGCATTGGTGAGTAAGCTACCAGAAAAGCTACTAGTTTTGTATGAAATCAATATTGATTCAGGAGCAAAATGAAATTCTTTGAGAAGAACAGCTTGTAGGACTGGATTTGGATGTAAGAGTGGGGATAGTCCTTGGTGTTATAGTCTAAATCAGCACTTGGTAAAAGTACTTGGCAGTTGTCTGACGTACCATGCTAGTACCAAGTGACTGTGGATTAAAAGCACTAATGAGTTCCATCAGTTTCCTGATCTACACATGTGAATTTAAGTGATAACTTTTAAAGGAACATCATTGCTCCTTGCAGGGTGTTCTCCTAAACAAAGGAGTATTTCTTCTATTCCTCTGTTGCAGGTCATGGCAGAAGGAGAGTTGCCAGCTGTTTTGATCCTGGATATAGGAGGAACTCATGGCGTGCTAGAAGACCTTGCAGCACTTTTGAAGAAACACTTTCACCTTATCACCATGAAGGAATTTCTTGGAAACAAAGAAGAAATGAGAAAAAAAATCCAATCTGTTTTTGTGTTTGAGTGCAGGCCAACTATTGACCGTGAGCTTCTAGAAAGCCTGCCTAATTTAAAGGTGATTGCAAACTCTGGGGTTGGAGTGGATCACTTAGACTTGAAAATGATCTCGAGCTTTGGTGTAAAAGTGACCAACACCCCGCACGCCGTGGCAGACCCAACAGCAGACATAGGAATGGCCTTGATGCTGGCCTCTGCCAGAAGACTAGTGGAAGGTAGTGTTTTACATTTTCTTGGTCCTAGCTGCTTCTTTGTCATACCTCGCTTTTGCTGTGGTAGAGATGATGTTTCTGAATCAATATTTGGGATGTTTTTACAGGGAAAAATTTTCAGAGGCTTTAACTTTCAGAGGCCTCTACTTCTCCTATGTCTTACTTCTTTTTAGGGCAACAGTGACAAGAGTAGGGCTTTTGTCTAAATAATGCACTTGGAAGTCTTGTGATACCATGTTTGGAATAATGTCTGGGGCTTAATTCTTCTCTGGCTGTTCACTGTGTGGGTTGTTTATAGCTGTGAAAACTGAATACAGAGTGCATCCAAACTGAATGTCAGCACTTTCTATTTCCCCTCAAAAGAAGCATTAGGAGCTACAGGAACATACAAGTGTTGGTGGCCACATCTCCAACTCCAGAGCAGTAATTAGTATAAATTCTTCTTTTTCCTGCCTCTGTGATCAGTTTGTCAAAACCAGTGGGTTGTACTTCCTGAAGAGCATCGGCATTATTTTTGAAATAGATGGTAATCTTTTTGACAAAGCTGTTATAAGTTGTACTACCAGCATTAGTTTGTGTCCCTAAACGCAGGTTCTTTCCCTGCTCCCATGCCATGCAACGCCTTTCTGGGGAAGGAAGGTGTCAGTAGAGACCTTCACAAGAAGCTGCCTCTGTCTTCAGGGACTCATGGTCTTCTTGTCACTGCTGCTCACATCCCTGAGCATGAAATAACATCTCTTTCCCAGTGATGTTTTCTCACTAGTGTATTTTTTTGAACCTCAAGTTCTTTGTATAAAAGCTGACAGAGATCCCTGGCTGAGCTGGAATTTGAAACCTTCACCCCTACTCAAGCAGTGAGACTGGTTTGGGTTGTGATCCAGGAGAGAAATGGTGAGATTTACCCCAACTGAAAAAAAGTGGAGTCAATGCTTGCAGGGTGGTTTCAAATAAGCTATTTTTGAACTTCCAAGAAAACGCACCAGCTGTGGAAAAGTTAATTACCCAAGAAGTTACTCCTTTCAGCACAGTACCCAGCCAGGATCCCACTGTGTTACTGGCTTCAGGCCTCAGTGCAGGAATTGGCACCATCCAGACCCTTATATAAACTGGTCAAAATCAACAAAGGTGTTTTGTAAGGGGTGCTCCAGAGCCCCACTGCTGTGATGGTGATAAACCTTTTCTTTCCCCCAGGCCTCCATTTGTGGCTGATTTGTACCCATTCGACCTGTATTTACAAGACCTGTATTTACACGCAGGCTGCCACATTGCCCTGTCTCCGGACACAAAGTGTTTTGCTGTTGACTGGCTGGGAGTGGAAGTAACCAGAGCGACACTTGGGATCATTGGGATGGGCAGCATTGGATACAAAGTGGCTCAGAGAGCCAGAGCCTTCAACATGAGGATCCTGTACCATAACAGAAACCAGAGGTAAAGGTTTCTGCATTTCTGGTTTCTGCATTTAATTGTCCAGGAGGCAGTGACGGAAGCCACAGCTCTGCTCTGTCCCCAGCCTTCCTGTGCACTTGTGGCAGTTGTAAGCAGTGTGACAAGCACCATTGTGCCACCACTTCCTCACTTTGGCTCCCTCTTGCTCCCTTCAGGAAGGAGTTCCCTCTGCACTTACCCTGTCCTGGTTAGCCAGTACCAGTTTGAAACAAGGACTGGTAAGCATTTGGGAGATGTCATCCCAGCAAACCAGGTCTTGTGCCCTCGTGGTGTCCCCTGTCCTGTCAGACTCTTCTTCAGGCTTCTGGCGGCATACCTGTTCCTCCCAGCCAGTCTCCTCAGCCTAGCCAGATCTCTCATCACACTAGCACCAATGACAAAGGCCTGAATTTCTCATGGGTCTGTAGTTCCCTTTGTTTCACACTTCATTTCTTTCCTATCACAAGTCCTAACTGGCATGTCAGACAAGGAAAGGCTCCACAGGAATTGGCATAGACACAGGAGAGAAGAGCAGGGTCTGACTGCATCCCCAGCCTCCTAACCTCATATTGCCTGTGTGCTGTACTTTCACACGTACATCACTCCTCCAGTGTCCCACCACTCCTGTAGCCTCTTGCTCCCTCTAGCCCACATCCTTTCTGCATCCATTCTACCAACTGTGCCTATCTATGGCTTATCCTTTACATTGGTCTCAAACTTCTCAGTTTCTGTGCTTTCTGGAACTCTCCTAGGGCTGACTGATTGTTAAACTCAGTTAGAAATAGTTGTGTCAATTTGGGGATTTGTGCATTTTTCCTTCAGAAGAAAGGAGGAGGAAGAGGCTGTTGGTGCCCACTACTGTGCAAAGATGGAAGACTTGCTGCAGCAATCTGACTTTGTTATGTTGGTTGTGAACCTGACTCCTGAGACTCACAAACTGATTGGGAAGAAGGAGCTGAGGCTGATGAAACCCACAGCTACTCTTATAAACATCAGCCGAGGTAGGAGGATCTGAAATCACTGTTTGTGGCTCCACACTTAAGGTCATGTTTTGTCTGATTGTTTTGATATTCTCCTCTCCAATCTCAGTCTGTATATCCCTCTGTTGTTTGAGTCACAAAGTAGCTGGCAGTCTACAAATGTGTGACTTACATGGATCATATGCTATGTCTTCAAAGGTCCTATGGAAATTAGGGATGCTCAGCAGATGGTCGGTTCTCTTTAGCCTTATTCTAGAGACAGTGGGTTTTAGTGGAAATAACAGAAAGGTTTATCATCAGCGAGGGAGAATGGGAAAACATTAAGTAACATTTGGAACAGCAGTGTAGAAAGGAGGGAGGCCTCACATGGGATGACAGATCTGTTGATCTGATGACTGAACGAGCATATGAGAGAGATTATCAGTAAACAAGCAGAGATAAAAGAGTGGAAAGTCTGCGGAGATTAAATGATTTGTCTATAATACAGGAAGTGTCAAAATGAAGAAAAGACTGAAACTGGTCTCATCCCAGAAAAAAACCTTATGCAGTGGACCATAATCATCCTTTAATTAAAGGTTAATAAATAAAATCTTTGGTTTGTTTGGTTAATAATTATTAAAAAGGCATTCTATTTTCTAACAAGATAAAGATCCTCTAGTTTTTCTCACTTGACCCTGGAGACCTTCCCCCCCTTATAGGTAAAAATATGTAATTAACTCATCAGGTTATCAAGATTTAATTTCAATGCAGGTGCAGTTATTGATCAAGATGCATTGGTAGAAGCTCTCCAGAATAAGGTTATTAGGGCTGCAGCTCTGGACGTGACATACCCTGAGCCTCTGCCAAGGTAAAGAAACTTCTTTCCCAGTCTGTTAATCTGAAATGTTTTAAACTGTGTTCAAAGTGTGCTCATAATTTTGCTCTCCACAGGCAGACTCATTGTGTAAGGGCAAGACCTCAGACTGTCTTGCACAATCATAATTAAACAACGAGTTATTCCCCTTTCCCACATCTCTTGGGTCTTTGCCAGCCTGTCTCATGGGCCAGTCAATGAGCAAGATGGATGGAGAAGAAGAAATGTGTAAGCAAGCATCCCACAGCTTCATGCTCATTCTGTGCTTTGGTCTGAACATGCTGTTGCTGAGGTTCAGTTCTTCACAGCTAGCATAGGATAGCAGCAGAGCAAGTTCCTTCTGTAACACATTCTGTTCTTTCTGTTTCTTCCAGAGATCATCCTTTATTAAACCTGAATAATGTCATCATAACCCCGCACATTGGAACCGCGACAGTCCAGGCCATCCGTATGATGGCAGAAGAAGCAATAGCAAACATGCTGGCTGTTCTCAATGACCAACCCATTCCAAGTGAAGTGTTTCCCAAATGATGAGTGCCAGATGATGCCACTAAATCTCCTGTGTACGGGAAGGCACTATTTCTTACTACTTTTAAGCTGAATAAAAAAACAACCTGCTCCTGCACTGTTCATCATGATACTGCAAAACTGTCAGACTTGATCTGTTCTGTTACTTACAATTTGTGAAAAACGCCAATCACTTGTTTTAAAATTTTAAAAGTTTAGTAGTAATAAAATGGTTATAAAATTTGTAATACAGATTAGAACAATAAGAATTTGGACAATCAGAGTTAGGACAATAAAGGACAATAAAAGCAAAGAATTACGAATGTTTGGATGCTTCCCTCTTGAAAGCATGGCTCGCTAACAAAGGATTAACCCTTAAAAGCAATAGCCTGTTGCATATTCAAATATCTCATACATTATTCAAAAATTGTTTTCAAACAAAGGGTGTTTTCTGGTTATTGTCAGCTTCTCCTGCTTAATCCTGTTAGCACCTCAAAGACAAGAAGGAGATGGAAGAAAGTTTGTCTTTTCCGATAAGGGGGCAGTAATTCTTCTCTTGGAGATTTAGGTGTCTTGTTGCTGTTATCTCTGTGTGAATAATTTCTCGAGCTAGTTAGAAAAAGTATCTTACATTGCATAGTTTTTATTTTAATATTATGTTATAGCCTAAAGCTATATTTAACACACTACTGAAAATGGTTAATACAGTATAACTTTCTAACATAACACATATAATAATCATTTAAATATTAGCGAAAAGGCAATCATACACATTTTTCATGCAATTCAAAAAAATAAAATGAAACTACTAAAAGAGATTTGTTTGAAGATTTTAACTGAGCAGTTATGCATTTTGGTATCTTCAGTCTATTTCAGTGAATAGCAATGTTCTGTTCCCAGTTCTTGCTGCTACATAATGATAAGCAAGTGCACCTGGCAATTTGTGTAACACTCTCCAGTCTGTTGAATATGAATGAGCATTGATTTCCAGCAGAAGTTTGACTGTATCCTGAAACACTTTTAGCCAATATTCCGATATTCTATTTTTATATGAAAATACTGGAAAAATGTTCTTTAAAGTGATCATAGGCCTATGCTTTTCTAATTTAAGAGCCCCGCTTAATCGACATGTTAAAGCAAAGCCAATTGTTGAAAAAGTGTCTTTATTTTTCATGAGGGTATCCTTTGAAAACCAAAGTAAATTCCAAGAGATTTAGTTCCTCCATGCAGACAAAAATGATGCTTTTATCTTGACTGGCCGTGAAAGAAAGGCAGAATTACTATTGAAATCACACGGGTGAGGGTATAACCTCAAGTAAAATTAGTGATCAGTCCTGACTTCCAGCCCAGGGCCAAGCTTCTTTTTACATTCTCTTTCCTACTAGCAATCAACAAATTCAGAAAATTTAATTAATTGGTTGTCACCTTCATAAAGTCAGGAAGACTTTCCATTATTTTGAAACATGGTCAGGCTCCCTGAAGGGATGGTAAAATGAAGTACTAGCACAGGATGTGTAGACAGGCCAAGAGTCAGACATTCCATTGGAAATAGTGAAATAATACTAGCAAGGCGACATAATTGCTATTCCAAGATCTTTAGCTCTTGAACACTCCCCACAGCTCTTCTCAATATTGCTGTAGAAAATCAAAGGTAGCTATAAATAGTCTGTCAAAAAAACCCAAAGTAACTCAGTTCACAGACCCTCTTGGGACCAAAACCAGATGGTCAGGGATTCTGGGGAAAAAAAAAAAAAAAGCCAAACCAAACAATTTAGAGTGTGTACGTCCTTCTTGGAAAACACTTGCGTAAGCACATATTATTTTGTTACTTTGGTAATTTACAGTAGGCTCAGGGCTCTGCAATCACTGGTGGCTGCAAAAATCTCTGCAACAAAGCATTTAAAAATTAACCTGACAACTCAAAGTTCATGATGAAGCCATGCAATTTATTTTCATGATGTAGATTTGGTAGAACATTTTTCTAAACTAGTGAGACAGGGTACTTTGTGATTTCAGGGTAGCAAAGGAGATTTATTGCACTATTTACTGCAGACTACTGATGATTTGAAACTAAGTAATTAATGAGAAGTGCTGTGTTTTGAGCATGGTAGCAGTAATATTGTTGTGGTTGTGTTTGGTTATAATTCGGTCCTAGTAGTCAGTTTTATACCCCCTCCCCCTTATTTTGTATTGTTATAGCATATTTATTACCAATGGATTGTTCCTTTCCCCCCTGTGTTGTTGCTTTTGCCCTGGTTGTCCATCTCCCCGAAGACCTGCCCTTTTGTTCCCTGTTCCTCCTCTCATTGAATGTAGATCCCTCCCCAAGCCTGCCCCTTTCTCTAGAAACTTCTCTATCAATTTTGTATCCTTCGAAGTCCCATTGCTTTAAATTATTCTCCTCCCCTTTTGGTTCCCGCCTCGTGTTCCATCCCCAGTTTCTCCCTATTGGCTAAAGATTGTATCCTCCCCTGGGACCTCCCCTGGTTATAAATTGGTGTGTAAGAGTTAGTGTATTTCTGTCCCTGACAGCTGTCTGGGGGTGGTTCACCCTCGCTGGCAGTGTTGGGAGCTAGTCGGGCAGAAGAAATCCAGCACAGCAGCATAATATGAGATCTTAGATCAGGAGGACAGAACTTGTTCAGACTGATCAGACTGATTATGTGAATACCTCTGTGTGTGTGTGCGGGTACCTGTGTGTATAATTAGTAGCATATTTAAAAGACCTGCTTGCTTGTCTTGGTTTTCTTATCTTCCTTTGTGGTTTACAGGATCTCTTGACATAAATGTCATGAAACAGGACATGGCAGTGATTATTCTTTAAAATGTCTGGAAATAATAATATGTGTTTCTTCTGACACTTTGTGTCTTGCTTCTTTGTGCAGATCATGGAAGGAGGAGAACTACCTTGGCTTTTGGTAAATGAAATAGGTGGCATAAGTGGGATACTGCATAGCCATGTGCCATTCCTGAAGAAACATTTCTACCTCATCACCATGAAGGAATTTCTTGAAAACAGAAAGGATATAGGCAAAAAGGTCCAAGCAATCTATTTGTGGTGGCACAAACCAGTCGTTGACAAAGAGCTCCTCCAGAGCCTGCCAAACTTAAAAGTGATTGCGAACTCGGGAGTGGGGATGGATCACTTGGATCTGAAGCTTATAGCTAGCTTTGGTGTGAAGATGGCTAATGCTCCACGTGCTGTTTCCAGCACCACAGCAGATACTGGGATGGCTTTGCTGCTAGCATCTGCTAGAAGACTCGTGGAAGGTAACATCTCAATTCTTTTGTGGCTTCCAAAAATCATACAAGATTTGCCTGCCATTAATTTGATTTTTCTTAGGGTTACCTGTAGTGCACACGGTTTTACATAAAATGTGAAAATGTAAGTATGTTGGCTTGGCAAACAGAATAATTGGTATTTTAATATATTTTATGTATAATAGGTATACTTAAATTATTACATTAGGCATACATAGCATTTATTTCAAGCAGGTATAAATAAAACATGATGGCATTACAGTGCTATGATCAAAACTGAGGGATGCCAAAGATCAGATATCACTGGCTGGCTGAAGTCACAGGCTGGCAGAAGAACTTAGTGTGGGAGGCAACAATGGGGCATAACAAGGTTATATAGAATCGTGGAAGATCCTGAGTTGGAAGGAACCCACAAGGCTGATAGAGGCATGGGCATATTCTTGGAGACTGAAATGTATTGGTGCAGAATTGGGGCATTTAAGGGGCATTAGGGAGTAATAATAGAGGTAGCCTACTCCAGTTTTTGTTAATAGCGTCCTTTCTAGTTTCATCAACAATTTTTTCTTGCTATTTTGTCAAATAGACCTAGCCTTGGCTGGGTTAGAAAGCCTCTTTCTTCAGGAAAATATCCTTCAGATTTATCCTTTTATATTTACCTGACTTTGACTTGCCATCTGTACCACAGGATTTGTGGAAACTCAAAGGGGATTTGTGTCCCTCTAAGTCGGTTTCTACCTCAAAAAAGGGAGACAGTTTAGAAGGAAGATTAATTTCTTGTTCCCATCTACTTGAACTATCCCTGGTGTCATTTCTGATAGTTCTGAGTTTTCTGACAGACTGAGTTTTTTCCTGAGTCACTTTTGGTAGCCTTTCACGATATTCTCCTTGTGTTTTAGAAAAGCTGGCAATATCAGAAGATTGAAATATCAAAAGGCTGTCACCTTGCAAGAAGTGCTGACACTGTGTACATAACTGTATTTTATGTGTTGTAGAACTATCCAGAATTGTGCAGGTTTAACAGGTAATTACAGAAATTACCAAATTGTGACTTTTAAAGAAGTCACACTTTTCTTTCCAAGGAGAGTGGCAGATGTGGAGAGGAAACCCAATATCTGGTGGTGTTCTCCACGTGATATCTTCAAACTCTGCATTGTTATTGGCAATAATTATTTTGATTGTTGATGAGGTACAGGGCAATATTTTCATGAGTCTAAAGCAGTAATAAAATTTTTGGAGGGATTATATAAAAAGGCTTTTTGTAGTACAGAGAGAATAAATCGGAATATCACATATAACTGTAGCAGGGAATGATGATAGGTTAGGGCATTACCTACAATGTTACATTAAAAATCATGTGTTTGTAACCATTAGAAGTATGCTAGAGTAGCACAACAAGTCCAGACTCTTTTGCCTTGTTCCTCTGTGTTTGACCCCATTCATTTATCATATTTATACATTTTTCTTGCAGTCCATAACATTTCAATTTCTCCAAGTATGGACTACTGTGAAGCTGATATTCTGGGAGTTAAAGTTGCTGGAGCTACTTTGGGGATCATTGGCATGGGCCGCATTGGGTATAAGATTGCTGTGAGAGCCAAAGCATTTGAAATGAACATTTTGTACCACAACAGGACACGGAGGTAAAGATATGTCTTGACCCTAATTGCAGCAGAAACTCCTCCAGATAGTATTTTCTTTTCAAGGAGTTATATCAGAAATACAGCAAGAAATGAGAGAATAGAGCCAAGACTAAAACAAACAAAAAAAAAAAAAAAAAAAAAAAAAAGAATGGTTTCCTGAAATCAGTCATGTAAAGAGTTACTCAGTGATTAAACACTTGGAAACTTAATTTAGGTTTTATATTAGAAATTTCAAGGTTTCCTGCAGAAAAATGGAAATCAAGCTTATGCTTTTTTATTCTTACCACATTGTACTATGATGACAGCATAACTCTATTTGTTGTTCATTTTTTTTCCCCATATTTTGAAGTTCAGGAGGGATATTTTGGAAACTGGCTGGAAACTAGGAAGCATATACTTGGCAAAATATGACTGGGAGCTGTTCTTAAGAAAACCTTGCTTCTTCTCAAGCCAGTAGGAATTGTAGCAAGTATTTAACTGGATTTCACCCTTTATTTCTAGTCCCTTCTAGCTTGTGTATCTGGGAATCTGAACCTTGTTAGACATTCAGCACAAGAGCTCTTCAATTTGAAGTGAGCAAGACCCCCATGAACAACTCGAGGCCTTTGCAATCAGGCAAGGTGCAGATAATGAGCAGAACAAATATTTACTGCTATAAACTATGACCTACCCTGAGAGAACTCCTCTGTGACTGGAAGGAGAAGCTGCCGTGCTAGGAATGTGTCTTTCAGGGATTTTCCCCATAGGCAGACTGCCGGAGGAGGGTCACTTCTTTAGCTAGCTGTAGGCAAATCATAAGGGTGAATGAGGCCAGGAATTTTTAGCCATGCTTGGCATTTCTGTTTCTTCAGAAAAACAGCTGAGCAAACTTACATTTAAAAGAAAGTACTCCTTAAGATATTTCAGAATTTCTTCACAGACCACCAAAAAAAAAAAAGATTGAAAAGGCACAAATTCCTTTATTCTTTTTTTTATGTGTATCATCCTCAACTCCCTCTGTATAATATTTTTCAGTTTTTAAAGTAATATTTATGTAAGAGTGCTGACTTTTTAATGCACAGGGCAACAGAAATTAAAAGTCTAAAGTATATTTAAAGTACATTTACACTTCCAGCTTGTGTGCTGAATCAAGGTGCCCTCTGCATGCTGCAAAACTGGCTACAATTCCTTCTGTTCTTTTCCCACTTACTCTCTGATCGTTGGCCTGAAAAAAAAACAGTGAAGTGCATTTGTTAGGAGAGACGTGGGTCAAAGTTAAATTGAAGTTGTTTTCTTAGTGTGACTTCTATTTCTAGATTAGGGACGAGATAATTTAAAGCCCTTCTCTTGCAACCAGAAGCAGATGATTGTACACATTATCTCCTATCATTGCTTCTTTGTTTCCCAAAGTTCAGACAGCTAATTTTACAAAGAATGTGAGAAATGGCAAGTATTCTTCTGCACTGTGAAAAGTCAAAACTAAAACTCTCTCTACTCTAGTAACTTTTTCTGCTGAACACTTTATGAATGTCCTGGGGCAGCCAGGAGCCTGGCAAAGAGCTGCCCTGCTGATTTCACTCATTAAAAAAATGACAGCCTTACTGGGAGTGCCAACAGGATGGGGACCACTGCCATGCCCAGAGCATGCATGGGTGAGGTCTGGTGAATACCACTCCTCTGGTTTGAACAGTGATTACATCCTTTGAGGTGCACAGGGGATCCTGGAGAATGGACTGTGTGCTGCCATCTGCTTCGGTACTTAGCCTTAGTTCATTTGCAGACTTGATAAGAAGCCCTTGGAATCCTGCACTGGAGTGGCTGAGAGGCAGGCATGCAATTGTCCTGTGCTGTAGGGATTGAAGCTCTCCAGAAGGATCTAAACACTGAGCTGAGGGTAAATTCACCTTTGTTTGCCACCTGTTTGCTATATGGATGTGATAATCAGATCCTTTAGTTTGTTTGTATTCTGGTGATATCATTGAAGAAAATGTTTCCATGACTGAAATGCTTTTTTCCCCCACTAGGAAAGTGCAAGAGGAGCAAGCTGTCGGTGCCACTTACTGCAAAAAGATAGACAGTTTGCTCCAGCAGGCAGATTTTGTGATGCTGGTGGTGAGCCTGACACCTCAGACACACAAGCTGATTGGGAAAAGAGAGCTGGAGCTGATGAAACCCACAGCTACCCTCATTAACATCAGCCGAGGTACCATCCAGATCCATTGGCTGGCCTCACAGCATGGTCCTGCTGTGTTCCACAGCACCGTGCTGCTTCCAGCACAGCTGGGGCATATGGCAAGGATGATCAGGCATGGTGGAAATTCCTCCCTCTCCCCTTCCCTTCTCTCTTTTCTCTCTGCTCTTTACCTGCCAGGTGCACTCAGGGACACTCTCATTTCACACCAGGTGCAGTAGTTGACCAAGAGGCGTTGGTGGCAGCTCTGCAGACCGGTGTTATCAGGGCCGCGGCTTTGGATGTCACCTCCCCAGAACCACTGCCCAGGTTGCCATCTCTGCTTGTTTCTCGAGAAGGATGGGGGAGCTCTGCTGAGGCTAGAGGCATCCCTGCAGCAGGCAGGAAGCTGGCCTCCCTGCCCCTGGCATGAGTTTGGATAAAAGCGCCATGAATGGGAATGGGATGCAGCCCAGACATGGGGGCTGATAACAGACCAAAGGGAAGCCTGGGAGCCGGCAAACAGCAGGAGGCAGGGAAAGCATTAAAACCCAGTCCTTAGAATCACCCCCTGAAGCTGCAGCAGTGCTTCACTTGCAAATTGCTTTATTAGAACGTGCAGCTTGCCAGTTTTAATGGGAAGCAGCTGCTTGAGCCTAAGATCTGCTGCATAGGCAGGAGATGTCTTTCTCCACAGGCTTCTTTCCACAATACAAGGCTGAAATACTGCAAACCTCTTGGGCCCAGAGACTGCTTAGCTTTTCTAAAAAGACTGCTCTATCAGGATGGTGCCTTTTGGAGTTAACTGTGCTGGCTGCACTTCGGCTTGTGGGGAGTTTGGTCTTGTTGTGTCTGTGTGCAAATAACTACAGCTCAGACTACTGTGTAAGGTGAATGTGTCAGGAGGGCTTAATCCTCTCTTCTGGCATAGTTCAAATTGCTACCTCATGGCAGAAGTGTGTTTCTGGAGAGAAGAGCTACTTATGAAGTCTTTGCTTATCCTATTACAGTCGAAAATTACTTCAATATAGGTGCTCAATTTCTCTGGGTCTAGAGTGGGACTTGTAAAGCTGTATCAAATTAACTTTAAATACAGTGCAAAAGCTAAAGTAAGACTCCTCTTTATTCAATAGTTAACTCTTTTTTTCTTTTTTTTCCAGAGATCATGCATTGTTAAAATTAAAGAATATCATTATAACACCTCACCTCGGCATTAAAACAGACAAGGCCACCTACATGATAACAGAGGAAGCAGTTGAAAACATACTGGCAGCCCTGAATGGTCTCCCCCTACCCAGTGAAGTGCTCCCAAGCTGATGTGTGAAAGGATATTGCATATCTTTTTATTCTTCTCTTTGTTTTTTTATTCTTATCTTTCCCCTGCACATCAGCTCTAGAGATCTTTTTAAATACAAGAATGTCCATACATCTCACTAAAGCTTGGAAGGAAGCAGTTTGCCATTGTGTCAGTTGTGTTTATATGGTTTCTGTTGTCTAATACAAGTCCAAAAGGCAAATAAACCAGCACCCAAAGTGGCAGTGCTATGCCTTTTGTTATGCAGTGTGACTTTATGAATAGTATGATTATTTATCTGTAAAATTTATAGCAAAGCTGCCATTAAGTGCAGTCAGGATTTTGCCTGGAGTCTTATGCATCTTTACAGAGCCTTTGTCTTTCAGGTGGTTGTCACCAGTGTTGGCCAAAATACACTTAGTTCCATCACTTTTGCTGCTCCAGGAAACAAGACATTGCAGCTTTTTAGACACAGCAAATCGGCTGTCAAGAATTTCAAGACTGCCCCAGGGGCCTCCCTGCACTCTGAGCTACAGGTGCCCAGTACACATTTCATTGTCACATGTATAACCTTGAAAAAATAAGTTCCATTTATTAAAAAATAAAAGGCTAAGCAATAAATTACAGAGCTGAAAAGCAAAGTTACTATACAATAAAACAGGAAAGTGGAAAAAAAGCCTTTTCTTAGATCAATATCCTAAAACTGCAAAAAACACACAAGGCTTTTGCACATGCAAACTTTTCCCAAGTGAAGAAGCAAACAAAATCAGATACAGCACTTCACATCTACTTAAACACTTGTACATGTTTGGCATTTGCTTGGAGTTTTACTCCTATGTCTGCAGATATTTCAAGAATCTGGGCTGATTAGTTTCAGAAGTGCTTCCTGCCAGTAGGGTGCTTTAGAAGGGAAGACACATCTGCCTGCCAGTCACCGGAGTGATGAGTTGGTTTACACACAATACCTTCAATCTCATGATTACTGAAAGTGGATCCCAAGATGCAGTGGCCACATGAGAGAAGAGATGATCCATTATAGTTCACTCCATTGTTTCCGATTTTAAAAAATATTTTGATGTGCAAAAAGTACATGATCTGGAATAAAGTGCTGATACAGAGGTCTATTGGGAAAGCTGGCCTTACCTACAGCAACTAGACAGGCTGATACCAAATAACACTTTATGATAGTTTATAGCGACTGAAAACAGATGCATCACTTGGTTTGGCCTTGCCTGAAGATTTCCCTCCTCAGCTTTTTTTGCCTGTAATAAAATACTACCTTATAAAACTTAATGTAGACATAGGAAATGTATGTCTTTATCCAGCTTCATGCTTAAGCTATTCTGTACAACCAACCTGAGAAATGTATACATTAAATTGTACAAAAGTCTTTTAGGGTAATGCAATACTTCAAAGCCTAATGCTAAGAAACAACTGTTATGCAAGCACCTTATTAACACTGCAGGCATCAGCTCACCCTGCAGGATTACATGGATACCAACAGCAACATTTAATGATGGGGATGAAGTCCACAGTCTGCAATACTTCTCTCTACGTACCCACAGACCTCACTCATTTCAGTGCTCCGTACAGTGCTGGTCTATCAGATCCCTTTCTGTAAGAGAAAACTTGCACACAGCAACGATGTACACACAGTGAAATTCAACTTAACATGCTACATGGAGGTCTGTAAGGTAGTCTACAAACTAAATATACTTAGAACATGATCGTGCACTGGTGCAATTAATAACTTCTTTTCACATATGATGCTAAACAGATATAACTTCTGTAGAGCTGTATCAGCTTCTGACCTATAGCTTGAAAATTGGATGTTCAAGTGGCATGAAACAGCTTTGAAAACATCCAATTCTCTCCATATCTAACCACATAACATCCATTTTCTTGACATTTGATATGTATGTCCTGGATTTTTTCTTGGAATAACATTCCGTTGACTGTTATTTTTTTGGCTCCTCTGACTAATTCCTCCTTCGTTTTGTTCATTCAAATTCGTGGATTTGATGTACAAAGGTAAACACTACTGTGTTACCCTCTCAAAGGTTTTTCTTTACCTTCAATACTAAAATGTGGTAGGCCTCCTTCCTCAGACTTGTGTCTTTGAGAGGACTTTACAAGGGTCCTTCGATCTCAGGTGAGCAGTAAGTTAAAAGCTATTCATTACAATCTTATCACCAAAGCAGTTTGGAAACTTTTGATGTGAAAGAAGTAATGTGTAATCATTTTATGTTTGTTGGGATTTTTTTTAAAGGAAGAAAATGCCAGTAAACTTAACTAAGAATCCAGTTAACGTTCTGTTCCATATTGCTAGCTAATTAATTTTTGCTTTAAAGTTTAACTGTTTGAACTTGAAATTAATGTAAGCAACTGATACTCAAAAATCATCACCAGGATAACAAGAACAGTTTATGGTTTTGTGTAATTGATGCTGTTATTATATTTTATTTTTTTATTAGCAATTTTAGAGAGGATTGGTGTTAAACTGTCTTCATGTTCAGCATATCAAAGTGTATTTGACAGAATTCAAGATGACAGCATTTTGTAATCCATTCTTTTGAAAAGCACTACAGTAGTCAGGAGAGACACAGCGGCCCCTATGGCTGGTTATTCCGTAGTGTGAAAGGAGAAAGATCCCTGGATGCCCATAGCAGTGGTGTGTCCTGGCTCCTGAGCTGCTGTGACCCCAGAAATCAGGCATCCTCCCCAGTGGATTATGACCACCTGCACAGCAAGGGGAATCACTTCAGCACAGCTTTTGTGAACTGAGAACTGAAGCTGTACTTCCCAGTGCCCATCACTGGATATGGAGATTGAGGGAGGTGATTCTTCCCCTCTATTCTGCTCTTGTGGGATCCCACCTGGAATGTTGCATCCAGCCCTGGGGTCCTCAGCACAAAAAAGATGTGGACCTATTGAAGTGGGTCCAGAGAAGGCCACTAAGTTATCACAGGACTGGAGCACCTCTGCTATGAAGACAGAATGGGAGAGCTGGAGTTGTTCAGCCTGGAGAAGGGAAGGCTCAGAGGAGACCTTATAGCAACCTTACAGCAGCTAAAGGGGGACTGCAAGAGAGCGGGAGAGGGACTCTTCACAAGTAGTGATCGAGCAAGGGGAATGGCCTTAAATGGAAGCAGAGTAGGTTTAGGTTAGGACGTAGAACGGAGAAGATTAGGAAGAAATTGTCCTCTTTGAGGATAATGAGGCAACGGAACAGGTTGCACAGAGAAGTTGTAGACGCCCCATCCCTACCAATGTTCAAGACCAGGTTAGATGGGGCTCTGAGCAACGCAGTCTAGTGAAAAGTGTCCCTGCCTGTGGAAGGGGGTTTGGAAATAGATGAGCTTTAAGGCCCATTCCAACCAAAACCATTCTGTGATTCCATGATACAGACCAAGTAACCTTGTCAGAAAAATTCTCACATATTCTCAGCTGAAGTTGGCCAGTAGCTGGCTAACATCTCAGGTGTCCAAGCACTTGAGCCTGCCCCAGCTGCTTAGCTCTCAAAGAGAGTTTTTGAGGGTATTCCTAGAATCATATAGGTTGGAAAAGTCCTTCATTTGCACAGTGAGAGCTGCCACTGGTGTCTGTCGGTCAGAGACAACTCTTCATCTTATGTTAATTCATGTGCACAGACTGTAATGATCAGCAGAAATGCCAGACCACGTCCGGTTTTCAAAGACAGTATGGAAAACACAGCGTGCAGGACGCTAATGCAAAATCCCGACTGTACTGAAATCACGAGCAGCACAGAAACACTCCTACAAAAACACACAATCACTCGTGAGCTCCCCTTGCTCCCTCCCGGCTCCCCGAGGGATTGGGGTACCCCTCCCGTGCCCTGGCACCGCCTCTTCTCCCCACTGGCCCCGCGGGCTGCCCGGGCGGGGTGCGGGCGGCCGGGCAGTGCCCGCCTCGGCGGCCGCTCCCGCTCCGCCCCCGCGGTGCGACCGGGACGGGGTGAGTGCGAGCGGCTCCGCGGGCCCCCCGCCGGGACCACCTCTGCCGGGCGGGGACAGGGCCCGCGCCCCGCGGCGGCTCCGGGGGCAGCACCGGGCGTGCGGGGCACGGCGGCTCCCGCGGTCCTGCGCGCCCGCCCGGGCTGGCAGCGGGAGGAATCTCGCCCGTTCCCAGCCGTCCTTCAGGGCTGGACAGAGCCCGCGGCCGCCGCTCCGACTCCCTCCTATCTTTAGTCCCAGCCCTAGGCCCGCCGGGACAGCGGAAAACGCTCAGCCCGCCCTGGGCAGGGAGAACTTGCCGGGACACCGCGCTCCGGGGGCGGGGGGTCGGGGCACAGAAGGGGGAGCTGGCCCGGCGGTGCCGGAGCGGTGCGGGAACATTGCCCCTCGCAATGAGGGCGGCGTGAGGGGGTCTCGGCTTTAACCTGAGATCACAGCCTTGGCTCTTTGCAGAGTCAGCAGAGTGAAGAGTTGGCAAAGCACTGAAGGAGACGGAAGAAAGAAAGGGTAAACTTACGTTCATGGGTAACTCCAGTGTTCATAGTTGACAATTTACAGCCCTGTTACATTAAAAGGGATTTTTAATGAGATAAGCTCATCAATGATAATTGCTGAATATAATTGCAGAAGTGGCAGAATTTGCAGACTAAAAATGCCTTTCCACTCACACGGCCACATTCTTAAATCATCACGAATTTGGCTTTAAATACTGAACGTTGAACAGGAGTAACAACTGGTTACTCATTTGCTTAAGTGTTAGCACACTTGGTATGCCAGAAATGTTTTCTTATTAACAAGATTATATAGAACATCCTTCTGAATAGCTCAGGAAGAACCCAAAAGACTTCTGCATGTGGTAGTGGTTATCTTTAGCCAAATCCTTCATCAAGTGGGAAAACAGCACATAATTGAGCCAATCAATTCCTGGTTTTTAGAAAAAAACGTATAATGGATCACTTCCAATCATGTCCTTTTTGTTCTCTTTGCTTTTGTAGGGCATGGAGAGTCAGGAACTGCCTCATGTGCTAGTTGACTGTATAGGAGGGAGGCTTGGAGTATATGAAGACCATCTTGGATTTCTGAAGAAACGTTTTCATCTCATCACCATGAAAGAATATCTTGAGAACAAGACATTTCTCAGCAAAAAGATCAGAGCTATCTATTTGTGGTATCACAAACCAGCTATCAATGAAGAGCTGCTCCAGAGCTTGCCTAACTTGAAGGTAGTTGCAAGTGCTGGAGTGGGAATAGATCACTTGGACCTGAAACTCCTCTCCAGCTATGGTGTGAAGGTGTCCAACACTCCATTTGTTGTTTCCACTGACACTGCAGACATGGGGATGGCTTTGCTGCTGGCATCTTCCAGGAGACTTGTGGAAGGTAATAACTTAAATGGTCTTAGTTTTTTCATAGAAAAGATTACTTCAAAACATGAAGCAGAAAATGTGTGCTGATGCAAAAGTAAGCTCAACACTAGAAATATGGGAAATAGGGGCAAAGGAAAAAGTTAAGGCAAATCTCTCTTGTTGACAGTAACTGGCATCCTATTTCCAAACTGGCTTATTGGCAAGGTAGAGTTGTTTCTTCTTTGGATAGCTAAAAATTCAGGCCTCTTCTCCCTCAGCCCACAGCCACTTATTCATTGTACTTGTTCATTGCAGTCTTGCTTTTCAAGTTGCAATAAAAGAGGATTAAAAGAATGTATTTTCAAGGAGGTTTGAAGCCTATCTTCGCCAAGCTGCCATGTATCTGAGTCATTACAAAGACACTGTCCAGAAATCTGCCCGCCATGCTCTGCGTTTCTTTTCTCTCCCAACCTTGGTGTATCTGCAAAGGAGGCTGGGAACCAGATGGCCTTACTGCTGCTTTGGCCTTACCTTCCTGGCTTCCTTTCTTGCCAAAGAGAGGCTGGGTATGTTTCTGTCCTGGGCAAGAAATCAGTGTCAGCAGTCCTGTGTACAGTGCAGCATTACTCACGTCTTGTCCAGAAACATGATGACAATAGATTACTGCTGCTGTGCTTCTGCCCAGTCCTACGATAAAAAGTGTGTGTGTGTGGGGGGGGGGAAGTAACCAGGTGCTGGAACATCCCTTAGATTACATAATTCTTCTTTTGCTCTTCCAAGGCCATGAGATGGCAGTCTCCCCTGACACAGAGTATTTCCCTGTTGACTGGCTGGGGGTTGAGGTTTCTGGAGCAACCCTGGGGATCCTGGGAATGGGCAAAATTGGTTACAAAGTGGCTGAAAGAGCAAAAGCCTTTGAAATGAAGATTTTATACCACAACAGAAATCAGAGGTAAAGCTTGTTGCACTTCCAAGGCAACTCTATTTTGTCACTGCTTTTATGTGTTATTTGTACTTTTCACTGTGCTTTCGCTTTTTACAGTGCTCTTTATTTTAAGTGCAAAAGTACATACACATATTCCAACGTGGATTAATTTTCCAATTTATACAGAAAGAAAGTCAGGAAGGAATGGGAGAGATATACCTCACTATTCTCCCCATTAGCTGGGGCTCCTGACTTCTTCCTGCCATGGTGGTGACATTGCAGTGGACTGGAAAGCAGAAAACTGGGAGGACTTAACTCTTGTGATTTAGGTGAGGCAGGGATTCAGGCAGAGACATCTTACCCTTCCAAAGCCATGTGACAATAAAGGGCCAGACTTGCCAATCTGTTTGCTGTCTGGTAGATGAGGTTGTATGTGCCCTGTGCCCCTGTGCTCCCATCAGGCCCATTCCATTCTTTTCTTTTGTGGGAATTTGATGAGAGCCAGCCAACCTCATCCTGATACAGATCGAGTGCGCCAGCAGGTCCTGCAGCATGTGGTTTCAGTGCATCAGCACTGATGCAAAGCACAATCAGGCTGTTGCTGACATAGATTTGGGAAGATTTAATCCCTGCCCCGTCTTGTGTGTTTCCTCAGTAATTTTCACATAACTTTCTTAAATGACTTAATTTTCACAAGAAATCAGTCTTGCTCTTGGGTAGGAAAAGAATCCCCATTATTAGCAGAAATTGTAACACAAATGCTTTTGGTTTATCATTTATTCAGTGCATTTATGTGATACCCATTTCTTACTTTCCATTCCCACCGTATGGCACATTTGTGTATAGTTCTCTTGGTATTGTGGGAAATAACTTGATATTTTTTTTTTTTTACTGAGTTTCAGACAAGCAGCTGACTGCTTTGCACTACACAGCAAAGATAATAAAACAGTTTCTCTTCTGGTGATTTGATATTTCCCTTGTTTCTTGCTACTGCAGTTTAATTTTGGGATTTTCTCTTCAGAAAAAAAGAAGAAGAAAATGCTGTTGGAGCTGTTTACTGCAAGAAGATAGATGATTTGCTCCAGCAGTCAGATTTTGTGTTATTGGCTGTGAACTTAACTCCACAGACACACAAACTGATTGGAAAGAGAGAGCTGGAGCTGATGAAACCCACTGCTATTCTTATTAATATCAGCAGAGGTAAGGTGCAGAATAAACAAAACTGCATTAAAGTTTGGTGGCATGACAAGTCCTGGGAAAACCTCTAATATAGAGTCTGTCCCTCTGAAATTTTCCATAAATTTTCTGATTATTAGTTTATTTTGACACCCATGGTCATATCTCAGTAAAATATTTAGGCATTCCCATAATAATGATAAAGTAGGTCTCTGAAATGTTAGTGGCCTTGGATTGTTAGAAGCCCATGTCTATTTATATATCTCCTACTTAAGCCTTTTATTTATTTAACGCAGTGTTGTTGCTCACACACATTAGTGGCACAGCCTACTCTGATGCCTGGTGCTCTGCTTCATTCTGCTAATTCCCTGATGCACATACCCAGGCTTCCCACTCCCACTCCACCACACTCCACTGCTGCTTCTGCACTGTGACCATGGCCTGCCCTGCTGTTTGCCTGACCACTGCACCCAAAATAATACTGAGAGGACAGTAAGGAACATGAAAATAAACATATCCTTCTTACTGTAACCCAGGTCTGATAGTGGATCAGGATGCTTTGGTGGAAGCCCTTCAAAACAAAGTTATTAAGGCAGCTGCTCTGGATGTGACATATCCCGAACCTTTGCCAAGGTAGGACATGTATTTATGTTAAAAATAAAAGGATGTATGTGTGATGTTCAAACTGAGTAAAATTTGTGAGCATGTGAGAAGTTGCATCATTTTGTTAGTAGGAGTACATGAGGTATGTGCACTGGTCCTGCTGAAACCATGTCCCTAATCCTGTTCCAGCCAAATAAAATTCACACTCACTCATTTGGAGGATTTGTTGCATAAAATTCCACCAAGCTAGGCAGCACTTTGAACTCCTCTGAATATACTTGGGTCATGCAATTAGGTTTTCTTTTATTTTTAATTATTATTTTCCCTGGCGTCCTGCAATACTGATGAAATACTGATGAATGTGCTGTGATTCACAGTTCAGCATTTCTTTTCCTCTCCCAGGGATCACCCCTTGTTAAAGCTGAAGAATGTTATAATAACTCCTCACATCGGAAGTGCCACCAAGAAGACGCGCTGGGTTATGATGGAGGAAATGGCAGAAAGCATAGAGGCAGGCCTGGCAGGTCTTCCTATCCCTCGTGAGGTGCTGCCCTAAAGCAGCTTGCATTTAGGATCAATGCCATCAGTGCAGAATTTGATCACTTTTTGTGTAATTATTTCGCGTGATTTCGTGTTATGCATTTAAAATATATAAATCACGGGTTCAATTTATTGAAATACCCAGCAGCAGGTCTGTATTGAAAACTGCAGTGTTTTGTCTTGATCTTCAATGGAAAATTCCAGAGCACAGAGTCTTGTCTCAGTGTCATTTACTTTCCTCGCGTCCCCGTACTGCTGTCCGCCGATGCAGCAGCGAATTGAAGGACGAGTAAATGGTGTCTCAGAGGGACCGCCCGGCACAGCCACAAGCGCAGCCGGCGTGTGGGAGCGGCTCCTGCCGCCGCTCCGGCAGCAATCCCGGCTCTCGGCTGCGTGCTCCCGCCGCGGGCCGGAGCGCCGGGCCCTGAGTGTGTGCGAGCCCTGCCCTGCCCAGCCTGAGGGCGGCTCGGCCTCTCTCCCTCCTCCTTCCCTCTCTCCCTCCTTCCCTCTCCGGGACCGGCCGGGACACTCCCAGCCGCGGGCCCGGGCCTCCGTGCCGACAGGGGGAGCCGCAGCCGGAGCCTGAGCCGCAGCCGGAGCTGAGGTGGGAGCTCCCCGGGCCGGGCCGGGGGCTGGGGCAGCAATGTGGGGCGCCCGGGTGGCCGCGGTGCCGCGGTGGTGCCGGGCCCTGCGTAGCTCCGCGGCTCTGGGCGGCTCCAGGAACTTGCTGCGAAAAATGCTCCGCAAGAATAAGTAGGTGTGGGGCCCTGCCGGGGTGGGCTGTGGGTGCTGGGGCAAGGGGAGTCAGAGGAGCTGTGGGGCTCGGGCGCTTACGCGGCCCCGGTACCGCGGAGGAGAGAGAGACGCCGACCCCGAGCCGCCGACCTGAACTGGTCGGCAGCAGCTGAACATGTGCCCAGGTGGCCAAGAAGGCCAGTGGCCCTGACCTCTGTCAGAAGTGGTGCGTCCTGCAGGACCAGGCCGCCGATCGTCCCTCGGTGCTCTGTGCTCTGGCCTCGGTGAGGCCACACCTCGAGTGCTGTGTCCAGTTCTGGGCCCCTCTGTGCGGGAAAGACACTGAGGTGCTGGAGCACAAGTCCTGTGAGGAGCAGCTGGGGGAGCTGGGGGTGTTCAGCCTGGAGAAAAAGAGATTCAGGGGGGACCTTATCACTCTCTACAACTGCTGGAGAGTGTAGCCAGGTGGGAGTCGGCCTCTTCTCCCAGGAAGCATGTGACAGGACGAGAGGAAATGCCCTCAAGTTGCACTAAGGGACATTTAGACTGTGTATTGGGAGAAATTTCTTCACTGAAAGGGAAGAATAGTCAAGCAATAGAATAGGATCCCCAGGAAAGTGGTGTAAGCGCTGTCTCTGGAAGTGTTCAGAAAACGTGTAGAAGCGGTGCTTGGAGACATGGTTTAGTGCTGGACTTGGCAGTGCTGGGTTAACAGTGGGACTTGATGATCATAGCCCTGTTTTTGAGCCTTAATGATTCTCTGAATCTAAAGAAACCTGAGAGCTGTTCTTTTCCACCCCCTTCCCATCTATGTGCAGCTTCATCTGTGGGTGGGAAGCTGCAGCCCAGCTGTGAGGAGAGCTACTTGTATGAAAACCTGGGTGTTATGGTGTCCTTTCAGGCAGGTAGAATATTAATTACACAAGGAATCCTTATTTCTCTGAGCTACTGAAAGATAAGGCTGATTTCCTTTCCTTTTCCCAAAAGAAAGAAGTTCTGGTATGACAGCCCTACCCTGGGATCACAAACGGTAAGTGCTAGCTCTGAAGGCAATGTGGTTTTTTGTGCCAGGAGGAATAGACTTGTGTTTCTGCCATTGATCCTAACTTTGAAGCACTTTCTGATGGAGAAATAGCAGGATTTTGTGAACAAAGAGTAGTGGTCCAGTCTGACTGTGACAGGATTGCTATTTGGCTTCCCATGGCTGTTTCCTCTTCTGTACTGATCTTTCATCCTTGCCAGCATCAATGCTGTCTGGCACACTCCTGAGTACTGATCCAGATTAAAACTTCTATGAGCTTAGTTTAATGAAAACTTTTTTAATGTTTGTTTTTTCAAACAAACAAAACTTTTCAGTCAATGCATGCTGTAGTTGAGAAAACAGATCTATGGAGCTTCATAACTTGCTACAAAATACAAAAAGAATTTTAGAAACTTTGACTGTAGTAGATGAATGTCAAAGATTTTGTTAACAGAAGTATTTTTTATTGAAACACTTGATACGTAGGACCTATATAAAGCCATCATAGCTGCAACAATGAAATAAGAGGGTACTTAGTAAAGTGCATGAAACTGTATATAGTTGCCCAATACAAGTGTGTTTAATGTGCTGTTTGTTTCTTTTTGTAGTTGTATAAACCAACCAAGTTGGACTTCTTAATGAAAAATGACCTTACAAAAACAAGGAAAGAAGACAACGTGCGCTGCAGAGTCTTGAATGGTCTTATTCATAAAGCTGTGGTAGAGATGGCGACTACCTGTGAAGTCAGTCAAGAATTTTATGATCTCAAGCTGGAAATCTGCAAGGCAAGTGCCAAAGCTACAGCTTGTGCTGAGCCACTCTGATTATGTTGTGAGGTTGGCATGGACGTGCTAAAGGAGCTCCCCTGGGTGTTGTGATGTGTGCCAAGAGGAGTTTTACTGCATTGCTTCTGATGTGGCAGAGTGCAGCAAGATCTGTCACTGGAGTGCACACAAGCAGAGCTTTGCCACTGTAGTACCTACCTTAGGAGACCTTTGCCAGTCTAATGCAGATGCAACTCAGGCCAATTAAATGATGATTTTCCTGATATGACTTTTTTTTTCTGTTACTCAAACATAAACTCTTTGTCTTGCCCTTTCAGAAGAAGGAGCTTTGTTTTACCAACATAAGTGTATCTTTCCAAGATTCTGTTCTTCTTGCAGCTGTGTGAGAGCTGTTGTGCTTGTGTCACTCCCCAGCAATGTTACTGGCAGAAGACCCAAGTGATGCACGAGATCAGTTCAAAAAAAAGGGTCAAGCCTAAGAAAATGTCATTGTCAAGCCAGATCTGAGAAATAATTGAGATTTGTATGTAATTGTATCTAGTGGTGTCATAATTTATGGATTTGAAAGGAATGTTAGATTTCTGATACAGGAACTAAGTCAGTCTCTGCATTCTTGTTTGTTGTCTGCAGTTTTTATCGTCTACATTTGCTGTTCTATAAAGATTAAATTATACCAGTGTTTGGCTTAAAAGCTTGGTGGACTTAGCTTTGATATTAGAAGCATGGAAAATGATACCTCATAGCTGCATCTATGACAAAAGAGTTGTCATTCATGACTAAAATAGATGTTTTTTCCAGCCTAATCATTCTGTTGTCAGACAAGCATTCAAAACTACATAGGCAAGATGAGTCTTTTAGCTGTATATGTGCAGTATCCTTCACAGAGTATTTCTGTCTCTATAGGGCTTTGAGGATTGCTTGTCTCACATCACATGTCTGCATGTAAAAATGCTGGCTGGTGTGGGCAAGACAGTTCTTTCAGGAGGCATTGTTGTAAATTAAACAGCTTATAACATCAGAGACAGAAAGAAACAGCCTTCTTCCCAATACAATACAGATTTTATAGCTGCACAGTGTTTGTGCTTCACTGGGACGTGGCTGGGCATAGATCAGTCCTGATTTACTCATGAACTGATTCTGGTCTGATACCATCACTTCTGTTATCAAAAGACATTTTCTAGTAGGCTTTTCAATCCATGACAGACTTTGTATATGAAGTGTGTGAGTATATATATAATTTTAAAGACAGATTTGCCTTTTCTATAGGTGTCCCTGTCATCCAGCTTTTCAGCGTGCCGTGTGTACTGGAACCCTGCTTCCACTGTGGAGGAGGAAAGTTACATTGAAAGTGTGCTGCGGAAGAGCGCTCCACGTATACGGTACTGCTGTGGGATAGACAGGCCACTCCTACACCCAGAGCCATTTCTTAAGTACTTCTGACAGTCTAGACCTGACCTACCGGGATGCCTTAGGTTTTTAGGTACTTGGAATAGAGCGTCTCCTGTGATGAGCCTCACAGGGAAGGGTAGCTGTGTCAGACCAGTTTTGTGATTTTTTGCTGGAGCACAGCTGGCTTTTTTGGCTTTTGTGCTTTCCCAGGGCAGGAGTGGGCCAAGCAGAAAGCAAGAGGAATGTGGTGAGGTCTCACTCCAGTGTCCTGGTGGTGGTGGCTTATTACAGTGAATCCGCGATGTTTCATGTTTGTATGTTTGGGATGTTTGTATGTCTGAGACATAGCACACGACAGAACTCCCTTCTGCTGATCAGACAACAGCCTCGTTTATCGTGTCTGGCACCCTATTATCCCATTCTAAACTCCCGGGTCGAGACAGCTCATTGGTCTATGTGTGTGCCCCAGAATCTGAACCAATAAGATGCCTGCATCCCAGGAGAGCTCCCATTGCCTGTGAGCTTCTGTCAGTCAGCCCAGAGGCTGCTCCGTGGAGCTGAGCTGAGCTGTTTATTGTGACTTGAGCAATACTGCTGCAACAGTGGCTGGACAGGCTGGGCGGGACAGTAGCCCAGGACAGCATAATGTACAGAGGACTGACAGCTGCAAGGATCTCCTTGCTGATTCACTGGACAGTTCTGATTGCTGGGGATGATTTAGACCTCCAGAAGGGGTAAGTGTTATTACAGAAGTTCTTCACAATAGTGATACCAAAAACTGCCCCAAATTGAGAATGCCACCATGTATTGTGATGCTTTTCCCCATTTTTCCAACACAGAGTCCGGTGATTTTCATGGTATCATTGAGATTTTTGTCTCTTCCTCCCTTTCCTTGCCTTTCCCTCTGCTATCCAGCCAGTCTGTTGGAAGTTCAGGACTTCACCCATGTGGCAGGTGGCATAGAAGCATACTTGCAAAGCCATTTCCTTCCTCCCTGTTTCCCTAAGCTGTGTAATTCCTGCTCCAGCACAATGCTCTTTTCTACTCCACAGCTTCCACTCTTTAAGAAGGAAAGTTGCTCCTGGGAAGAAGAGAAGGGGACCCCTGTCAATCCTTCCTGCAGCTAGCATGTAGGATAAGTTGTCTTGCCCTGCTCTGAGGGCTGTATCCCCCACTGCTCTTATCCCTACAGAGGGGATAAGGATACCAAATGAAGTGGGGAAAGACCTGTGCCAGACTGTGTATACAGTATACAGATATGGACAAACCTAGTATCATCAATACTCAGCTGGACCTGCAGCCAGTAGTTTTTGTATGCCATGCATTCGAAGTAGGGGTTCTGCAGTGATGTATTGCTTAGCATCAACCTGGATAGCTCCTCGTCAGACTGAAAGCTTTTGCAAGCCGTATCTTTAAACGTGCAGGACTACTGGATTTCACTTAACATCTTTTACTTGTCCTGCAGATGATATACTGATACTCATGCTGGCGAATGCTGTGTTTTTGCCAGGTATCTTCTGAAGAGTCAGCAGATTGTAGGAAATGTTCCCCCCGTAGTATTTATAAAAGACAAAGAAGCTGCAGCTGTAAAAGAGGTAAATCTAATCTTTGACTCAATGTACAAATACAGTGACTTAGCAGAGAGCTGATAATTTAGTTGCTCTACCAATTTTCATTAAAAATCAGTCTTTCTCTATAGTTGCAAAAATAATTTTAACAAATAATCTTGAGTAAGATTGATTGATTCTATATAATATGTAGGCAGTATCATCAGGCCAGTGAACAATGTTTAAAGAATTAAATTACCATTGTAAGGAATAATATAGGGTTGCCTGATGTATATGATTGTGGAAATGAGGTTGGAGGAGCTGTTTTCCACATTTTAAATGTTATGTGCTTTTAAGATTCAATTGAATAACCAGTGATTTTTAAATTTTTCCCCATATCTTTTTCCATCTGTGAATTGTTAAAATGTTTGTAGGGAAGTGCAAATCTTTGCATAGGGGATGTAGGCTTATTCATACTACATTTTTTCCCTTAACTTTTAAAGTTGTCTTTACTATTTCATGTTTTCTGTCAAGGTGTTGATAGCTTTAACTAGTTGACCTATTACTAGAATACTGATGTTTCCTAGGAATTTGCTGTCATTGGACTGTGAAGCGAGATCTCTAACATAGTGAGATTTACAGACAAGAAAGATGACACCAATGAGTAGAATTTGATGAGAAATGTCTCCTCAAGCTGTTGATGTGAACAGGAGTTGAAAAGAACAGGTTCATGTTTCTGTGACCTGAAGTGCCTTATTATTTATAATAGTTACTGTTACAGCCAATTACTGTTAGACCCTTGTGAACTCCTGCAGTGTGCATGAGCAGAGCTGGAAGGGATAAAAAGAATTTCAGATTCTCTAGAAATGCAGTGAACTTCTTGAACTTTCTGTGATGAGAAAAGTTCTGAGTTTCACAGAAGATAAGTAAAAACTCTTTATATCACTTCTGTCAGGGAATGACACTGGGGAGCAGATAGATGGATCATTTTCTCCCAATTCGCAGTTCATCAGATTTATGTCAATCATAGATTCAAATAACACACTGAACTTGGTTTTTAAGTATTGTAAGTAAAGGGAAAAATATCCAATTAAACTCCTAGAATAATTCAATGTAGTAGAAGGGAATTAATGTAAAGAAAAGCTGAAATGAAATTTCAAACAAGAGAAAATTTTCACGATTACATATAGTCTGTAAGCACAGCATATAATGATGCATTAATAATATATTAATAATTTGTAGCATTTACTGGTTAGATGCCATGTTAAAAGGGATTTGGGAACTCCATAGTTGCCTGTAAGAGAAATGCAAACTTGCAGAAAGGGAGAAGAGGTGAAAAAAATCTGTGTAAGGATGTTATGGAAAAGGATTTGCAAGACTGAGGTAAGAAGAAATAAACCAAAAAATATGTATGTCAGACAATCCCTAGCCCAGGGTTCATAATGCACATAAGGCAAAAAATTTGTAGGAATCTCTGGATCCACTATTTGACAATAACATCCCAGGCAAGAAGTATAAGCAATTCCATGTAAAAGAAGGAAAAGACTGTTTTAAAGTGATTTTGCTAAATATTCCAAACATAGAAAAAATCATATTTGTTGTTGGATACTTAGGTCTGTTTCTTGTGTAGATGGGAACAAAGTAGATTTAAACAGTGTAGATTTAAACAGTGTAGATTTAAACAAAGTAGATTTAAATATGTGTGGCCTTCATGTGTTTACAGGTCGAGGACTTACTGGCAATTGCTGATTTTGGACCTCCAGAAGAAGAAGAAACATCTCAAAATGATTCAAGGTGGGTCTTTTTGGTTCAGAATTGTACAAGTGTCTGTTTTCATCTCTGCTGGCCAACTGAAATTGGGTATTATTTGAAATAAAAGAAAGTATATTTTAATAAGGTGTGTACATTGTTACTTGCAGACCTGATACTTGTGCTGGTATTAATATCTTAGTTTTTATGAGTGAAATATATGTAGAACTTCTAAGATTTCAAGACTTTATGTGTTGATAATAATCAAAATTTTAAAAACGCTCTGCAGCAGTAATGCTTGTTGCTTGCTGGTAATTGTCTCATGAGGATGAAAACGGCATTTACCAGTACTGCTCTACTTGTCCACTTTTTTTCTGATATAAGTTTGGTTTATTATACATGGATTGCAAGTTTACTGACAAATCTCCCTAAATTAATTTAACATTCCTCTGTGAGGGATTTTAACCATTGAGAGATAGGGCTGAACAACCTATTGGAATAGTGGTTCTGTGGACTGGATGCTCTCAAAGCCAACAGCCTTTGCACCTGTGTGCTGTAGTCTTGATAGAAATGCCTTCTGTGCCTCAGCATCTCACAGGATGTTCCATCAGGTGTGAATCAGAAATAGCTTCCTGTGGGAAGTCATTCCTGTGACAGATTTCCCAAAGGATCCCTCACACCTTTCTCTGTCTTGGGGAAATAGTCAAGTCCAGCATAAGGTGTCACATCGTTCTGATATGTTTTAGACAGAAGCTGCTGCTTCTCACTTCTTGGAAGAGCTGGGAGAAGTCTTGAGTTCCTTGGGTCTCCCAGATACAGTGCTCATCTAGAGACATTTTTTCCCAGATGTAGGCAGTTTCATCTGGCATCTTGTTGCTTTATTGGCTTTCTCCCATTAAATCTGTTGACACAGACTGTCCTTGGACGCATGGTATGGTGGTATCTCTTCCTTTGTAACATAGGGAACACAGCGTGTTGATAAAGTTAAACTGAAAAGTCCAGTTTATTTTTGTGTTACTCAACTTGTCAAAAATAGAAATATATGTGGGGAAAAAGCCACAAGCCAGTACTTGTTTTCTTTCCCACAGTAAACTCTTCCCTTCAACAACGCAATCTTCAGATTCACCCATGCGGTCTAATCTGTTTGGTGTTGATCATGAACTGCTGAATAAACAGATAATGGACTATAAAAAAATGAAAGCGTCAAGACATACAGAAAACATTGTCTGGACAGAGAAGCAGCAGCAGCAGCTTTCTAAGATTCAAAAGAAAATGAAAAAGAAAAAAGCAAGGAATCCTCCTGACGATGATGACGTTACACCACAGAAACATTTACTGGACAGATACGAAGCTGATTACTGGGATGTTAACACTGAATCAGCTTCAGACTGTGAGCTGCAGGATGAGTTACAGGAAGAGGAGCATGAATTGGACATGGATGATGACAAAACTTTAACTCAGCCTACTGGTAAAAGGAAATGAAGTAAAAAAGCCACTCCCTTCAAAATGAAGGCTGTCAATAACAAAAAAAAAAAAAAAAAAGACTGCCATAGCTAGAAAGATTCATATTGTACGTGTTTACCACTTCCTCATTCAAACAAATAGATTTGCCACATGTGAGCAGGTTTGCTAGCACAAAGTATGTAAGGAAAACTGCCATTACTGACATTCTGTTAAGCAGCTTTCAAGCTGCTGCAGTTGAGGGACTTTCAACCAGAAAGCAGTTTTGTAATGATAAAATATGCCTAATGGAGCCCTGAGTTAAAAATTCTTGTAGTTGTGTTGATTATTTCCAATAAAACCATGATTTCTATATTACAAATATTTCTTTTCATTTTTTGTTTTAGTGACCTGTGTAAAAATTGCCACTAAGTGATGGTGCTTGTTATTCTGATATAAGGAAGGAAGAGGGAAGCAAAATAATGACAGTGGTGTTCAGCTTCATCACACAGAGACGAGGGCAGGGTCTTCTCTAGAAGACCAGTCTAATGGGAGAACACTTTCTACAAAAAACACCCCAATGATGGCCAATAAAGTTACAACCCTGAAAGAAAATAAATTTATAGTTGTGCAAGGGGAACTGCATCAGAAAAAAAATTGAGAACTGCTAATCCATTGGGTAAAATCAGGCAAAACATTGTGACTTAGAAAATGTATTAACAACTTGAAAAGCAGACAAAGAGCTGCAGGGAAGAATGTTCCAGAAACTGAGATCTGAAAATGACTAGGGAATCATACAAAAAGTGAGAATAAAACTTTCTGACTCAAAGCACATAAAAAATAATAGCAAGAGTGTATAAAGTCAGAAGGCTGTAAGCTTCAAAGAAATTACAATGAACAAGGTAGTAAAATTCTACCAGAAATACAGAAAATTTAATTCCAGTAGTTAATGGGGAGGTAAAGAAAATCAACACAGGGGAGGTTGCCCTACAATACAGTGGAATCACAGAATTGTTTGGATTGGAAGAAACCTTAAAGATCATCTAGACCCAAGCCCCTTGCCATGGGCAGGGACATCTTTCACTGGACCAGATTGCTCAGAGCCCTGTCCAACCAACACTTCCAGGGATGGCTGGGACAAGCTTCTCTGGACAACCTGTGCCAGTGCCTCACCACCATGACGGAACAATTTCTTCCTCATATCTAATCTAAATCTACTCTCTTTTCATTTAAAACTTAGGACTTGTCCTATCACTACACTTAAGGAACACTGCAATCATCAGTCATAGTCAATGCAGATGTATTAAAAAAAAAAAAAAAAAGTCCAGTTTAAATAATTTAGTATCCTGTAATAAGGTCACCTGCCCAGCAGATGAAAAGAATGCCATGGATATGGTTTTTCTGGGTTTTTGTAAGGGTCTTGGTACTGTACCTCACAGCATCCTTTGGGACAAATTTTCCAGCACTGGGATGAGTGAGTTCATGGTGCTCTGGGTGAAGATCTTTCTGAAAGGCAGAGCTCAAGGGTTGCGGTGAACAGGGCCACATCTGGCTGGTGACTGGTCACCAGGGATGCTCCTCAGGGCTCCATTCTAGGGCTGGTTCTGTTCAATATATTTTTCAGTGATCTGGATGCAGAAATTGAATCCACCATGAGCAAGTTTGCTGATGATTCCAAACTGGGAGGTGCTGCTGGCGCTCTCGAGGGACAAAAGGCCTTGCAGAGGGATCTGGGTAGCCTAGAGTATTTGGGCAAACATCAATGGCATGAAATGGAACAAGGATAAATGCCAGATTCTACACATAGGAAGGAGTAATGGCAGGGAAAAGTCCAGATTGGATGAGGAGTGGCTGGAGAGCAGCCTTGCAGGAGGGGTCTGGGGTGCTGGCTGGCAGGAGGCTCAACAGGAGTCAGCAGTGTGTGCCCGGGCAGCCCAGGGGGCAAACCATGTCCTGGGGGCATCAAATACAGCTTCACCAGCCACTTCAAAGAAGGAATTATCCTGCTGTACTTGGTGTTGGTGTGGCCTCACCCTGAGTGTTGTGTGTGCTTCTGGGCCCCACAATTTCAAAAAGATGTGAAGGTCCCTGAATGAATCCAGAGGAAGGCAGCAAAGCTGTGGAAGGGGCTGGCAGGGTGTCCTGTGAGGAGCCCCGCAGGACACTGGGGTTTTCTTGTTTGGAGAGAAGGAGGCCAAGGGGCAACCTCACTGGTCTCTACAGCTTTCTGAGGCAAGGAAGGAGAAAAGGTCCCTCCTTTCCCTGGGACCCAGTTCCAGGTCATGTGGGAATGGCTCAAAGCTGTGCCCCTCAGAAGATGTTCAGGCTTGACATGAGGAAGCATTTCTGTATCCAGTGGGTGATCAAACTCTGGAACAGGCTCCTGAGAGAGGTGGTCAATCCCCCAAGCCTGTCAGTGTTTAAAAGACATTTGGACAATGTCCTTAATACCATGCTTTTTATTTTGGTCAGCCCTGAAGTAGTCAGGCAGCTAGACTCAGTCATCATCCCTTACAACTCAGCTATTTGATTCAATTCAGTTTGGTCCAATTTAATTTTATTTGATTTGGCTCTTGTTGCTTCCTTCTTCTTTCCTTACCACTAGATGCTCAGGATATCTTTGATGACATTTCTTCCCAGCCCTACACTAGAAGAGGGGATGGAATAGGCAGTTGGATGGAATTGGCAGTTGTGTCCCAGCCTGGGCATTGGCTCTGTCACTTTGTAGGAAGGAGGCATGTACCTTTTCATGGGGGTGAGAGCTGTGGATCACCTCAAGAGCATTTGATCACCTGAACACATTTGCAAAAAGCACATGGAAACTGTATTTTTTTAAAGTCTTTTATGTTTATCCAGTTTAGCTGGGCTTCCACAGGATGGCAAACCCGCACATCTCTGACACCTAGATCAAAGATCTAGGCATTGAGATCAATCCCTCAGTCAGGAGCAGGAGGTGCTTCAGACTAAATGGTTACAAGTTGTTTGAAGTGAGCAATACATGTTCGTTTCCCTGTGGATTTTTTTTCTCCTTGTACTCAGCTGTAGAAATACCTGAGTCATTTCTCTTGGAAAAACCTGTTAAAATGCAAGACCCAGAGAACAACAGTGCTCCATCAGCGCTGAGGTCCATCTGGCCCAAAACGCTGTCTCCAAAGTGGCCAACCATCAATGTCTACAGGAGAGCACATGATCAGTGCAGATCTTCTGCCGGGCCCTGGCTGTGCTTATAGGCTGCCCTCATGTCTCCACCCCCCCCTCCTGCCCAGGGCTCCAGGGGCATGTTCCAGCTCAGCCTGAGTGATGCTATAGGTGTCTCTGACACTGCAGAGAGCTGCTCTCCTGGATAGAACACTCAGATGTGGGTCATAGCTTGTCATGCAGAACTCTGGGCATAACAGAGCAGAGCTGTTCTGTCCTGCTCTATTCTATTCTATTCTATTCTATTCTATTCTATTCTATTCTATTCTTTCCTATGCTCACCATGAGTCAAACAACGACAAGACTGTTGTTTTCCTGAAATACCAAGGCTTTTTCATCTTCAAAAACATGTTCAAGGACACAAATCTTGAAAGATTACAAAGGGAATGGTATTTTGTTTTTATATGTGAATTTACATTACGCAATTTTCTTTTATTTTTTGGATTCTGTTTCATAGCTAATGTGCGCAAGCATTAACACAATGCACATGTAGCCAGGCTGGTGCATTCTTCACTTGAGATTGAAAAAACATTGCTTGCAGTCTAGCAAAGAGAAGCTACAGAGGCACAAAGAGCAACAGCAGGAATACAGGTCAAGCAGCCCCTGTTTCCTGAAGAGTTAGGAATGCGAAGAATGAGGATTGGTACTGACCACATACAGAAGAATACAGCAAAGAGATATGTGGTACCATGGGATATTATCCAAAGTTGGACACACATCGATGACAAGCACACTTTTTGCCTTCCAAAATGTGCTCCACTGTGCATCTTGGCCAAGGATGAATGAAATGTGCTCTTGTGCCTGCCCCATGCTTGTATTGTCCTCTGGAAGAGCTGAAAAATGGCAGTAAGCCATTTGGCATCCAAGCCTCTGGATCGGGCAGCAAACCTGGAGCCCTTCCAAGCGAAAAGGAAGGCTTCTAAGGCTGTTCACCAGAAGCAAGGACTCCTTGGAAAATAGAGTGATGTGAAGTGCAGAGCTCACTCTTGCTCCAAGCCTGCAGTGGGCAGAAGAGTCAGACAGAGCCAGGGCACCAATAGTGCCTGGGAAGTGCAAGGGCAGCAGGCAGGAACAGAGCTGTAAGGGCCTGGAGGAATGCTGGCAAGGGACCATGCTAAATACTGCAGACAAAGGAAAAAAAAAAAAAAAAAACAACTGCTAGAGACACTTGCTAGCCCACTGTGGGGGGAAAAAAAGCCTTCCCCCCTTCAGCTGCAGGGCACAAGAGGCCATCTTTGAGGTGCATGAGCAGCCTGGAAGAAGGGGACTGGAGAGCCCTGAACAGTGGTCATGCTTGATGCTGAAGGGGAAGGCAAAAAACCCCATAGACTAGTGCCAATCTGCTGTGGATCTTTCCTCATCTCAGTGCTAACAACTGGCAATTCCCTGAGTGTGCAAGCAAGACCTGTCTCTTCAATGTACAGACTGGTCACATCCCCCAGGAGATTCCCAAGCCTTGTTCTCCCTCAACCTGGCTCAAAAGCCAAAATGTAGCCAAATGTATTCCATCAGCTGGAATAAACAGTGCCAAGAGACCACTATGGAAATAACATAGGCTTTGAAAAACAAGGGGGAGGAGGTGTGGTACAAAGGCTGGTTATTTTCAGACCTAGAACATTTGGATCCATGCCCAAAGCACAGTCAGGCAAATTTCCAAACTGTAAAACAGCCCATTGTTGCTATCACCCTCACATCCCCTTTTCCCACTGAAACTAAGCTGTCCAGTTGGCTGTGTTTATGTGGGATCCATCCATAGGGTAAAATTTTCAAAGCTGACTTAAATCAAAGGTGACTTAAATCTTTCTGGAAATTATTTGTGCACCTCCATTCATGGGGAAATGTTCAGAACTTATACAAATACCTGGTAAATCTCTTCTTCCTTTAGGATTTAGTATTTTGAGCCTTGAAAGAGGAAGGAAAATACTAGGCTTGTCATTTTCTCTGTTGGTGCCAAAATGGATGTGTACATTGAGACTATGTAAATAAGGGCATATCTTATTGCGGTGACACGAGAGGTGAAAGATAGGGTTTTGGTTTACTCTGTGTGAATTTTGCAGAGGCATAGAAAGCATGCATGGTTTCCTCACCATTCTTCCCAATACACCAAGGGACATTTGCTACTATACTGTTGATGGTGAGGTTTTCATTTTGGAAAGAAGTACTGAATTGGTTTGTGTTGTTAAACATGATTTTCCTTGCACTTCAGTAGCTTTTTTCCTTCCTTGGACTTCATCCTTGCTAACTTTCTTGAAAGTGATGACAGCCCTCTCAGCTGTTGTTTTGCCTTGCTAGTTTCCTTCTTATTCCATAAGCCCTCCATGCCCCTACTTAACTGCTTCAGTCTTTGTTTGCCTTTACTTCAGATGGAATTTCTCCTACTTGAACCTGAGGAATAAGAAATGTCCACGGTGGTATAGATGAGTTTTCGCCAGGGCTTTGGTGTGTGTCTTTCCTACAAAAATATCTTGCCTGACACACAAGAAGGCATTGTACTATTTTTGTGTGTTTAGGTGGAGCTTGGCTGGCAGTTTTGGTACCTGCTTGAAAACAGAATTTTGGTAGTTGTATTAATCTTAGAAAAATATACAGAGTCTTCTTATAGATGTGAAGCATAGCTTCTTTAAAGGAGAAGTCCATAGGCAGCTATGTAGGATGACCATTCCAGAGAACTGTGAGGAGGTTGAACAAATGATATGTCTGGAGGACTTTCATGTAAGTAGTTTCAAACACATTCCTGGTTTTAAAAATAGGAACAGAACTGAGCTCTTCACGATCACCCCAAGGTGCTGGGTTTTAAAGCAATGATTCCTAATCATTGCCATGCTGCTCCTCCCTTGCTGGCACTGAACCCAACTTAATCTGTTCAGCTGTGTTAAGGCAAATTTCACAAAACCCACACATTTTCCCCACTTTTCTTGAACACTTTTTTGTCAGCTGTGAATCTGCTGCTGTCTGCAACCTTTACAATTTTCCTGAGATTCCAGCAACCTTCATCTGAACCTCTCTAGTCAAACCAGTGTGTGGCAAACTATCATGGTAAGATAAAAGGAAGATCCTAATGCCGATAAGGCAGTCTTGGAATATCATCTAAATCGGCCTCTTCATTGATGTTCTTTTCAAGCAAAACTGTAAATTTTAAGAAAAAAAATTACAAGTGCTTGAATTATTCAGAACTGGCTTTGAGATATTGATTAAATCAATCAATTCCTTTTCCAACCCACATATTTTTAGCCAAAACCGGACATCAAGAAATCACCTCCTTGCTCTCCTACCAGCTGATACGTGTATCTCTCATACTCAATATAAACTTGATCTTTAACAACATATAAGGTAAACCTTTCTGTCCACATTAGGAATATGTCAAGACAAGGCATCTGAAAGGTTGTAAAATGGAATAATCTCTTCAGCTTTTTAGATATTCTGACTTGCATTTACATGTCGGCTTTGGAAGAGGGAGAAGATGCACAGCCATTGTTCACCTACCCAGCTGAAGAATCTAATTTCCAAGAGCAAGTCTGCCAGTCATCCGCAGTGAGCATCGGCCAGGCTGTCAAGAGAGATTGCAATGACTTAACAGTAAATGATCTTTGTGAACAGGAAATTACCTTTATCTCTGGGGGTTTGGTTTGGTTTTTTCCCAGCAATATTTCAGTAAACCTCTGAATCCACACAAGGTATAAGGGATTGTTCAGGGTGTTATACAGCTAAAGCACTCTAATTTTAAATGTGTCTGTTCTCTTATGCAATGGCCAAAGGATTTTCAACCCCAGATACATTCAAATGGGATTATTGTGTTTTTGAGAGTGACCACGAACAGCATTTTTAATGAAAGTGTTAATTATTTTGGACTTTAGGCTGTTACCTTTCAAATGAATAGGAAAATTCCTTAATGTGTGAATAGCACAAGTCAAACACTTAAACATTCACTTAATTATTTCAAGGATGTGTGCAGCATGCTGGCTGGAAAAAAAGAGGCTTTAATTTATTTTGAAGAACTCCAAAACCATTGCACAAGGACTGTCCAAAGTCAGCGCTTCTCAGAATTAGCTGAAATACATTGATTTTACACCTGGCCAATAACAAGGTGTGTTATTTGCTTGGTTAGGTAATTTTAAAAATCCCTCCACTTAATGTTAAATCTAGTGATGACAAGCCATTAATTATTCTTTTATAGGTTAGTCTGCAGCTCTGTTAAACATCAATTGGTTTATGTTTTAACTCATTCCCCATCAAATGCCCAGCACAGGAAGCTGAGCCAAGATGGGGTAATCTAATGTTGCCTGTCGTTAAAGACTACAATGTGAAACTGTGGTTATATGAATGAATACATACATGAGTTACATTTATTCTCAGAATTTGATAAACAGTATTTCTGAATAAAGAAAAATACTTGATATGTAATATGTACATAATTCAGAAAGAAGCTATATGATCCTGGTTTATAGCTTTCTCAGAATGCCTGCCTGATGGGGAACATGAGGGAAAGGCTGAGTAAGTGAATAACAATCTGCATGTATAAGTACTTATTTATCACCCAAATTACATGGGACATCTAGCACTACAGGGAAGTTATTTCCTGGTAAAACTTGAACAAGGAGAAAATAGATGTGACAAAAATACAACCTACTCTTTTGGTATCTTCTCTGGCTTGAGAAGGTCCAAAATAATGTCAAAACATTGACGTTCTAGTGGATTTAGTCTTCCTTATTAGCCCTACTGTGTGATCCAAATGTGCACTCCTACAGAGTTAGTAATCTGCCTTTGTTGTTGGTAGACAAACACCTCTGCACTTCCAGAACAACCTAGGGAAAATTGGATTAAACTTGAAGGGATGTGTAGCATTAAAAATACAAAGATTGGCAACAGCTAGTATTTTGTTAAAACTGTTTTTAAATTCCTCTTCTAAAAATAGAGAACGTCTGAAAAGATAATATCAGAATTGTATGTGCGGAGTGTTGGCAAAAACATTGAGATTCTTTTTTTCTAAGATTTTCTTGTGAAACATTTTCTTGTGAAATTATGAAAAGTAGATTGAATTGTATTTTCCAATGGAATTCTTACAGTAGAATATTTGCATCTACTGAGGAATAGATTTTCTGCATTACTGTGCAGATGTTATGTTGGTGGTTTTTTTAAATCAGAGATATTTAATCTCTCTAGACATGTTCTTTTCAAATTTGGCTAAAATGCTTCAATGTAATTGAAACTGAAAATTTCCCAATGATATCTGAAATTCAGAAATACTAAAAATTAATTTGAAAAATTTTGAGTATCAATTAATGTCAGATATTCTAATTAGTGGATGTACTTGGACAGATTCTTCATTCTTTTCTAGTTATCTTTCCTTCTCAGCTTGTCTGAATAATTAATTCCTTTCTATAACATAATCTGGATTTTTAAGATCCATCTTTCCTTTAGTCAAATAATCACATAGTTTAATAGTAATTTTAAGTCTAATTTTTTGTAGGTAAACCCATCTTTATTGTTTTGTTTAGTAAAAAAAGTGGTATTGCTTCAGCCAGAATCACAAGTATTTGAGATGAATTTTTCTCTGGGAATCTTTATATTTTTCTCATATAATATGAATATGAATATTGAACTAATACAACTTATTGAATATGGTTACTTTTTGTATAACTTCTGCTTCCTTAGCATAGTTCTTTGTCTTTTCTTTGTGCTTTGCTTCTTGGTTTCCTTTTCTTCTTCTAGAAGAGAAGCTCCTCCTTTCATAATGAAAACTTGTTTGAAAAGCTATGACATTCAGTAAAAATCTTTCTAGACTTCAGTGAAATTTGAGAAGGTCTCCTGCAGGGAGCAGAAGAGTGGGATTGCAATGGGAGGCTTGGCACATGGTTCCTTTGGAAACTCTTCCAAGGTCTTCTGTTTCTCTAGAATCATGGCAACACTACAACAAGCAAGGAAACACCTTTTTCTGTCAAATTAAACATACAGACTATGCAAAGGGAGACCTTGCAACTTCTTGTTGTTGGGAAGACAGAGTGTGAAGTAATTACATTAACCCTTAAACCTCTAGAATAAACCAATGAACATGTTCATCAGGCAGTGTTGCAGATGATCGCTGAGACCGGTATGTGCTGCAGCATCATCTTCAAAAGCAAGATGACATTTACATTAATATAAGCTGATGCAAAAAATGTACTGGAGAGTTGAAGGGAAAAAACATATTGGCTGCAAATCCCTGTAAAAAGACAGAGCTCCCCTCCATCCTCTTGCACTTCCTCAAAAGAGTCATCTAGGTCAGTACTGGTTTGGGATCCTACACTGGGACTTGGAAGGCAGTTATGGAAGTTAATTCTCCTGACTCTCCTATAGGCTCTGAGGAGTCCCTTTTGCCAACCCAGCTGTTGGCTGTACACCTGCAGGTGGGTGCTCTTTGCTGCTGCTGTTCTGCTTGGAGACAGCTAATGGGACCAGATGGGATCCACCCCAGGGTAATGAGAGAGCTGGCAGATGAGCTTGCAAAGCCACTCTCCATCATTTACCAACAGTCCTGGCTCACTGGTGAGGTTCCGGATGACTGGAAGCTGGCCAATGTGACACCCATTCACAAAAAGGGTGCAAAGGAGGATCCTGGTAATTATAGACCAGTCAGCCTGACCTCAGTACCAGGCAAAACAATGGAACAGTTTATATTAAGTGCCATCACACAGAATTTACAGGATGGCCAGGGTATCAGACCCCGTCAGCATGGGTTTAGGAGGGGTAGGTCATGTTTAACCAACCTGGTCACCTTTTATGACCAGGTAACCCACCTAGTGGATGCAGG